>NW_017804087.1:2253307-2402055 GCF_001625305.1 Branchiostoma belcheri
CCGCCGGGTGGACCCTGGTCTCCTTGGTCTCCCTTCGTCCCATCACGACCAGGGTTGCCAGGAAGACCGTTGTTGCCAGGGAAACCGTTGTTGCCAGGGATACCGGCTGGACCTTGAGGCCCTGTGACGCAACTGCCACAACACTGTATAAAAATTAAGAGGACAAAATGAATTCAATTCAATTCATCTCCAAGCAGATATTTTGGGTGGTGTTGCTGCAAGCTGCAATACAGTATCAATTTGGCAAGATGATATCAAATTAGCAGGGCAATATCCAACTCGTTTTGCTGCTAAAAAAAGATACCGGTACACAAAAGAAAGCCTGATAAATATACCTGTAACATGTAAAAAATAAGCCAAAGCCTAAACCACTGCTTGGAGAGTAAACACAATACAGCGTTCAACCATATAGACATGCCACCCGAATAAATACACTTTAAGTCACTGCTAACACAACACCGTTAATAAGTTATGACCCGTGTCACCTGAGTGTATATGAATATACTTATAAAATTCACTTGGCGTACTATAATATCGGGCATTTTCAGCTTATCTTCCTAACGCATTCTTAGCTTCAACAGAAGAGAAAGTTTCAAAACGCTGTAGACATGTTCAACCCGATTTATTCCATCGTAGGTTCGATGTTTTTCAACGCCCATTGCAACCTTACGCCACCCGGAAATAAAACTTGACATAAATATCTGTTGCGCGTGTACTGGAGTATCGTATTACAAAATGTAGACAGAAGTCGTAGCAGCAAAAGTAGCCTGAAAGTTCTGATGATAACGCAGAGAAAAGTGAAATGGCTCACCTAGAATTTAGATTACGATTTAGAGGCGCATTGTTTTTGGTGACGTGCAGATTTACTAGTACTGTACACCAGCAAGAAGCGCTTCTTTCGCTTTTTCATTGTCTAATTGATCAATTAAATACAGGAAAACAAGTACAGCCCAGTCATATTGTCTTACGATCGCAAACTGACGACATTCCTGTGAGAGTTGTGCTTGTCATTAAACGCTGTCTTAGATATAGACATTTTTTACTGTGCCACAGTCTGCTTGGAAATCCTACCGAATCAAAAATCTGTGATCGCGCCAAGAACATTAGCTACTAACCTGCCCAGTCCCGACGACGTCCTGCCCCTGGCTTTTCTGCGTCAACACCGTCAGAACGAGCACAGAAACTGCAAACCACAGTTTGGACACCATATCTGCTTTTCCTCCGTAGTACTAGTAACGCGGCCACAAAGTTTGGACTAGCGACGGACTTAGTTTATGTAATACACTTAGTTACCACGGTTATGTCACAACACGTCCTGGCACATGACTTTTTTTCTTTACTTTCTGTCACACTTTTACAACAGATGCCATATGAACGCCAGGGTAGTAAGTTACTAATTGAATTTCCAAGCAGATGTTGGTAAGGAAACGTGTGAGAAGTTACTAACAATTAACCACCCAACATCTGCTTGGAGATTGCCGTTTGAATGTTGATGGTGGTTGGAATTATAATGGTGCGAGGACCTTTTTTGTTTCATTTTTTTTCCATTTCGAAGGCTATAAAACATCAACAGAATTAATGACATAACGATGTGTTAACAAAGCGTCTCTCACGATGTGTTGATGTGTCGTCTGACTGTGACGTCATCATCACTGATTAGGCGGGAGATTCAAAATGGCGACGCCGGCAGAAGGTATGTTTTTCACTGTCTTTTCCATGCGATATTTTGACTGTAAAGAACCGAGCCTATTCACTCTATCGCACTCGACAACAACAGTATGAATCAGTGCTTCCTTTTGTGAGCTAAACTTACGATATACTGAGGTAAATTTACTGTGGAGAGTGGGCAAGACCTACGGAGCACCACCCCCCTCCCACATACATACTACTGTGTATCTCTATCGTTATAGTGAATGAAAAGATACGAAAGTACCATACATGGGAGTTGCCCAGTTTAAAGTTGAGTCAGTTAACTGCACTACAGACTACAGAACATATACCCCAATTTGTTGGGGTATATGTTAATACTGTAAGACCAAGACTTTGTATGTCATTTTTCACGTTAAATTTTATTGCTATGCCCAGAAGTATGCAAAAATTATGAAGCTAACGTTACATGTTGTTGTTTACATTTGAAGGCGTTCTAGCTTTAAACAATTCTTCAAGCACATTCGAGTTGCTTGTTGGATTTCATACCAACACAAGTCAAAACTCAAGGCAACATGGGATAAGAATTAGTACTAGGAAGATGTGTTGACTGACACCAAGCTCTAAACTAGTACATTGTACCCTGTTGCTTGCATTCTGTTGCAGAGAGACCCACCATTCGAAGGTTTGAGGGGAAGCTAAACAGCATTACCACTGTCTCTCTGTGAGACATACTATCAGGACATTATGTGTGAGTATGCTATATCATGGAGTCTCATTCAGATCATAGAGCCCTGCATTGCTTTACTACATATATTGGTTAATTACTATCAACTACCATGAACTACTACATAATCAGTGTATGCCAGCAGGCCCTCTACAGCTAGCACTATTCAAGTTTACTTGCCACTGCATTGCTTTACTACATGTTGCAGTACATTCCTATCAACTACCATTCACTACATGTACTACATGATCAGTGCATGCCTCTACAGTACTATTCAAGTTTACTACATGCTAAGAAAGGATACTTCTACTTTCTGAAGCACTTGCAGACTAAAGTTCCAGCTCTATTGCTGTCTGCTATTCTAACATCTACAGTATCTACCTACGTAGTACATTGTGAACATGATTTCTTGGTTAGATATATTGAGTAATCATTTTAACAACGTTACGGTATTGTTTACTTTATTTTGCTATTAAGATTTTCTGTTTGCCTCTACTTTGATGTAGAAATAGGGGTAGAAGACTAGCCCGAGGACGATGAAAAAGAAAAAAAAAACTAGAAAAAGCAACTGCATAAATTTTCCCTCACACGGTCTAGCTTAGCAAACTACTGCACTGCTTATTTATATATTTGCGATGACTATCTCCTGTACTCTGCCATCACTCTAATCCAACACTACAGGGTGCCTGCTATAGCACCAGTTATCAGATCATTGATCTTATTCGGTCAGGAAAGAAACCGATTAAAACAATGTATGTTTTCTTGCTGCGAATTAAAAATAAAAATCCTCAAAGCTCGTCGTCGCGTGCAGACGGACCAGCGGACGCCTGTTGTAGCTTCCACGGGCGGAAGGCGTTGGTGACGCCGCTTAGAGCTCCCTCCAGGCTCGGGAAGTGGCGCAGGAGCACGGAGGACATCGTCGCCTGCTCCACCCAGTCTAACCCTTCCTGGGTGTACGTAGCGCTGTGTGGGAGAAAATTTGAAAAACAAAATCAATATTTTCCAGACAACAGGCTGTTAATCTTTTCAATCACTTTATCTGGAGTTAACTTTAATCGAATATGTTTAAGAGATGAGTTAGGGACATTTATCCAGTCACTTTTACACAAAATAAAGCTACTTTATATGGTTAAATTGCAAAATACCACGGCCTTATTAAAGACTTCAAGATAGGAACTGTAGGCCAAGAGTACACTACGTATTTCTGACATCTTTACATTTTTCTACGTTCTTTGAACTCTGTTCAGATACTTAGGAGTGTTAAGAGATCTCTTGTAAGCTACGATTACGCGACAGACACATAACAGCTCGCTAATAGAAGCATCTGTATCTGCACATGTAGCTTCGAGCATGCTACCCTACCTGTTGTAGTAGTCGGTGTAGAAGCGATCAGCCCGGAGACGCCGGGTGGCCATGAGGATGAAGAGTCGGAAGGCCGTGTCACTGAATCCGAACCCGGTGGGGCGAGGGCTCTCTGCGCTGCACCCCACCAATAGATCAACCTATAAAGAAGATGTGAGTGTTTGGGGAGGGGGTAAAAATGAGTTACATGACGTTGTATGTAGACCACACAATGATATTTGGTTATCATAACTTTGAAACAGTGTATGCTACATGTAAACTATTTTTTTACTATCTCAATAGAAGACTAGTTACTTGTTTAATTTCTAATCAATTTATGGATATATTAATCATCTTCTAGCCTACATCTTGGAAGCAACAATTGTCTGGCTGCCGTGTTTTTTATTTTCTCTACAGAGTTTCATTTAGTGTCATTCAGTCAAAAACAGGCAGCTAGAAAAGCTTACGAATCAATCTTTGAATATGGCATTAAATACAACCTGTTGTAACGTTAAGCAAGGTGCGCGGTGTGTACTCACCATTTCAACGTCTCCGTTGTACATGGTGCTCAACTCATCGGCAACCTTTGGGTCGTCGGTAATGTCCTGGAAGGTCTCCGCGGGGGCCATGTTGAGGTGACGCCGAAGCTCGTTGTAGCGCGGTACGCCCCTTTCCCGATCCCTCAGCACATCCACAGTCGCCATGTCAACAAACTCCGAGTTCTGCGATTCAGGAAGCTGCAGATCTCGGATGGAGTTCGGGAAGTTGTGGAGAACAAGAGCGCCCGGGTTCTCCACACCAAAGGTGTAGAAAAGCTTCTCCATGCCCTGCTTCTTAACAACATTAAAAGCGTCGCTGAAGAGAGTATCTTTCAACGGGTAGGTCTCGCCGGTACGTTTTTTGGTCGCCACGTCTTGCATGTGGATGACATCTGGTAGAATAGAGTGCATGCGATAAACGGCTGTGAACTCCTCCGTCAGGGAGTACGGGACGCCATGTAGTTCCTTTTTCGAACCGGGTATTCCATCCAGAATATAGCTTGAAGGCAGAAAAGGTTTCAGAAAGTCTCCAAGAGCACCCAGTTGACCCAAAAATCCTACCCAGTTTGTGTTCATGCCCACGTGTAAGATGTCGTTGTACAGGAGAGCTGTGGTCCACTCCACGGTGTGCAGCTTCGCCATCACAGCAGCGTTGATGAGCCGAGCTTTGTCGAAGAGTTCTTGGTCGGTCATCTTCGGGTACTTCGCCTTTAGCATATCACAGATCGCGTTGTGTTCTCGCGTGAACAGGTTGTGTAGCATGCTGAGCCCCACCCACCAGTTGCTCGAGAATCCCGTCTTTTCCACGCCCGTGTTTTCGTCTAGAGGGATCATGCCGCTGGCTGTGACTTTCAGCTTGCCGTCTTTCATCTCTCGTAGTGCCAGCTGGGTGTCCAAATCGCTGCCGTACAGTTGTGAACCGTCCCACCAGTGGGTGTTGTGGTTGCGGAAGGTTTTCGGGCGGTCGGTCTGTGTTTGAGTCGGGTCAGAAACCGTTCGAAAAACCTTCAGTGTTTCAACCCCGCGATTCCGTAACTCGTCATCTTCGGGCAAGGGGACGTGGATTGGGTTCTCTCTCTGGTTCAGGCCGTGATCGAACCAGTCGTGCGTTTGAAACTGTAGCCAAGCCGCCGCCAGCAGGTTGATAGAAGTAGCGGGGATGAACTTTCCTCTCTTGAACAGCTTGTTGGAGATGACTCTCGGATTCGGTTTCAGGAGGTTCTTCTCGTCCACGAAGGTTTTCTCTATGGGTGCGTTCCTACCGAAGCGGTACAAGCGCATGCCCATGGTCGGGTCGTCCAGGTCGTTACAGCTACCGTCGGCGGTTCGCGCATGTAGGGTCGAGTCGGGACAGGACAGAGGAGGCTTGTTGTCCTCTGCCGTGTACGTGTCGTGTAGGGCATTGTTGTCCAAAACCGTCCGCTGATACGCAAGGTACACTATGGCAATCAACACTGGTAACTGATACCAGGTGAAAGACACCATTGTTTTGGTTGGTAGTATTTTTTTTTTTACAAATGCCGTCTGAAATATGAAAATATGAATCATATACGTAAGCTCAAACCAATAATCTTCTGTTAAGTTCCTACAAGGCAAAGCTATCCTAACAGATTTAACAATGTTGAAAACTTAAGTGTAAAACTTAAGATTGGAAAGTTCATAGTACTAGTATGCTATGAATGCAAAACGAGGTTCGGCCCACCTGAGGCAATGTTGCCTGAGGCAATGTCTGCCCTGCATGTACATACAATGACCTTATAAAGGTGTGGCATCGAACGGGAGGGGGGTGTATTATTGGGAAAACGTCCACACATGTAACTCCCAACTTGCACTCGAAGTTCAATTATCAATAACGAATATATGAAGTTCTGAAGCCTTAAACATGTTTCACGTGCAGTAATTAAGTATGGCACTGTAAAAACATAACATCACTGCCATTTGGACCCTGGCATGTTGGTCAGGTCAGGGTAGGTCAGGGTCTGTACACAAGGTGACTACTAGTCATTCAAACTTTTAGTGTACAAACCGCAGCATTTAGTGTACAAAATGGTTCATCTTTTGGATGCAAATTACAACTGTGTTTAAAGCACATATCACCATGTCCAAAATCAACTGAACCCTTGTGGGGTCGTGTGGCGTAACGGCAGATTGGACCTGTTGGTTCCGAGTCCTGACATGACGCCGATTGTGTGCCCTTTTCTCGCGACTTTTCTCACTTCGCTCAGGTGAAAATGAATATAAGCTGAACAATCTTGAGTGTGTCCCCATCACGTCTTGTGATTACATGTTGGAATGTAAAAAATCAACTGAACTCACCTATATTTCTTGACTTGTGTTGAAGAATCAAAAAGCCTACTCCTAGATCCTGTGGACACCTGTACATGCATGTATAGCACGAAGAGGCTTGGTACGAGTAGACGCTGTCAAACCGGTTATACCGAACAATACCATGCATACAAAGTACAGACACCTCAATTAAGAAAGGCTTAACCTTGTTATTATTCAGCGGCGGAGCCTAAAATCTGGCCAAGAATTTATAAAAGCAGGCTTAAGTTAGGTATGGGTAAAATCCATGTGTTGACAGTCCCAGTCTGAGTGTTTTAACAGGATCTGTCAGTGTATCTGTGTGGTCACATATTTGTCACGTATCTGTAGTTAGCATGAGTTAAGAGGGTCTGAATGGATTGTGACATGTGATATCATTATAACCATAGCGGTTTTCCTTGGTACTACAATAGAACTCCCCGTTTGTGTATCTTTGGCATGGACATTCTATGGTCTTGATACTGTGGTGCGTGGCAGATACTAGTAGTCGGAAAAAGCGGCATATGTTCTGGAAGTGCAGGGGCGTTTTTGTTAAATATTTCGAAGATGATATAAGTCAAGAAAGGAACAACGGATTTTCATGATTTGGGACAAGCTGGTAGATTATAGATCTAGCTAATCTAATTTGTGGGTTGGACTTTTTTCTCATACAAAAAATTGTGCGTAAAAGTATTCTCTCTTTTTTTTTTACAACAACGTTTGCCTATTGTAGTTTGGGGACATACCGAGGCACAGTTACATGTATACTTCGACAAACTATGACAATAATGGTTTATTGTAACACCCTGTACATTACAACAGTAAGGTATAAGATAAAATTGTGAATATGATTTTGCTTTGATTGGAATGAGGTTTGAATGTAGTGTATAGATTAGACGACTATTACAATAATCTTACAAAGAGTGCACATTTTAATTCATCGCCATCGGGTTTAACGTTAACATATCTGTGGATGCCCGACAATAGTCTGACATTGCAGGTAAATGTACGCCATATAAAAGTTTAATAATTTTAAACTGCTAGCTGTGGATACAGGGTCTTCAAACATTTTGAAACGAATGCAGATACAAGAAATTTAAGTATACTTCACAAGGTTTATTACAATTTCATAAGGGTGAAGTTTTACGTACAAACACCGTATAGTTTTACATAACTATTTACATTTTGGCCAAGTCGAGTCAGTAGCGTTGGTGGTGAAACCTTGGCTCGTAGACAGCTGGCCGGGGCATCTTGAAGTGCTGCATAAAGTAAATGTACATGTCAGCTACCACAATGATCAGAGAGCCAGTTAATGGAGATTTGTGATGTCTTTAGTCACACATTGGTAGAATACGAAAATAATGCTGGTGTGTTACGCCTAGGGGCTGTTATACCAGCTATACAGATACAGATGCAATGGCAATGGTAGTAACAACTATGGACCTAGCAGGCTAGCACTGCTTCTCTGAAGATTTTAAAACGTTAAAACGTTTTCCGTACCATTTTGCTCTGGAGTTGTTTTTGAGGTGCAACAAAGATAAGAAGACATTGTATGCAAACAATTTTTCATGAACAAAAACCCATACCTTTCCGACGTGTGAGTTGCCTATGTTCAGGGTTGGGTTCCATTTGTACCCAGGCTTGACTGCTCCAGGCGCGTATGGGAACATCGGCTTCTTGTACGAAGAGCTGAGAAAAATAACAGAATCATTTAAAAGTCACTTGCAGCTCCATTAGCAAGAAATGGACTCCCTTTAGTAAGAAAGTGACTTGCGGCTACTTAAGCAATTAGGACTGCTCCTGCTGTCTAGAGTTTTTCTCAACATTGTCCGCTTTGAACTAAAGCCTCAAGCATTTCCGTATATGCACCATTTTCAAGGATAATAGAAAATGTGATGTTCTTACTTAAACCACAGTCGGGAGGACCCAGGGTACCAGTTGTGTCGGAACAAGGAGTCGGGATCGGACCATGTGGACTCGGTATCCATGTCAGACCTGTACCAATATACATAACAGTTTAGTTTCTATGTTACTGGGCGGTAAGGTACTCATGCATTGAAGTGCAACTGGAAAAACATTTAATTTTAGAGTGCTGAAACACTACATCAATAGGTAACGTTGAATCTCGTTATATGAAGATCAAGAAATCGGTTTAGCTCCCACTGGTGTATTTCTATTGTGTGTAACATGCTGGAATAATGTAGTGGACGCTAGTAAAGAGAGGATCACGCGTACCCAAAAGACCAGTTATCTTGGTCCATCTTCCGCTTTTTCTTGTCCGACTTCTTCTTCTTGACTGGTTTCGTCTTGACGAGCGGAGGCTCCTCGGCGTCCGGCTTGCGTTTGGGCCGGCAGCATTGCAGACAGAGACAGAGGGACAGGACGAAGATGGTGAGCCCGATGATCCCTGCCGCCCCTCCCCCGGCCATCAGGACCCACAGATGCGGGATGTACAGCTGGCACCGCTCCCCGTTATACCAGCCGATCGGATCCGCTTCGCATCTAGGGATAGGGATTGGAAGTGTTTATCTTTAAACTAGCGTGGTGTAATGGTCAGCTTGAAACCAAGAGGTTCCGGGTTCGATCCCATGACATGCACCAATGTTTTTCCCTTGGGCCTGGCATGGTGCAATGGTCAGAGAGTTCAGCTTGGAAGCATGAGGTCCTGGGTTCGATCCCCAGACATGCACCGATGTTGTACGATACACGAATTTCCTCACTTCACTCAGGTGAAAATCCGCCACTTTTCTTCAGCATTTTAACTAAAATTTTAGTGACGCTTAAGAAGAGTGACGAAAAGACGTCAACAACAAAGGGGGCAATTCACCTCGGAATGTTTCTAGATAGAGCCTTGGGGACTATTTTTGACGTTTGTAAAGTTTCGGACTTTCTGCCAATAGCTATTGCTTGGTGGCCTTACCTGCAAGATGGCAAAGAGCCGTTCTGATGAATGCAAAGTGCATTGTTCAGGCAATACTTCTGAAGACACTCAGAAAGGCAGTAGAACTCTTCCCCATCCCTCTTGCAGCTGTAACCGGGACTGCAGTCGAAGTATTTGCACGGGTTTCTGTGCTTCAGAACTAACTCCAATGCACTGTCGCTAATCTCTGGAAAAACAATAACAACATTTTTGTTCATAAGTACAATAGAAATATCAATTCAGACAGTCTGGGGGTACATGTAATAGGGCCTGAACATATATACAGATGGGTACCAACTAAGTCATTAGACCAATGTCTTCTTCCATATATCAAAGTTTGTTTTCGTTGTCCCCATGCCCTTGGCGTACCTGTGTGGCTTGGGTACGTCACATCCGTTCCCAGAATGCTCCTGGTTCCGTCCACGATGAGTTCTCCCTCCCGTACAGTCCCAGGCAGCCCGGTCATGTCCAGCACGTTACAGTACCCGCCTGCCGACATCAGCTGGGTGTAGTTATACCTCACTCTGTAGTCTACTACCACGTGGGGACGGACATAGTTGCCTTCCCTAGAACCCAAGTATTAACGGGGCAATATGTCAATCCCCATTAGTTTTGACTTTTCAGACTATAAAGAGCAAAATATAGTAAATCATGTGGTTATGTGTACATTGTGTCATATTTTATTATCCTATGGCAATAGGTTTTAATCCCATGTCAGTAGCTATCTTATCAAATGGAATCTAGAGTGTCAAGTGGACTTTTGCACAAAGAACTCTAAGATGCTGTAAGAACGTGCCACTCAGAGATCTTAGAGCAAAAATGTTCTGTAATTTCCATACCTTAAATTGACGACCTCAAGATTCTGAAACCCAGTGTTCTTGGGCTTTGCGTAGTATGGCTCAACCTGCAAAGGAAATTTACAAAAAATTTACAAATTTAAAAATTAACAAAATATCTTCATTTCTAAGTGAAGTCAGACAAAACAACAGTTAACGGACATAGGCCTGGAATTCATCGAATTCTGAAAACACAAATGCACACTGATTTCGAAAAAAAAAGACTTATTTTTACAAAGGATGGTACGGTCTACCGTTGCCTTGAAGGCGTCGGCAAAATGCAAGTGTTGTTCTGAAGTCCTGTTCCCCAGACGGGGGTCCCACTGCCGGATGAACTGGATAGTGGAGTGGGCGTATACCTTTAGGTCTCCAGGGAACCTATAATAGGCTGGGCCGGATAGGAATCGTTATAGAAGACCTTTATGCACGACAATCGTACATGGTAATACATGGCAACAATTATTGAACATAGATAAAACAAACAAAATAGAGGTATAGAATAAAACATCCTAATTAAAATCTCTGCATTAATTAATTAAAGGTAACAGCTAGAGTGTCTTCAAAGTACGATTTCACAAATGTATTTCTTAAAACACAGTCAGCAAAAACTGAAACACTTTGTTATTTCGGCTTTGTTATTTCAAAAAAACGGCATGACATAAGAAACCATGAAATGTACTTACCGACCGTGATTTCCGTCCGTTCCACGTCAACAAGACTGTCTAGTTAAGCAGAATAACACAGTTATCACGCAGGTAATACATCAGTCATATACATATCAGTATGGCATGTCTAACCGGCTAAACAAAAGGAGACATCCTTCTCAGTTTCCATCACCATGTCCCGCAGGAGTTGTGCGTGTTGGTGCGGTTTTCATGTAACAATGGACGAGGTCAAAACATGGGAATGGATCAATGGGGCCAATGTACCTGATATCAAGTCTGGTAACAAAACATAGATGAATATACTGATATAGACTACTGTACCTACATAATGGAAGTAGTTTACTAACCTGAAACGATTTTAACTCTGTACTATTGCTTCTATACAAAACAATGGCCATCCTCGCAATTTAGTCTAGTCTATGAAAGTTTGAGTCAGACATTGAGGTAGAACATTACATGAAATATATTCTGAGTCACTGATAAAAGGTTGTGGATGCTATCTGCATTATGTCATTCTAGTTACATCGTTTACCATCATTGTCTTGGATGCACACCCCAGAATCATCAATTTAACACAACTCACCTATTTTCTTTGGTTGGGAAGGTTTCTTCTGTCCAGGGACTGTATCGATGACTGTAGTCCCATTCTCCAGGTTTGGGACCGAATCCGTGCTCCTCGTGTAGGCTTTTGGTGAAGCCGTGGAAACACCAATACTATCACTACTTGGTACTACCATGGTGGGTGTAGTTTGTGGTACAGTTGTGGTTGCTTTGGTGGAGGCAGAAGTTGAAGCAGTATGCATGGTGCTTTTGCCGGTGTTCACCGTTAGTTTTGACGTAGTGGGCATAGAATTTTCCCTTATAGTAGAAGCAGTTGTTGGTGGAATTTTACTTGTATCATGAGTAGATTGCGTTATGCTATCTGTTGTGGCAGAAGCAGGTGTCAATTTAGCTGTTATAACAGGAGTGGCTCTATTTGTTTGCTGCGTTTTATCTATTATAGTAGCAGAAGTCATCTTAGCAGATGAAGAAGAATAATTTGGGGTCATTTTAGCTGTGGTAGCAGATTCTGAAGCAATCTGCGTCATTTTAGGCGTTGTAGTAGATTCTGAAGCAATCTGCATTATTTTAGGCGTTGCAGCAGATTCTGAAGCAACCTGCGTCATTTTAGGCGTTGTAGCAGATTCTGAAGCAATCTGCGTCATTTTAGGCGTTGTAGCAGATTCTGAAGCAATCTGCGTCATTTTAGGCATTGTAGCAGATTCTGAAGCAATCTGCGTTACTTTAGGCGTTGTAGCAGATTCTGAAGCATTTTGCGTCATTTTAGCCGTACCAGATGTTGTTTGTGTCAATTTAGCCGTTGTTACAGTTTCCTGTAGCATTGTAGATGTTGTGGCAGAGTCAGTGGTTTGTTGCGACTTAGCAGTTGTAGCAGAAGTTGTTCGCATCAGATTAGCCGTTGAGGGAGAAGTGCCTTTCGTCATAGCATTAGCTGTAGAAGAAATACTTGTTTGTGTCGTCTTAATCGTTGTTGTAGAAGCAATTGCATGCGTCACTGTGATGTTTTGAAGCTCAGTATTTAAAGGGCTAACAGTGGTCTCAACGGTGCCAGCATGCTTGCTAGTATATCCGTAGGTAGATGCAATATTCTTAGCCTGTATCAAAGTATTACCTGGAGTTGACGTCAAGTCCTTTGTTGTAATTTTAGTAGATGCCATACCTGAAGACATAGATTTGGTAATAGTACTTGTAGTCGCAGGGTTCATTGTAGATGCCTCTGGTGTTGTCGACATTGCCTTTGAGTGTGTTACAGAACCATCGCTAGTTGATGATGTTGTTACTCCTGGTAATATCGTAGTCCTTCCCATTAGAACAGTTGCAGCTGCTGTTGATGTTTTCATGTTTACTACTGTAGGTGCCGTAGGCGTTGGTGTAGTTCCTGTCTGTTGGGTCTTGTTGTCCGTAGCTGTAAGGGCCGCTGTAGTCATAGCGTTTGATGAAGGCTTGTTCATCGCACTTGTCGCCACCACAGTAGACACCGTGGCTTGAGGTGAAGACTGGGCAGAAACGTTGCTCACCAAATCTGAACATAGATCAGTATTGTTAGTTCACAAACTTAAGTACATATCTCTGAAGTATCAAGTATTCTGCTACCATCTGTACCAGTTGATGCAGCTGCAAATGCTTTAAACGTTATTACTTTTATGTAGAACCGATGTCAGTTCCATCCAAATCTACATGACAAATGTCTGGATTGCCATACTTACCTTTGTTACACGACAACTTTTTTTCACATTACTCAAAGAAAGCATCTTACGATATGGTTTTATTTATCGTGATGAACACTAAAATGTGAAAATCACTTACCTCCAGACAACACGGCGACGCCCAAGAGAACAACCATGACAGATTGACCTCCCATGACGATGACATTAACGCACACAAATGACTTCCCCAGCACGAATGGTCGATACCCGCCTCAAATGGCAGTGAAAACGCAGAGGTTATGTCTGTGTCTCTCCTGATTACGATACTGTTTTACTGTTCCTCGTTAATTTCGTGATTCGGGTTGATCGGCTTGTAACTAAGACGCGCTGGTTGATAGCATGCATTGCTATGGCATTTGCTACCCATGGGAGATTCCTTTTGAATATGCTCAGGGATCGTTTCTTTAGTTGATAGATGTTTCATGCACAGTATCAGGAAAAAGATAACGAAACGATGAAATATCGACTACGAGAATGCTTTAAGCTACAAAGCGTGTAGACTCTAGTAGATAAATCTGTCCTTCAGTGCTACATTCAATTAGCCATGTGTAGTAAAAGTTGAATCAAAGTCGGCATCTATTGATCTGGTTTTTTGTTCTTTGTTGCATCTCGCACGAAACCGATTGTTTTCTGCGTATCACACGGTCCTCAGAGATTGGTACCGTTTCATCAAAGGTGACTGCGCATATTTTAGTAACCCGTTTGGAAGGTTAGGGGGAAATGTTGGTTGATTAATTTATTCATCACGTAGTTAGGTTGCGATAGAAACATTGAAAATACGCCCTTGTCATGCACAACTACGTCACCTCTGTCCTTGGTGCTGATTGGGTAGTCTGACTGTGTTGTCAGTTGGTTCGTCTATACATTTTCTCTGCCCTTGGTGCTGATTGGTCAATCTTACGGTTTTAGTTGATTAGTCCATACATTTCTCTGCCCTTGGTGCTAGTTTGGCAATCAGACATTACATGTATGAAGTCAACATTTCACCAGAAGTAAACGTACAAACATAGGATCGTCTAAATCAGAGTAGGTTAAATAGCTGCATACGTTGTATCCCACATCTTTCTCGTGTTCCCTTCCTATCCATTTTTAAAATAATTTAAGTCCAGGAACTCACAGGACATAGATAATTTTCTTTGGCCTCAGGAAGACTTTTATGTTGCGTAACACCTGTATCCCATGACTTGTCTTCGCCCACATGGACTTTGTGAATAAATGATAAGCCTTGACACAATGATACATGACTAACTGATGTCGTGATCCGATCATTGTGCAACATGCGTGACTCAGGAACACCGGACAATACAGGACCTGCTGACAATGGTTACACCTGATGTTATACAGTTGACGTGATGACCATGACAGTTGCATTGATCACTACATGTGGGACCAGATGAGTGGCACTGGTACCATGGTGTTGTCGTCCCGCTAAAGTCACAAATATGTTTACCATCCTTTGTAGCTCTTTTAATGTTATACACTTAAGCTTATTGCTCTTAGTTCTTTTCAACGAAGGCCTTATGGCATTTGGCCTAGTTCAGAAATGTCTAGCTTGGCGAATGTTCATATGTGTTGGTAGTGTTATCATTATGTCGATGGCCGTTAGAAACTTATTTGGACTCACTTTTAATTTATCATGTATTCATTATTTATATAACTGATCATGAATAAGGATAGACTAAGGAAGGTAAACAAATGGTAGAGTATCATCATTGCTGTAGTTCACTTTGATCTGTATGAAATCATCAGTGATTACAATATGTAGGAATAGCCTAGTGTAAGATGCCTTGAATGTACTCATTATGTACATGGGTAGCCATGAAAAGGTAGCTCCATATGGTATAGTATCATTATTGGTTGTGCATTACTGTAGTTTCTGTATACATTCGGCAGCAGTGTACTGGAACTAAGCAACGAGGTCTGGCCTGGTGTGACTTATGATTTACATCCACATTTGTCCGGCTCTTCCACATAAATCATTAATTGACAACAGGCTGTATCACAAAAGCCGGTCCATTTTCTTGTCGTAAAACGGGTCACGCAAGTATAGCAAAAGTGTCAACGTATATATACAATTCTCTTTATTGATATGCCTGCTTTCTGAAACATAGAACAGACGATGTCATTTTTCGTCCTTGGTAACCGCTTATTAATATTTATTAGTCTGGAAAACATCTAACACGATATGCTGAACTAGAGAGAAGAAAACAGTAAATACTAAAACGCTTAACCTTCCAATACTAAACTATTACAAAGTTTATATCATACACATACATACATATACATATCTGTGGCAGGTTATGTACACATGTTTCCGTTTGCTATAGATACATATAATAGTAAGAGGATAAGAGGTAACATGTCTTTTGCTTCATTATAGTCAATTTAGGAACATTCGTATGATTTTTTAAACTCGTTATTATAGGAAAAAAGGAGTGCCTAGGATGTTGGTTACTATAAGATGACAGTGTGTTTAACCAATGAGAATCAGAACTGCATAAAATGTCATTGAATCTACATTACGGGGTGGATAACTAGTCTCGGATAGCCTTTCAGCACCAAGGAGATGTTGAATATTATTGGATGCTTCTCTTCTCATGTCTATTTCTGTCCTTTCGATATATACATTGTGTGCTATGAATAGTATAATACATAACGTTACTTTCAGAATATTTTCAAATGCTAGATATAGATATGGTCTATAACTATATAAATCACATCATTGCTTTAGGTAGGCAGCATTTTACGTCTTATATCAACGAAACGAGTGACATTAAAATTGCAGACAGTAGATAGCCAAGGAGTGTATCACAACAAGTGTTTAACGTTTTCCTAACGCATGCACAGACCGTGCGTACGATGCCTCGGGTGCTATTCTAACAGGAAGGAGGTAGGGACTGTCTTTCCTTTTCTTAAAGATGATACAGGCCAGGAGAAAGGCCTGTACACCTACAGCAACGAGGACGGCGGCGACGTGTGAGATGTAGTAATCACACCTCTCCCCAGTGTACCAGCCGCCTGAGTTAGAGTCACATCTACACGGCAAACAAACACATAGTCGTATTAGCTCAAAACCGTTAAAGCAATGACTATAATTATTCTTCTTATTATAAGATAGAAGACAAAAATGAGATTCAAAGAAAATCTCTGAGGTGCTAGCAACAGCATTGTAGGACGTTTCTATACACCTCTGGGGGAGTATGTAAGATATGAATTGCATCACACAGCTAATACTAGTACATAGTAGATTTAAAAAAAGAACTACTAACAAACGCACCATAACCAACATCTAGCACACAGAGAGACGACTTTGGTGTGATAGATGTCGGTTAGCTTGGGTAATGAATCCACTCTACTATATGCTACTAACAAACACAGTTATCACGTAAACAATAATCATAATACAGAGATCAAGTAACTGCGAATTAGAACAATCAAAACTACTTTTGTAAAGAAATTGAAACTTGTTCCTAACAAGACTCGATTGTAACTTACTTGCAAGTTGGACGACCTTCCAGCAAGTGAGTGCAGAATCCTCTGGTCAGACAATAGTTGACCAGGCACCGTGAGATACAGGAGAACTTGGTAGTCTCGCCCTCCTGATGACAGCTGAAGCCACTGTCACACTCGTAGTACTGGCACGGGTTGTCGTACTGGACTAGCTGGTCTAATGCCTCCTTATCAACGACTGCAATACAAGAGGCAGTTTTGTCATGAAATTTTATCTGTGTTCGTAGTTACATGTTAAAGTTAAAACTGTTGATCCAAGAGATTCTCACCTAGAGCTTTCGACCAGTCACTCTGGTCTTCTTCAATAGCTGAACGGCCATGTCGCCATTGTTGCTCTGAGTATGTAGTTTATGCACTCTGTCTAAATTTGACTGCCCGCAAAAATGTTAGAGAAAATACTGAGATATTGTCAGACTGTTCTTTGCCCTATAATCGTTTGGGGCTTACGTAGACAATAGTAGGGATTTTAAGAAACTCTTTATCTATTTAACTGTGCTAATATATTACGACAGGAAAGGGCATGTCAACTATTCCATCGACTTACTTTACATATAGTTGGCCCAGGAAAGAATCCCTTCCATGCAGTATGATCATGAAGTAGTGGATATTAAAAAAGACGGCTACATTATTTGTCCATACGTACCGGCTTGGCTAGTGAAGATGAGGTCCGTGTTGCCTACAGGATGGAACCCGTCCACGTCCAGACTTCCATCCCTGACCGCAGCAGGGATGCCGGTCCTACGGAGAACCTTCTCCACCCCGCCCGACGTCATGAGCTGGTTATACCCGTACTGTACCGTGTAGGCTACAGACGTGTATTCTTCTGTACTACTGTCTGAAGTTTGTACCGTCATGGAGCTATGTTACAAGCAGAGTAGGAATACTTTTAGTGAGAATACAGGGTACATACTATTAGGTATCTTTGGATCATTCCGATAGGCCAAGTATCAAATGTTGCGCAAAGTATTTAATTATAATATTTTCTCTTAGGTCTTGTTGTGAGATATTTCATACACAGGTATTTTAGTTGGAGGATTATGTCTTTGTAAGTCTAAAGCATGATTGATTTGATGATTAAGACGGTCAATTTGATAGCAGTAGTTAAGACCATCTTAACACACATTTTTCTATTCAATGATTACAGTGGGAACGCAAGTTAGTTATGTTAAACTAGGTAAGCCAACAAACTTACTTCAACTGATCGACAACTAAACTGTCAAATCCACTGTTTCTGACGGACTCGAAGTGGGCAAGCATCTATGAAATGAAAAGAAATATGTCAGAAATTGACTTGAATCGAGACATTAGTCACTGGTCAAAAATCGTACGGCAACCAGTAGCTATGTACAGTGTTTTTGAGACAATAATTTGAGGTTAAGATGGAATCTTACCGTCATGTCAAAGGCCCCTGTGAACGTTTTGTACTCTCTGGACCAGGCTCTGGTCAGATCTCGATGCCATGGTTTGTCGAACACGATTATCGATGAGATTGATACCATGATCGCTGATGGTACTAGATCTGGAACTGGACACAACGAGGCAAAACAAACATCATGTATGACAGTAGGAGATTGGAAAAACTGAAGAATCAAGATTTCATGATATTAAATGACAAGAAAACCAGCGTACACCTTAGCACTTAGGCACAAAATTGTATATTTTGTCATGCTTAAACAAATTGATGAACGTCTACTATACTATACATGTGGTAGATGAGCTACCAGTTTGAAGAATGGGTGCCTAGATTAGTTTGCCTCGAAACAATTTTACAGTATTGTGCTTTTATGTTTGAGACTTTACCTAGGTAGGCAGTCCTCGGTGGAGCTTCCACTAGATAAGCTGTGAAAACCATGAAAAATATTGTTAGCCTCTGACGTTTATTTCTGTATATCTATAATGGGTTTTGTGTCATGGTCGAAATTGTTTTATGATTTCAGTATCTAACTTGTTTATTAGAACATGATTCAATTATTGGTCATAGCAGCTTTGGAGCCCAGGGAAAATATTGACGTAGCCGCTTTAAACTTACGTGGTGCAGGTGTAGTTGTCGTCGTAACTATTGTAGTGTTAGAGGTGACTTTGGGATGCGCTGTCTTCTTCTTCGTTGTCACCTTTACCGTTGTCACTCGTGCTGGTGTTGGCGGCGGCGGCGGTGGAGTTGTCGGTACTGTAGTTGTAGGTTTAGTAGTTGTAGTTGCTGCCGGCGTCGTTGGTGCAACTGTTGGCGCTGCAGTGGTGGCCTTGGTTGTTGTACCCATCGTAGAAGCGGCTAGAGTGGTAACTTGAGCCGTACTTAGAACAGGCTGCGCCTGAGCTGTTGTAGTCTGTATGGGTGTGGAAGAGGGTAAGGATGTGCTAGGGGGAAGGGTTAGTGACTGGGAGAGGGTAAAAAGTGTCGGCTGTGCAGATGCAGTGGTGGTTTCAATGGGCTGTCCTTGTATAGGTGTGTTCGTTACAGGGGCTGAAGACATTACCTTTGCGCTGGTGGATTTTGTTGACGTGGGTTGTGTCACCTGTGCTACACCAGAAACGGATGTGCTGTGTATCGTCTCTGTGACAGAAGCAGCCAATGTTGTAGATGGAGTTGTAATTCCCATTTGTTCTTCTTGAGATTGTGTTCTAATGGATGTAGTGGTAAGTGTATGTGTCACCAGTGCATCACCAGAAAAGGATGTGCTATGTATTGTCTCTTTTGTAGAACCGCTCAAGGATGTAGACGATGTTGCACTTCCCACGTGTTGTTCCCTTGATGGTGTCTTTTGTAAGGCTTCTAAAGTAGTCAGGGAACCTGTACTATGGATAGTATGTGTCGGACTATCCATGGCCTCGGCACCTGATGATGTCCTTTGCAAAGGGTCTAACATAGTTCGCGGACTTGTATTAGAGAGGGTTAGGTAGTGTGGGTAAGGATGAACCTTCGTGATGAGTAAATGGCTTGTGGCTTGTTACACCCTTTAGCAAAGTTGTTAAGGTAGAATGTTGTGTGTTATTTTCAATGAGCTGTGATTGTGATGCCACCGAGGATGCTGTGGTGTTTGGGTTGGTGCCATTTGTTGGAGCAATGTGATGGGTGGAAGGTTTCTGCCAGTCACCTATGTATATGACGCTAGGAGAGGCGACAATGTTAAACAAAGGAGTTGTCGGAGATGTGGATGGCTGTGTGTTTGAGGATATGGAAGGATGGGGTTGAGTATGAGCTAGGGTAGAGGGATGAGTATCAACACTGATGCTCTCCATGGCAGACGTCGAATGGTAATCAGCATGTCCTGTTGCAGTAGTATTTTCATGCACCTCCGAGGATTTCATAGTTCTTGTGGTCTGAGAAATACCAACTGAATGTTCAGCTGCGGTAACAGCATTCTGGCTTGTGTGAGACGTAACATTATTTTCTACGTTGCTTTGATTGTGTGTGATTCCTAAGTCACTATGATCATAGATCGATACTGAAGATACATCAGAACGTACTGTGGTAGCAGTATTCTCGCCTGCAGCAGGTGGGGGTTCTTCAACGTCCGGGTTCCCTGTAAACGGCAATGTAGTTACTATTCCGTCTGTCCGACGTTTGTCTATACTGTAAGGCAACGTCGTCACTGTTTTCATTGTCGTAGAGTTGATGCCATACATGTTAACTGTATCTGCACTAGTTCCTGTGAGTGAACTATTAATGATAGGCCCGTATGTAGAAGTAACTGTTGCTGTCATTTGGTCCGAAGCACTTGTATTTTCAATGGGCACACTAGTATATTGGGCGTTTGCTGTCGAATTCATGCTTGGCTCTGTTGATGTATTTATGAAAGAAAACGAGGGATAGTCGAACGTCGTTTTATTAGTGACACGCCCGTATGTCGGAGTTACAGTCACTGCAGTTGTATTTTCAATGGACCCACTGGTATATTGGGGTTTTTCTGTCGAATTCATACTTGAGTATGTTGAGGTATTTGTGAAAGAATATTCAGATGTCGAATTTTCTCTTGGTAATGTCGCAAAGTCTACAAGTCCCGTCTGCAGTTGTGTCGTATTTGTCTCTCTGTCTGTTGCGACGTCGTACGATCCAGTTGTTGCTAATGTTGTAGAGTTGAGATCATGCAGAATACCCGTACTATGAGATTCGTTACCACTTCTGATGACTGAGCTATTTCTAGTTAGTCCATCTGTGAAATTGGCTGTGATTTGATACACACTCACATTTTCACTTGTATATCGAGATTTTGCTGTAGAATTAAGACTTGTCTCTGTTGAGACATTTGTGAAAAAAAATGTCGAATTTTCACTTGATAATGTAACGTCTGGTAGGTCTGTTTGCAATGGCGTCGTATCATTCTCGCGAGAGTTTGTCATGTGACTTGTGACGTACACTCCAGTTGTGGCTAGTGTTGTATGGTTGGCATCATGCAAGTAAGACAGACTGACATTTTCTACGGAGTCACTTGTAGCTGTCATTTGTGTTTTTGCTGTAGCATTTAGATCTAGGTCTTTTGAAGAATTTGTGAGAGAAAATGTAACTGGCTTGTCTGTTGAACTTCCATTTTCTCTCGGTAATGTCATAAAGTCTAGAAGTCTCGTTCGCAGTAGTGTCGTATTTGTCTCGCGAGAGTTTGTCACGTGGCTTGTGACGTCGTACACTCCTGTCGTAGTCTGGTCTGAACCAGTACCTGAGGGTGAAACCGTTAAAACAGCTCTAGTACATAACAGTCACATGCAGGGGCGCAATTTCTTTCATGATCATATTGGCGCTTTGACTAGAATACTTACCTTATGTGCCATTAATAAGAACAATTGTGAAGAATAATATTAAGGATATTCCAAGCAAGTATAACGTAGCTTAAAATACATAATACTTTGGTTAACTGTAATATGTTAGAGGTTGGATGCATATATACTAAACGTTCTTGAACAGACAAAAGTAGAGAACTGTGCCCTGATAAAGAACGGAAAGTAATGCAAAACATTTCAGTAGATTGATGTTATGAGGTTCAATGTGATTTCACCCGATGTGGTTTCCACTATGTATGAAATACCTCCATCTGTACTGCCGGGAGTGACAACTGGTACTGCCTCGGTAGGAGCTTCCACCGACTGGCCGGTAATTAAACATGGCGGCACTAACATGGACAGACAGACAGATCATAAGATTACAGACATTCAAACGACATCACGGAAACGTGCTTTTTAACTGTATTGTATGAGGTAACGTTCAGTCACGGAAGGCTTAGACTTCAATTTTTGTGAAACGAAAAAAATGAGTGACTGTACTTGACATCTAAATGGGCTAATGCCAAGTTCTTTCTTCTAAGCCCGATTACACATGTAAAACATGAAAAGAATCAACTAAAACATGTTTGAAACCATTCAGGCAAATCTCCAGTAGATAGTTTATCTTAAAAGGAGTAAATATGGGTTTGGAAGTTAAAAGTTGTATTTTGTTGGATCTAGCCATTTATACCATAGCATATCTTGTTTATTTTGTTTGCTCGCTAAACGTCACTATCAAATTTGTTGGAATCCAAGCCTTATAGATATCTTTTGTTTGTCACCAGTAGTCGGAATGTCAAGCAGTACTTTAAACGTTATTCTTTTGCAAAAAAAACGTTATTTGGAAGTGAACATTCTGCTGGAATAAGAACATTGTCAACATCATACATCGAAACAATGTAGGTGGAAACATTGAGATAATACTTGAAAATTTGTCTGTGACAACCCTATCTTTGCCATTTAGATACTGTACAAACTCATTCGTTTGAAAGTTTGTAATGCAAGGTAATCATGAAATTCTTAAACATAAACACCTAGGACTTGTTTACAGGCTGATTGGGATAACAACAAACAACATTTGTGTGCTATGAAACAGACAATGTATAACGGACACTCCAACGGATGTAAAGAAAATCGTCATAAAGCCAGCAATGTGTTGGATGGTTTGTTATTCAAATAGCTTACTTAGTATCATAGGCCGCTGAAGTAAACATACAAGAATATGTTCAATTCAACTCAACAGTACACATCTCACCTTGTATTGTAATGATGATCACCAGCACTATTGTTCTTGTTAAATCCTTCATAGCAAAAAAGTTGCAGCGAACGACAAGAAGCTTCTAGAATCCGCACTGGGTACTCCGATGAAAAATCTCAGGTCCACTTGGCAATGTTTATAAGTTCCTTCTGTCGACAATCCAACATCTTGTTCGTAGACGGGAATAAATGTTTCCAAACGGCTTGCTCACCACAAACACCGTGTATGTTTGGTAGGTATCTCAGGCCCTCTCTATGTTCATTACAGAGCAACATCAGTCTCCATTCCCCTGGGTAGCATCACAGTCTCAGAGGGAACATCACGGATTGATCGAGTTAATACGTTCTTTGTTGAGCTGCCGCCCCAGGAATATGTTCGTGTCAGTTCGGAATTGATTGTCAGACTGATTACTGAATCATTTCCTCTGTATAAACCCTGCTGGCATGCAAAGTACACCAGATTCTAGACTCCACGTCAGCACAAAATCGATAAAACTTTGCATATTTATTCTGTATAAAGAAAGGACTGATACGTGATGTAATTTTCCTCGTCAAAGAGGTCCTAGAAAATCCGCTTAAAGGCAAACAAATGTCGTTTTCAGATAATCCTTTTATCTTAATTGAAAGTTGAAATAACATTTTCTTAATGAGACAGGAAATGAACAATATACATTATTATAATAGCGTTTGGGCTAAGTACATGCAGTTAAGTATGAATAAGAAACAAAGTAAAACACATTGCTAAACATACTGCTGAGTATGTAAATACAAGGTCGTTGCGAGGGATATTATAGTTCCTGATTATTTAACAAAAATTCATGACTAAATACAGGAAAATAATTCTAAGCCATACCAAATAATCATTAACAATGAGGCATCCATATAAACGTAAAGCTACATGTAACATATACTACTATACTGGTCGTATAGTAAAATTATGTACTTTGCTATGGGTGTAAATGTACTTCTCACTGAACAACAATCATACTTCTTTCAATTACTTCAATATTGTATACACTGTACATTAACCTTTTCCATGCTAGGTTGGCCTTTTAGCATACAATCTGTATTGGTTACATGCGTAGGCAGCAGTGAGAAGGTTAAAATTGCAATATGACAAGGGTCAATCAAAGGCTAAGTGCCTGTGATGGATAACTACTGCTCTATCAGCTACAATTGCCAATAACAATTCACTACCAATATCCATCATCACAATAGTCACCATCGATCCAGCTGATGTAAGTGGTATTGCCTTGAGTAGTCTATTCAGGAACTTATGGAGAGAAAAACTCCGATATCTCTAATGACTTACAATTGGAAACATGTATAATATTTAGCTAATTAAAATATACCAACTACAGTCACAGTTCAAGTTCATTTGCTACTACAATGATCATGCTGCATATACAGTTGTTATTCCTGTCTGCATCATTTAAATGAGACAATTATAATATTTGTATCCCGTTGTAGTATAAGAGACAACTGATACATGTTAATGTCTGTTGTAGATTTGGCTGTCTTTTTATCAATAGACATACATTTCTACAGACAATATGATAACATTCATTTGTCGTGGGTAGCATTTGGTCCATCCAGTCAAAGCTGTCTACGATTCTTGACCTCAATTGAATCATTTTAAAGGTCCAGGTAGACATGGTCTTGATATTCTGCCATCTCAAGTGCCTCTGGAGCCGTCTCATCTGACCTACCAACATTCTGGTACAAAGATGCATCTTTTGCTTGCTCAGCACTAAGGCTTGTATACGTGCTTTCGTTCTTTGGTCTCTGGTTCCCTTCGCCCAGACTTGTGTAGGTTGTGGCTTCCATAGTGTCAGGATTCAGCGCTTGGTAAGGAGATTCTTCCTCTATGTTCTTTGAGTAGCGAGTTGGGGCGGTGTCTTTTGGCACCACACCGCTGTTGACTATTCCAGCCTGTTGACCTGCAGTACCAATTGATGTCGCTGGGGTGTAGGAGTGTCTCGGGGCCGTGCGTTTGGTCCTCCTCCGCGGAGGGGCGACTGGGGAACTCCCCCCGCCAACAGTGGCATATTCCGTACCAATGACGTCGTCCGTAAGAGCTATCTTTCCCGACATTCTGTGGGAGAAACATCAGTTTTATCATTTTTCTTAATAGAACATTATGGAGCAACAATTCAAGTTAATCATACAAATGTACCAGCATTGTCCTAATGTCATGCCATCTTTGTTACATGCTTCAACACATAAACATATCATAGACGGAGAGTTTTTCGAGGGTCGCTAAAAACATCCACGCTTATTCTTTACCTTCTTAGCTTGACAACGAGGAAGCCGATGGCAATAATGGCGATTACAAAGAGAATCGCCAGGACCACCAAAACTCCTGTAAGCGCCGACACAATGTGGGTGGTGTTGGCTGGGATAATCTGGGAGAGAGACATTCAATGTCAATATTTCATTGTTCTGTTAGTGCTGTCTTTTTTCAGCTTGATACACCAAACGAAAGGCTGAGATCCTTGGCGAAACTCAACAAACAAACAAGCAACCATTATGCGAAGGAAAGCTCATCTGTGAATCCATAGTTGTAGAGTTTGTGACTAAAAATCAATGGTGATCTCCTTTCTTGTGTTGGAACAAAGCCTAGACTCTACAATTATGCTTTACCTGACAACCACCGTCCCCGGCCTCATAACGGTTCTCCTCACACACACACTCCGAGATAACCCTGCCTGGGTACTTTTCACTCAGATGACAGTAACTCCCATCCCCACATTCAAGGGTGCAAAAACTTGGGTCGTCTAAGATCTGTTGAATCTCTGTTGTACGAAAAAAGTGAACGTTTAGGCAGTAAGTGAGTAAGTCGTTCAAAGTTGAAAAAAGTCAAAATCTGACAATTTCCGTTTAAATGACCATACTTTACTTTAAAAAGACCAACGACAAAACACAAAGCAACACGACGCTTCTAACCTTCGTCAGTAAATATGGCTAGCCGTAGTGCATTTCCATTGGTGATGTTTAGTGCTGTGTCGAGCGCCCCATTGTTGATCAGTTCTCGTAGCTGTTCCTGTGCTCGCTGGGTAATAATCGAGTCTGCTTCCGACCTTGTTGTGTTGAAGATTGTAGCAAACCTGGCCACTGTGCTTCCTGGGCTAGACATGACGATTCAAAGAAGCAAAAGTTAGTAAAAGTTGATGTTAGTTGTCACTTTGACAATTTTAGTCATACTAAGTTCAGCAAGATTTTTCGATGCTACAAATTTTGACCAATACCAACAATAGTACTTAATTTTTTGGTGGCATAGATATCATAAAATACAACTTACACAAATCGAATCAGTCTGATGTCGACATATCCTGGCTGGTTGATGTATATCGGAAAAATCTGAAAAGTACAAAAAATAAAATAAGTTTTTCGATAGTTGCTACATATTGATTACATATACGTAATAACAAAGCATCTCAAGGAACACAAGGACTATTTTTCTATGCCTTCCCCCCACCTTACCGCTGTTCGAAACGTGTCCGCTAGATTCATAAATTCAATTGTTGTCCTGTTGCTGTACTCTGGTTGAAATGGCAACCCAAGAACCAACTCGTACGGTATAATCCTTCTTGCAGTGGTGACTGTGGCAGGCTCTTTTGCGGTGGTTGGTGCTTCAGTCATAATCGTTGTAGAAGTCGGTGCTTCAGTCATGATCGCTGTAGTAGTCGGTGTTTCTGTGTTCATCTCTGTTGTAGCCGGTGTTTCAGAGTTGATCACTGTTGTAGTCGGCTCTTCAGTGTTGATGTCTGTTGTAGTCGGTGCTTCAGTCATGATCGCTGCACTAGTCGGTGTTTCTGTGTTGATCTCTGTTGTAGTCGGTGTTTCAGTGTTGATCACTGTTGTAGTTGGTGTTTCAGTGTTGATCTCTGTTGTAGTCGGTGTTTCAGTGTTGATCTCTGTTGTAGTCGGTGCTTCAGTCGTGATCGCCGTAGTAGCCTGTGTTGCAGTAGCCGGTGCTTCAGTGGTGATCGCTGTAGTAGCCGTTGCTTCGGTCGTAATCGCTGTAGTAGCCGGTGCTTCAGTCGTGATCGCTGTAGTAGCAGGTGTTTCTGTCGTGATCGCTGTAGTAGCCGTTGCTTCAGTCGTGATCGCTGTAGTACCCGTTGCTTCGGTCGTGATCGCTGTAGTACCCGTTGCTTCGGTCGTGATCGCTGTAGTATCCGGTGCTTCAGTCGTGATCGCTGTAGTACCCGTTGCTTCGGTCGTGATCGCTGTAGTAGCCGTTGCTTCAGTCGTGATCGCTGTAGTAGCCAGTACTTCAGTACTAGTCGTGATCGCTGTAGTAGCCAGTGCTTCAGTCGTGATGGCTGAAGTATACGGTGTTTCGGTCGTGATCGCTGTAATAGCCGGTTTTTCAGTTGTGACTGCTGTGACCAATGGTATTGTTGTAAAGGCAGAAAAGACAACAAAGAAGAGGGGTGCTCCCTTTGCTAGATGACCACACAGAAGAAGCATCATGGCACTGACGATATTTGCGACCTGAAGAATAAAAATTCACACATTTAGTATCATTTTCACACATCAATAACGATGGGCTGTGACTGCACTGAAAATATTTATGCTAAAGTAATTTACTGTAAACAGACGTTTGCTGCATAGTATCGTAGTTTTGTCTTGCACGACTAGACTATTCAGATTTCTTGCATTTTGCTTGTCCCTTTCCTTCCTAACCCTCCTTACAAATGATACAATTAAGCGCTTTGTGCCAAGACTTCAGGATTGAGTTTCGTCACATTCATTTGTGAAGCACACTTGTTACAAAGAAACATGATGCGCATACTAATGACATGTTTCAGTTGACTGACAACAACACTGCGCCATGACATGCCTTCCATCCCTGACAACACTACATTATTGTCACAGTCTTTGGCATACACAAAGATCACATATTTAGGATGCCTTGTTTCAAGGGAAGCCTCAAGCGTTCCCCGCTACAATTTGCTATCATAGGTCAGATCTCAGAAGGCTTGGGTACGATACGGGAGAGCAGTGTCACTTTAAACGTGTTTCTTCCTACGGGAGTCTCACCAGAAATTCTTAGGAGAGAGGTGCTCCCTAATTGGTTGATGAAAAATCAGGGAATTTTCATGAAAATACTTAGGGAAAACCCTAAATGCGAACATTTTGGGATAGGTGTACTAGGATTTTTGGAAGAGCACCCTTGCTTCATTACTTGGGGAGAGCCCTGTTCTAGCACCTGGCATTTAACGTAGCCACTGAACTGTGCATAATGAATTCTGTCAACATCCACTGCTGTGTTGGAAGGACGCCAAGTCACGCACCCACACTATTCACTTGTTTCCTTCCTGGTCGTATTTCCTGCATTACAGCTACAGTGATGAAGTCAGGTGTGTATTATTGGGCCATGAGGACTGCTGTGGGGTCGTGGAACATTTGCATGCATTTATGTCTTGCCGTTACAAATGTACGGATCACAGTTGTATGATGATTTAGAAAAGAAACTTGTGTTTAGTTTTCACAGATTTCTGTTGTCAGAAACTACGTTAACCACCAACGTCAAAGTTGGTAGGAAAAATATATATCCTATCCTGGTGGCGACGTTAATATTTTTTTAGTAATACGTACAAATTACTACAATGGAGTGTACATGGGCTGTACAGTTTAGGTTTAGTATGTCAGTAGTTCTGGAAGGATTAAACCAAGAAGACAAGAAAGGGGTGGATATAAAAGGTACACGTTTAAGCGTGAAGGCAAACTAATTTGTACACGAATATTACAAAAAATTATCATTACAAGATGTTAGAACAGTTTCCAAAGTTTCTACACCCACTTCCAACGACCACTCATGGGCTGGCCATGGTCTTTGACTCAAGGCACCTTTTATTTTGCTCTTGTCTTCACCTGCTAACAAAGCAACATAAACAATGCCTGCCTACTTACAACCTGACTTAGTAACTATCAGTTAGTTTACGTAGCTTAAATAGAAGAATTGATACACAAGAACACGTGTATCTAGTGAACATAGCAAAAAATGTCAAAGAAAGAACGCAAATGACAGACTACCTGCGGTCTAAGTTAAGATGACCTTGGACGCCATTTTGTTTCTTTTACTGACTTCCTCTCCCCATACACCTGTTGACTTTTAAGGAAACTAAAACACAAACTTTGCTTGCCTGACTTTATAAAGAAAGTCTTTACCTGTGTGGAGTGTTCTCTCAGCGTCTTCAAGACAGAAACTAGTTCTTTAAGTGTCTCAGTAGTTCTTCGACAAAAGCACCTGTCGAGCATGTAACTGGGAATGTCCTTCTATCTCTCGTGTAGTCACTGAAGTGGAACTAAGTACGTCATGTGTAAGTGCGGTAAGCGGAACAGGTATGTAGCTGTAACGGGATACACCACATGACATGGGGGAATAGGGTAAGAATGTTCGCCCATGGCCAACGTTTTATCCTGGTGCAAAATCGTTCGAACGATTTGGGCAGATATAAAAGCAACGTGACCGCAAATTTTGGTACAAGGGTGCTTTGCCACATGTATGTTGAAAATATTTCTCATTTTTGAGTGCATGATTTATTTTGAAGTGGCTTAGCTACCTTTATTGATTAAACTTACTACATTACGAAAATTACCAGAAAATTGACTTTCAAAATCAAATCAGTTTTACTGCACTGAAATCGCTTTATGTGCCTTTAAATGATTTTTATGTTAGAATGAAGCCGGTATGTACATCTACATACACCGGTGATGTAACTGAAGCTAAAAACAGGTGGAAAGATGTAGGACGAAAGTATTGCTTGCATCTGAACGGGGGGAAGAAATGTACTAAAGTTTCTTTTTAGCACAAAAAATAACAGTAAGATTACCACAAAGCACGAGTACTGCATGTGAGAAAGCGACTACGTGTCCGCAAAGTGGTCATCATGTTCATTATGGCGAGATTTGGGTAATTAAAAGGACAATGTTTCTTAAACATTACCTACATAAGAATAGAACAGTCCAAAGTCAGACGATACTGCCATTTCGAAGAGGCGGCTTGGTGAGTCCAGATGCTTTAGTCTCGTTTCTTTCTTTGGTGTAATGGTTTGCTTGTAGTGTTGTAATTGACGCTTGTAATGTTTGCAGTGCACAGATGTGATTTATGTAAGCATGCACCGTGTGTTAAGATAGCTTCAGTGAAGCAATCTTAAAACACGGTGCATGCTTACATAAACTATTTCTCCATTGAGACTTAGCAATGGAAAGATGTAGCGCCACAGTGCGGACAGATGCATAAATGCAACTTGTACGTTGTATAGATGTACTAAACTAGCAGCGAGGCGCGATTATACGTGTTTTGACCCATGATTATGCTAAGTTATGTTACTGCATGGAATATCACATGTGTTATACATAATACAGCCAAACCTGTGCAAGTGACAACTTTTACACAAGGTCCACATGGCCAATGGCGTGACTTTTTAAAATATTTTTGAGTTTATAAAACTTTTGGTCCAACACAAAAGTATTTTTCCCTATTGACACACGCATCAAAACTATTATGACTACCTGTCCACATAGACAACCTTTTGTTGGTTCCTGGATGGTCTTCTTGTGCAGTTTTTACCGTAGGTGTGTACATGGCTAATACATGCATTGTGGTGTTTCTATTTCTTTGACTTGTATTGCCCCTCAAGCGCTGGCTAGGGTTTCAATGAATTCATGAACTACAAAGTGGCTAAACTCTTCTGGCCAATACATTTGACTGTTTTTTAACCGGCGTTGTTATTCTGGTAGACACTGTATTGCAGTAGAGAGTGTAATATCTAGATTGACCGAAGCTGACTTGTTAGTAAACAGTTCTGACAGACCGCAACACTCTGCGAAAGCACGTGACACGAGAACACATGACCCTTGCAAACACACAGACCAGCATGTTGGTACACAGTAGTCCTGCTTGTGGGGTGGAGACATAGAGATATAGGCACCGCTACTGTACTGGAATTATTTTCACCACCATTTTCGTTTGAGAAAAAGTCCGCATTTTGGTTGTAAGATGCCGTTTGGAACGGTTCTAGCCATAGGGCTACTACTTGTAGCGAGCGTTGCGGCTGATATAGACTTCGTGTATCACAACTACACCGAGTTGACGCGCGTTCTTACGGAGACGGCGTTACAGTGCCCGGAGATCATGCAGGTCTATACGGTGGGGCAGAGCGTGCAGGGCCGGGAACTCTGGGTCATGGAGATCAGCGACAACCTGGGCGACCACGAGCCAGGTACGTTCAGCTCACAAACGTCGTGAGATTGTCGCAAGATTGTCGTAAGATTGTCGCAAGATCTCAAATCACTGGGATAGTCCGAAATTCAACCATATTCTTAGGGAAAATCCTTAGAGTTGTCGGTAGGTTCTGTCACAGTCTGCTTAGAAATTTAAGGATATCAAAATTGTACGCAAATGTGACCACGCCGTATTAGGGGGAGTTCCGTGTACTTAAAGGGTGGTGCCTCCTTTTTACTATAGAAAAGTTTATTCTCAGTCCCTTTTTTCAAACAATAAAGGAAGTCATACATTTAGTGTGTAAACTTGATAATAAAAGGGCCCGGGGAGAAATATGTAAGACACAGAGTCGTATTTGGAAAGTCTGTTCGGTATTTTCGTACAGTGTACGTTCGATCTGTTACCCTAGAGCCCGGGCACCTGTCATACTCGCCGCAGGTTTTACGACAGCTGCTTTAGGGCGTTATTGGCACAGTTGTGGATGCGGCATTATTCAGCTGTCATGTTTCCATAGATCCTTGTTAGCTGTTGGCTCTTGCTGTCATAGCTTCCTTTGACAAAAATGTATACAACGGACGTGGTCGTAATTTTACTTGTATATAACAGGACATAGGCAAGTTGTCCATATAGTGGTATGATGTTGTTTGAAGTTCTTCTAAACGATCGATATCTGCATGGGTCTCTTATCATGACATCGTCCAATGGTGTGACAGGAAGGACCATTTCAGAATTGTTTTATGAGACCGTTATCTGTACCGAAAATCGGATTTCCCTGCTTTCATAACTGGAATATGATGCATACAAAAGTACGATTTAAAAGACAAAGAAGAGAAAGCGTAAAAATATACGGTTTTTTTTTCTTAGCGGCATGCCAAATGTGTCTGGCCGCTTAGCGTTCGCTTCCTCTAGTGCAAAAGGGGTGTAACCAGCAAAGCGGAGCTGTATGTGTAAAGGGCTAATGAAGTGTTACGTTACACCTGTTTTCTTCTGTCATGGACGTCGGTTTTAGAGAAATATTGTACTCATAAATCAATGAGTTGTTGTATCAGGTGTGTGCACTTGTACCGGCAATTGACAGTTATATTGGACGCGTAATCCCGTCTTGGCTAAATGCCATCCTCGGGCTTAGCGAGGGTTCTATTCCTGAAGTGTATAATTTCTACTAACATTTTAGGCCAGGTACCTTAAGCTTAAGACTGCTATATTTAAAAAGAAAACATACGGAGGCTTTCTTATGGATGACTTAAACACCAGGATATTTAAAGTGTGCATACCTCAGGTATTATTGGTGCTGCATTAGTATATCTCTTTAAATTCACCTTTTTTAAAAGTTAATTAAACCTTTTGTTACTTTGTGGAGGCATGTTAGTAAACATTGCCTACATTGGCAGTTTTCAGTTAGCTCACATAGTCAGACCCCTCCCCCAGACCCCCCCCCCTTCAACCCACTTCTACCAAAGCATAATTTAGACGAAACTCCCTCCCTTTACTCCTTACAACTGTTTTTGTTAGCATTAGGCGGTGACTTTTGTATGTTATGGTCATAAACCAGGTGCCGTATTGAAACATTACGCAGGTGGGTAGACTTAATAAACGCTCTTGACAGCTCAAATAATTGTTCACGGAGAAGTCATAGATTATACATAGTGTACCATTGCAAGCTAGCAAGACTACTTGTTCTATAATATTTGGTCAAAGATGTGGGATCTACTTTTATAGACGTTCATAAAACAAAATAAACCAGGAAATATGCATTTTCTTATATACGTATAACCTGCGAGTCATTGCAAGAATTTAAGACAACTTTTTAAAAAGACAGTAATATCAAGACAGCAAATTACATTCATATTAGATTGATGTAGAGAAAACAAGACGAATTTCTGTTGAACACATGCACCCTCCCCTGGCACAAGTACAAGTGACAGCTAGTGTAAATATTGGCAATAAACACGGCCCCCACTTGTTCCTCAAACACGGGCGGCAGACATGTCAACACGTGCCCGGTACAAAGGGAGAGTTGCCCCGCTGTTGCGTTTAGGGGGAGGTGCTCAAAGGGGGCTTGGAGAACGCGAAAACTCGCGAAATCTTGTTATCACCAAAATTCAGTAGCTTATACAGTAGGCACGAGTTCAAATTTTGTTTATGAAACGAGAACATACTATATTCTAGTTAGGGAAATATTAAACATGATGAAACTGTTACTAGACATTTACTGATAGTGATATCTATGTGTCTGTTAAATTTACTGATATCTATGTGTCTGTTAATCTTCAAGCAGATGTAGGTTTGGGACATGTGGTCTTGAGGTAAACCCTCAAATTCTATACGTGATAAGACTTCCGTTTCAGTGTACAATGCTATCATTCAGTTAGTCTAGTGCAGTAGGATAGCAATGTGAACACGGGAAGATGTGTTTTGTAGTAACTGAGCTATACGTTCCTTAGTTCCTTCCATATTAACTATTCTACATTCAAGTACAGCCCTGATCCTATCAAGGTCCACACAAACATGTAAGACATGTAATTAACATCAGATATAAATGACCTAACGTAAACCCCATGTTCGACATGTCCAATGTCTACACCATTAACTAACGGTTTATGATACAGTTACATAACAATTGCGGGACGTCAAAGGCCCGCCAGTAACCTTTATACATAAACGTTGCCCAGTTTTTATCTGTGAACTGTGTGCACTCGACCAACAGTCAAGCATGATATGCTGTTTGCACTGTTTATTATTGATATGATAACATACTTGTCAGATGTCCAATTAGATTAAAGCAGGTTGGAGTGCTTTAGTGGGGAGGGGGGTACCAAGCCAACTGCAATATTTCAAGATTTCTTGTCGTCAATAATTTCAACATGTTGGCGAATGATTGAAGTTCCTTATTCATAGCCACTTGTTTGATGAGATCTGACGTTTCGATGACCGTATGCCATCTTCATCAGGGCAATTATGACTGGGGAACTGTTAATTTCAACTGTTTGACTGTGAAACTCCAGTCTTTGTCAATGAATGAGCAATCCACTGCTTTTCTATGTGACATCACAATGTACAGAGGACACACTTGACTCGGTGAACAGTGGATCATACATGTAGGATACAGAAAGTCTGTGACGCCCCCCGTCTCGATGAGTGACGATTGCAATGCCTTAATGTACATGGCCTCTATAATAAGTTATTGTTGTCCATTTTTAGGTGAACCAGAGTTCAAGTATGTGGGAAACATGCACGGTAACGAGGTGGTTGGACGTGAGATCCTTGTGTACCTGGTACAGTACATCTGTGATCAGTACTCCGCAGGAGACAGCCGCATCAGGAGCCTGGTGCACGAGACTAGGATCCACATCATGCCCTCCATGAACCCGGACGGCTTCGAGTTCGCTGAAGCTTATGTAAGGGTCTTTGGAGTTTGGTTCAATGTGCAATATGTAGTAGTATTACATGTATTGGGTACCGTCTGTGAATGCTTGTGAGCGTACGTACGTATGTGTGCTTGTGTGTGTGTTACATGTATATGTGTTCGTGTGATTGTGCATGTATGTGTTTGTGTGTGTGTTTTGGTGTGTGTGTGTATGTGTTTGTGTGTAAGAGAGACAGAAAGAGAAAGATTGTCTCTGATTGAGTGAGTGAGTGAGTGAGCGAGTGAGTGAGTGAGTGTGTGTGCGTGTGCGTGTGTGTGTGTGTGTGTGTGTGTGTGTGTGTGTGTGTGTCTGTGTGTGTGTCTCTGTGTGTGTGTGTGTCCCATCTGGCTAATTTAATGCTGTCTTTCGAGGTTTGCCATGTTTTTTTTTTTGTTTTAAAACAGACCCCTCCATCCAGCCCGAACCAGACGGACTGGTCCTATCTGGCTGGCCGGTACTCTTTCTTCGATAACGGGGAGCGCTACGACGGGTTCAACGGCACGGACCTGAACCGGAACTTCCCGGACCTGAACTCGGTGGTCTACCGGTACGAGAACACCTCCGGGCCGAACCACCACCTCAGCGTGCCCGACGACTTCTGGACGGGCAAGAGCGTCAGTATGGGGGTGAGTTAGCCTGGTAGACAGTCTATTGTAGGCTCGCTGGTATCTCTACTGTGCTGAAAGTACTTTGCCTGGGTGCCAGACCCTGGCATTTCAGAAACCAAAAGTATGCACCAAGGCTTTTATCTATCATGCTAGTAGCAATATGGTTAGAGCCAGGGTGACGACTATGGCCTAGTGCGGCGAAGGATAGGGGCTGGCACCCAGGCTAGGCCAGCAAAAGTTTACCTTTGGGAACCAGACAATTCTTTGAGAGTTATTCCTCTGTATTCAAAGCAGGCCGAACTGGCATTTATGTTTTTTGTTTTGTTTTTGTTTTTCTTCTCAGCCCGCGCCAGAAACCCTCCGGGTGATGGACTGGATTCTCCGCTATCCCTTCGTCCTCTCGGCGAACCTTCACGGGGGCGAACTCGTCTCCAACTACCCGTACGACTTGTCCCGAACCTATCCGGCCAATCCCGACGCCTACACGATGTGTCCCGACGACGAGGTGTTCCGAGAACTTGCGAAGGCCTACTCCCTGCCGCACGGCACCATGGCGAAGTGCGGGGTGACCCAACCGTGCGATACCGACGACTTCGCCTGTCGGGACGGCATCACCAACGGGGCCGACTGGTACAGCGTCACGGGGGGTAAGCTGGGACAGACAGTTCAACTTTCTTGCTGAATGGTTGAATAAAATACGGCTTTTTACGCATGTAGTCCACTTTTTCTGGCACTAGTCCACTCTACAAAAAGCTGCGTGATATGAGATCAGTCTGTAGTAAATGCATGTACTGAATTTCTTGTCGAATTTCTGGTGGAACTTCTAAAACTTAGACAAAGTCAGCCTAGAATGAAGATGCAGACGTAAAACCTTTTCTCATTCAGACGACAGCTGAACAAGTTAAAGGGATGAACAGAATTGTAAAGGTAATGACATGAGCTTCATTGGTACTTGAATGTACTTGAATGGATTTAGCACTTGTACTTGGCGTGATAAATTAATAAAAATTACCGCTCTCTATTTATGACTTTCCAGGTATGCAGGACTTTAACTACCTTGCCTCGAACTGCTTTGAAATCACGCTGGAACTGTCGTGTAACAAGTTCCCACCTGAGAGCGAACTGATGCAGTTCTGGGAAGACAACAGGGAGGCGCTTTTGCAATTCATGGAAAAGGTAGAGCTGTCACTGACCGTGAACTTGTTAAAAAAACAGAAGTTCTTAAGATTTTGCTCTTACCGTCGAAAACGGCGGTGTTGCTAGTTCCATTGTTTTCACACAAAGTTAATTGGTTATTTGTTTGTTTGTTTGATTGATCGATCAATAGTTTGAACGTAGTAAATGTTTGCGATTGCTGCGAAGGAATGAGATCTGAAGCTGATGTAAGTGCTGCAATATTTCTTTCATCCGTTAGACGTCTCTTTTGAGCCGCATCGTGTTTCTGTGTTTGCTGACAGGTGCACAGCGGCATCAAAGGGTTCGTGAGAGACGCCAACAACAACGGCATCGCTGACGCCGTCATCTCTGTCAGGGGTATCAACCATGACGTTACAACAGGTCGGTCAATCTGCATGTCTTCTCGTCTTTCAGTCTCTTTATTTCTCTGTTCTTCTCTACCAATTTCTGTCTTTCTCTCTAAAAAAAACCCTCTCTTTCTGAGACTGCACCCAACCATGTACATTGCAACCTGACCAAAGGGCCACTCGGAAACACAGACACACACACGGGCATACCAAAAATAATGTCTTAATTTTCCATGGCGGTAAATATTTCTTGTTCCCCGCAGCGCGTGACGGTGACTACTGGCGGCTGCTGGTGCCGGGTACGTACCGCGTGACGGCGTCGTGGGGCGGCTGGAGTCAGGAGAAGACCTGTACAGCCGCTAACCGAGCCGGGAGATGTGACTTCGTCCTGGGGGCACCTCCCACCCGGCCGCCCGGCACTTCTAACGGGAACTCCGGCAGGGCGCTGGTCTGGAGCTTCGTGTTGGCGGCCGCTGTGTTAGTCTTCAGTTGACTGTGATTTAAAAATTTTAAACCACGAAAAGAAAACTCTACATTCGCTAAAGATTTGATTTATTACATCTGTAGCTTCGTGTTGGCCATTGCAGTGCTTGTCTTCAGTTGGCTGTAATTTTTTTAACCACGAAAAGAAAACTCTACCCTCATTAACTCGGCTGTATGAAATGATACAGCCAGGACTGTCAAACTAGCGGGAGGCTAGTTGAAAGGACTAGCTCCGGTAACTGGACTAATAGTACAATAAGAACCGTTACAATGCTGATTTCAGTGCGTTAACAGACTGAGGTAGCTTTTACAATGCTCGTTCAAATACGTTAACAGAAGTAACTTAACAATGCTCATTCAAATTAAATCGCTGCTTCGCTTCGCCTTGCTAAAGGTTAAAGTAATAGTATTTTTTATGCCACATACATGTAGAATAGCCGTCTGCCATACATTCAGATTTCGCGCCTATGTTATGACTGACGTGGTAATTTCGCCCTTTCAAACAATAATAAAACCAAGCCTGACTGGTTAGATTGAAGGGAAGATTGGGCTGCACAATGGTAGATGACCTTTCGTGAGGGCACTGCCAGATAATGCTGGGCGTAGCTGCAATTGTCTCCACGCAACCGTAATCATACACTGCTAATATAAGGCCCGGGAAAAATCTTGTGTTTCGGGTTTTCATCGAGATCATGAATATGCAGTGTTTCTCTTTTTTTCTTTTTCTTTCCTTTAAGATTTCTGTTGTGGTATCGTAACAAATATAGTTTAATTTATCGCAACGTGAAAATAAAATGCATCAGAACCAGTGCTGTCTACAGGATACCTAGGAGCCGTCCCTCCGTTTACTTTTGAAAAAAAAAAACACTAGTATTTCACCTGGTGTACTCAATAAAATACTGATTTCTAAAAATGCGCGTGGGGTACTAGTATTAGTGATGTGTCAGATGGTTTGAAATTCAGATGTCAGATCGACGAAACTTGTGTGCCCTTTCCAGCGGTCAACCTGCAAAAAAGACAAGGCTGGACAGGTTTTTGATACGGTCGATCGGAGACCACAAATATAGCATGTTTTCACAATGCTAATCATCTTTGTCATAGCGATAACGACCTTTTAAGGGTTTATATATGGGTTTTAATCGGATTAAGGTTCCTCCTGTATCTAATACTTGCTATTAAGGCCATGTTGATTTGATTATATGGATGACATCCACGCGCGCATGAATTTTTGTCCGCTTCTAAGAAAGAAAGTTTTCTACCATCTGAGTTCACACGGCATGTGTGTAGTCTGTAGTGTGTTTGTCTGCACGTAGTCTGTGGAGTTTTGACATATATACATGTACGTGTAGTCTGTAAATTGTATGACATACGGGTAGTCTGTCGTTTAATATAATAGTTGCCCCGCCCAGCTCGCGTGACAATGCTCATTACAGGATAAATGTAAACCTGTGGAACGGGTTCTACTTAGCTTCATTTAACATTTGGACTCCGAAGAGGATCAACGCTACTCGGTCACGAAGACTTTCGCCCATTTTTCTCTCACAGGTAGGACACACATGTATTTTCTACACAAGTTCTAGATCATTGCAAAAGCATTCTTCTGCCTCTATAAATGCCAAGTTGTTATCTTCCCCAAGAATGTATTGTTTGTAGTGTAATTTGTGGGTTTATGGGTGTTATGATAAATGGTTCTTCTGTCTACTAAGAACAGTTTTCCTCTACTTGACGGAAGTAGGTCTCCATTGACTTGTATATTCTGGCCTTCCAATGCTTTGTGTTATGTGCGCTAGAAAATCACTTAAGCTTGAACTAAACAGCTTTTGTGTGATGTGTACGGTAATCTTAGTTTCTATCAGTGGTCCCACCTTTGTTGCCATTGTGTACAAATGCGCTCCCATTTAGAATGTTTGCAAGTAAAGTCATTTAATCGCTGACCAGAAGAGTTGAAAACTTGACATGATTGTTTGGAAATTGGAAAATGCCATAATAAAGCTAAATCTGCACTCCTGTAAGGACTAAGATAACTCATGTTGTCCAACATTTGTGACTGGATCCATCCAGTTGTAACCGGAACATTAGCGTCTGCACGTTTAACGATGGGGTGAATGAACGCACATACGTGACCACTTAATTACAGTTGACATGGTTTTGACAATAACATTCACATCAAAACAGCCAAACAGATTTATCATGTAATTTTTCACTTTTGAGTAACGCCTGCATGTGTAGCCAAGATCAGAAAAGACAGAGCATATCATGACTGGTAAAATCACAGACAACGCGACCTATGGCTCGTCTTTTGTTTGGTCTAAACGGTGCACACACCAATTCTTCCGCGACAGGGGCCACTGTAGTGCCCGGAAAAAAAGTGACGAAGGGGTTCCGATGGTTCATGTTTGAGTTTACATTTCTCATAATCTGCTGCAAAATGGGATTAACTACTAACATGGCTGGAAAGTGTAAGAAGTGGCGTGTTTTGGGTGAAAATTGATTTCGGGCCCGAGGCTTACTTCCGGGTGTCCTTCCGCCCTGAGCGCGGTGCTTCGGTTTGACCTAGTTTTGCCTTGTATGCGTTCTGGGGGTGCTGTAGCTATGCCTCGCGCGACGGGCTATTGTGATAATCTCAGTGTTAGGATTTTCTTGATACTTTTCTTAATAATACATAAGGGTTTTCTCTTTTCGTACCATATAAGTCATATTGGTGGCTAAAATCTGGGTGATGGGTTTAATTCCACGTGAAAATGGCCAATTTTTGGTATCATTTTTCAGCGAAAAATTCTTTTTCCCCCTAAAATTTACTAAAATGTGAGAGGTGAAAGAAATTGAAATTCTTTTGTTATCGTAGCTAGAGGGATATCCTTCATTTGCAAACAGAGTGTTTTGGCTTAAGAGGTTTTTCCTGAAAGAGACGGTCCCTAGAGTTGAGGTATGCAGAATCGAATTGAGACCCAAAATAAACTGGGGTGTGCCCCCTTAAATATGATAGTGTTTTTTCACTGATCGTAAAAATATACACATGCATGTTTCACTGACCATTTTCTGGTAGGACGGTTGTCAGAAAACAAGTATCGATCAAAAAACTGATACTTTTAGCTACAATTGGAGTCGTTATTGTACTTAATCCGGCTGGTCTCCCATAAAAATGCTAAAAAAATAAAACACTACATGGGCCTACGGATAGAAATTCCAGTTAACACCGAGACATAGTGTATACTACATACGATAGAAAATGGCTAAAACCTGCATACTAGGCAGTTCATTTTCACGAACGAATAGGAGAAATGTAGAGATGCGAGACAATGTTGTTTATCCGTGGGGTGACTGACATGCGTTACCAGCTTATTAATTATGATTGATCAATTATTAATACTCAATCTTAAATCAATAAAGACTATCCTTGTCCTTAGTTAGAGGTCAATGTCTTCTTATCGTCGACTTCAAAGGTTGTCCATTGGCAGTCACAGATAACAGAAAAAAATTTTGGAAAAGTACAATCCACAACGAGAAATCGGTGTAAATTTTCCCGCTTACAAGTAGAGCCACGCCTTAGTAGTCACTGTATTGTAGTGAAACCAGTGGACTGTGGAATACTAGTAGTCTGCACGAACTAACTCATTGTCATGTCTTAGCATTGTCTGATTTTTCTATGGACTGTCTAAAACTTGTCTTCATCTCATTTACTTATAAATTCTTTTTTATGAATACATTTTCAGCTACAGATTCCGCTAGTCATTGACGAAAAGTAGTGGATGTCACTTGAATTTGAACGTCTGACAGATCTCGCAATCTATCCAGTTGCTTGAGTAACTGCTTTCTTGTATAAAATCACATTTTTTTTCACTTTTGAGGAGCCCGGAATCCATCCAGTAGCTTGAAATTACATTCTGTTTAATATTTTTCAATTTTAAGGAACCCTTGCGTGCCTTAAAGGAACAGCTAAATGATGGAGTCCACGCGTCGTGACGTCACAGTGCTTGTTCCACTGTCCAAAGGAAACCCGGATAAGGAGGAGAATTTGCGGAAGTGTCCAACAGTACAGGTGAGTCATTACAGGTCATGATTTGTGCATATGTCATGTAGCCTATACTAATCTCCAAGCAGATTCAGGGGGGTCTACTAGTATATTGGCCGCCTGTAACCATCGGGGCGGCCAGTGGATACAGGCGGCCAATGTAGACTCCCCTTGCCCCATAGAATCTGCTTGGAGATTGGCCTCTATTATATAGAGTTGGAAAACGGCTGGAAAGAGTAGAAACTGGCTAAAAAGACAGATAACATCTAAGGGAGTTATCTTGACCTTGATACTCCGTACAGAAGAGAAAGTGTCCGCCTGTTATGTCCTGGTCTTTAATGGTCTTTAATACTCGATCACACTACGTACTTGTGTCTCACCCAGTGCTCATCTAGCAGTTCAAACTAGGTGTCCACTAAGGAGTACATTTTGCCACTGCCGTATCTTATCTTGTCATACACTGCCGCTTCTCACGCCAATTTTCCTATCGCCTTTGCCTCTACTCACCAGGTCAAGAACGTGATCTTCGACAGCATCCATGAAAAGGAGAATCTCATGGACTACGTTCAACGTCTGAAGAAGGTCGTGAGCGAGAACAACGTGAGCGTGGTCCTACCGACGTCGGACGTCTCGACGTTCGTGCACGCCGCCCTGGCGCGGGACTTCGCGCACATCCCCGGCCCCAGCGTCGAGTCATGCTACCTGGCGTTCCACAAACCCTACACGCGCCAACACCTGGACCTGGGCGAGACGCCCACCGCGTATGATGTCTTGGATCTGGACTCACCCACCCTGTTTCAAGATGCTGAACGGGCCTTGGAGAAAGTCGGTAAGAATCAAGATTTAACTGGTCCCTTTCCTAACAAAGACTGAGTGATGATTGCCTTTCACAGTGAAAACCACGCTTTAAACAACGCTTGTAGTTAGGTGTAACAGGTTGCTCGGTGTAATGTAGCCAGGTGCCGCCGGGCGGCGTGCCTGCACAGCTGGTGTGTTACTGTTAGGACGAAGTGCAGTCATGTCGGCGATGAAGATCCAGACAAGTGGAATGTAGTTAGAAGCGCGATGTAGTCAGACTACACCTGTTCCAGCCATTTAATTTTTTTTTCATTTGTACCCAGGTCTCCCTGCCTTTGTGAAGTCTGCCACAGCTACCCTGGCCTATGGTCTGAAGAAGATTGAAAACTACGACGACTTGAAAGATGCGCTCGAGGACTTCAAGACCATGAGAGACAAAAACCCAGACTGTCTGACCTCTCCCAGTGCAGCCTTCTACAGGTAATCACAAGTTTCAAAGTTTACCAGAGTTATTCAAAGAACTTCATTGCCTTGCGAACTGAGGCTTTCTTGAAGATTTCTTCTCCAAGATTCTGTAATGATACATAGTTTACATAAAAAATGACATACTTGACATGACTCTAAGTATTTTGTGATTTGTGTTCCTGAACCAGGGACTACTTTAAGGAGTATCTGGACGTGCAGAAGTACCCGCTGGCGCTGCGTGACGTCGTGCTGGTAGAACCGTTCTTAGACGCCGAGACCCTCTGTACCGCGGACGGGTGTGTGGTGGACGGGAAACTGGTGCACTGGACGGTGAGTTTCACACTGGAAAAAACAATGTTTTGTATTTCAGTATAATTCCTATGATTCCTTATAGTCCTTATATGTAAGTGTTTTTTTTTCTTTTGCATTCAAAGACATTCACATGTGCACACGTATGTAATTAATGTTTCCTGTACACCTCGCCCTCCACAGATCACAGACGAGCTACAGTATGACGGTCACGAGGCGAAGTTCACGTCCATGTTGGGGCCGACCAACGAGCCACAGGACATCCAGACCCGCATGTGGAGGATCTATGACCGCATCATGGACAGGATGATCCAGGCTGGCTTTAACGACGGTTATACAAACATCGAGATCTTCAAGATGAAAGATGGAACGGTATGTCTTTGAGAGCAATAAACAACAAAAGGCTGTACAAAAACATATGCATCAAACGAAGTCAAAGTGAAAAAAAGACACTGAAAATTATCGCTAATGCCACTGTTGCCACTGACAGTAGTCGGACGCACTTGCAAGCATCAGTAAGCATTGTAACTTGGTTACAAACTACCTGTTGATTTTTAACTACCATACTGTGCAGAACAGAAGTGATGAAATTATCCATTTTGAACCCTTGCAGCTGAGGTTGTGCGAAGTGAACGCCCGCGGTTCGAGGCTGGTTCAGGGCATCTACAAACAGGTGTACCGGAACGCGAACCAGGACTACGTGTACCTGTCAGCCGGTACCGGCATCGTGCCCGTCACACCCCCGCCTACCGGCCGGCATGGGGTCGCTTACATGGCCAAGTTTCTCGGGCTGGAGAGGCCGGGCAATCTCATGGACTTTGATAAGGTACTGCTGTCTTTTGTATGTGGAAGGGCAACCTGTATAGGGGCGTATGCACCTGTTTTGCCCTCCCTTTTACATTGTAGAAAATCCAAATAAACAAATGAAAAAAAAAACACATTGGTAAATGGGGGAAAATAGCTGAAACGCTGAAAACATTGCAGAGAACACTTTTGTCTGTTATTCAATATGTAACCATTATTAATTGTTTTCTGGTTTTATTTATCTTTTTTTTTATGTTCTACATGTCCCTTCAGTATAAGTTTTTCTCTGTGTGTATCTTATGTTTGTGAAAATTAAGAAAAAGAATGATTAATAAAAAAAATAAAAATAAAAAAAATCCTGATATCCATCCGGAGGTAGCCAATGGTTCATTTTTCTTATCCCTGTACCCCGTTTCTCCCCAGATTACCCAGCTGAAGTCCGATCCAGACGTGCACATCGAGCCGTACTTCGGTCGTGACGACGCCGTGCCAGACATCCCCGGGAGCGCCGGCTGTGATATCTGTTCCGTGGTCGCCTTCGGGAACGACCGGCGGGCCATGATGAAGAAACTTGTGGAGGTTCTGCGTCTGATCGTGAAGAAACCGGAGCGGCTGGCCTACCCAGTATCGGAGGAGAATATGATGTCCATTCTTTATTGATACGCCGTTCGAATTCGTTATTGTGTGTTCGGTTAATTGTTCAAGTTTCCATAACATTTAGATTTCATAATGAAGGGAACTTGTCAAACATTTTCGCACGCTCAGTTTTGGGGTGTCATATACAGTTTTGGGGTATCATATACAGTTTTGGGGTGTCATATACAGTTTTGGGGTGTAATATACAGTTTGGGGGTATCATATACAGTTTTGGGGTGCAATATACAGTTTGGGGGTATCATATACAGTTTGGGGGTATTTGTTTGTTTGTTTGTTTATTAAGATCTCCATTAGTATGGTGAACTCCATACTATTCTTCCTGGAGTCCAGCAAAATAAATAAAATAACAATAGTAATAATAATAATAATTACTTTTAGAAATAATGATAATAAATAAAACATACAAATTATGCTGAAATTATAACAAACTTGAAACAAAATCAGCATAGAGAAATAAAAGTGCATTGGAGATCAGAGGTCAAATAATAGAAATAATATGTTTGAAATGAAAGTAATAATTGATGTACTTGCTATCAATGCAAATTGAAGTAACAAAACAGTAAACAAATATTTGAACTGAACCGTTTTTTTAATGCCAAGTCTTGCTTCTTTATAAGATGGACTTGTTCGAGTGATTACATACAAAAAGTTAACATTATTTCCTGGCGATTAAAATACATGTATACACACACACACACGTTTACACACACATACACACAAGCACGCACACAAACAAAAACACACTCTCAAACACTCACACACACACACACACACACACTCAGACACATACTTCCTTTGCTTGAAGTGAAGTAATAAAGGTACAGGTCAGTGTTACTCAAAGCACTGCTTCATTTATTTCTGGCATATCATGGGATAAAAAAATATGTGGGAATTGGCACTAAGGCTACATTAGTGCAGCCTAGAATCAGAGCATGTACAATATATAGGTACTACAAGACACATCACAAGGCAATTCAATATGTTTCAACATCACATCCAATAACATCCAAACTACATGATAAATCTCATATTTAATGTACAAATGCCTCTGAGCCTGTATTGGTGCAGTCACTCAAAATACACACTATATCGCCATTTGTAAAGTCATGTAAATTACACGCAAGCATGTCTTTGTATATGCACAATCTGTGTGCTGAAAAATGCAGAGAGAAAAAAGATCTTACATGTACACAGGCACTATGGCACACTGCACTGCAGCTGGCAAATTATTCTTAATAAGACTCTATCTACGTGTACATTGCAGAGAAAAAACACATTGAAACAGCATCAATGTCATACAGACAAACCATGGCCGATGAGTTGTCCCAAATGTCAATTTTACACCAATTTCTCACAAGCAATCAACCACTAAAGCATCATTAAGAACCAGCAACAATTACATTTGCATAAAGGTGAGAATTAAGTACACAGGACTCCATGTTGAGAGTTCTACTAGCTCATTAATGATATCATTATGGCTTTTTTTTGTTAAAATCTGAACAAAACTTTCACTGGTGCTGACCCTGTCTTCAGATTTGAGCATTTTGAGCTCTTACATAGGCACACTAAGGCATCTCAACAGTTACAACATTACAGCTGATACTTTTGGAGACCAAGTGCTACCAGTATACATGTAGCTTTGATTCAACATTTCAAATTCTTTATCACAATGTACAACAGTAATTCTTTTCTTCATTACACACATAGCAGCATTCTAGCCAAGTGCACATCACTGGTATATCTTTTGTCTATTCTAGATTAAGGTCTGGGATACAAAAAGTAACATTCTTCCATCTTGTCTAAACATCAATACTAGAGAGTACAGTATTATCCTTTCCAAAACTAGATAGCAATGTTGGTATTTCATTTGGATGACAAGCGTCTTAGTACAATCTATTAGTATTACTACAGGAAAGGGGATGGCTGATAGAAGTGAGCATCAGCAGAACGTACTGTGCCTGCGCAAAACCCAGATTTTTCAGTTTTTGTTGGATGTTGAGTTCAAATGTTGCAGAGTCTGGTAATCACTCACTCCCACTGTAATGTATTGTTACAGTAGTAATGCCTCCCTGAATGACTATTACCCCAAACAGTAGAGGGAAAACTGAGTAAAAGGTATTCAAGTATTGTAACCATTGCCTAGATAGTGCTCCAAAAGTAGCTGTAGTTAACACTGGAGCACTGCGCTCTTATGCATAAAACTACAAAACCCCTACAATCACCTTTTTGTTCATTAGATAAAATTGCTTTTAGTATATGGCTGTGGAAGAGTACAGAATGTACAAAATGTCTATATACTATCTTCACTGTCTTCATTCTTTTAATTATAATTTTGGAATGTCTAGTTCTTCTAATTTCTCATTTGGCATATTCCGTGGGTCCTTTCATTTATTTTCCACATTTAGATAAAGATGTAGATTTGTATAGTAGTATCTTGAATAATACAAAGCTTCAAAACCAATAATGCCACACTCAGAAGCTTAAACATTACATTTTACATGAAAATAACTGTCTGGATTCCCAGTCAGTCTTGTCTGTATAATTATTAGCCACTGCAACATCAACATTTGTGCATATATGACGCAATACTCATTGGTACATTTTCACTCAGAATTGCACGATAAAAATATCTATTACATGTACATGGTATTATAATTCTATATCATGGCATAGTATTGGTGGACCATACAACATATATCCTCTTGGCTTCTCAAGCTTTTCTTTTTTACCTTTTTCCTCACTTTTATGATGCGCACATCAAATAAACAAGGATATCTGATTACAAATATACTTTGTTTCAGTTTTTACAATTTCCTATTAACAATTACACATCAACTTTTTTTTCAAATAGATGGCAATGAATCACTATATATGCTAGGGGTGAAAAAATGTACAAAAAGCATTCTTAGAACACAAACTTAACAAGCGATTCAAGAAAGCAATAATAAAGGCTTCTCAAAATCTCCGCTCTTAAGCAAGGTGAAATAACACAAAGACGTCAAAATTCAATTTCAAATTGATAGAACAAGATATCACAAACTGTCTCACAAGACAAGTGAACTCTTATTTATAATAAATGTAGACTATTTCCAACCTAACAACCAAAGGTGCACAGAGCTGCAGTACACAATGTAATTCTGTTAGTGTTGTTGCATACGATTGGCTGGAAGTAGAAGATCCAGGTTTGTGATTGGTTGCTTAGAATGGCAGATGTGCGAGGCAGTAACTCTGTTTGTGTCCTTGCATACGATTGGCTGGAACTAGTAGATCCTGGCTTGTGATTGGTTGCTTAGAAGAATGGCAGACGTGCGGTGTAATACTCATCCACGTCATCATCATCGTCATCACCCTCATCCTCAGCATCCAGCTGGAAAGACAAAATAACGTAAGTTATACTTGATAGGAATGAATTACTAACTGTAGTGGACGTAGTTGATGGAATTGTTTCTGCTGAATCTATAGCTATAGCATTAAGAATTGATATCTTCAATGCCCACCTTTTTTGGGGGTCTCTGTTACACTCACCATCTTATCATGTCACTTTGGGATAAGATACCTTCACTACATGTTTCACACACTAATCTGTATAACACATGTATATACGCTGGTGTATATGCTGGTGCACTGGGCACCTACGGGTACTGGGGGTCATTCTGTTGTCATTCTGTTGTGTACAGGATCAGAGGGAATACACTGTGCTGTTACACCAATTGAGTGGGTGGCAGTTTTTGTGTTCTTTGTGAGAGAGAGACATGGCCAGCTAACAAAAGTTACCATTGATAGTGCCGAATCTGTCTGTGCTCAAAACAAAGTTAAACTCTTCTATATACCTTTTCTATTTCACTGTGCATTGTTGGCAGTTACGACGTTGCACTTACGTAAGTCAAACCAGTGGAAAGTTACAGGACATGAAGTACAGAAAAAAAGTTCTTAGACTTCAAGAACCTGTTGAGGGCTAGGAGAGTGTGTTATGAGTTGTTGTATGCAAACAGTTACATCAACAGTTAAAGTCACAGACAGACATGTTTGTGTCCTAAACAACAGCTGCTACATAAATAAGTTCACGTACTGTACACAGCAATAGCATGCCAACAAGTTACATATACAGAAGCCAAGACATTGGACATCCAATGACAACAGAAAGAGATCTGTTATGTTAGTAAAACATCATAATTACACAGCAACAACTGCTAGCTAAGACATTCTTGGTTAATATTAATACTATACTAGGATAGTTAGTTTCAAACACTTAGTTCTCTCAGCATTGGTCAGTGTATTGGGCAGTAATCATAGCTAATAGCAGATGTCACTGGGGAGTTAAGTTTAACATTTTAATGAATCTTAGCCTTAATTTCATTGACATTATTTTGAGCTCAATCCATTGTGTCCTGTACAATGTACCTATCTTCTTGTGGTACTATCAGCTTAGTGTTGTGATTGGTAAATTGAATGCTAAATTTCAACATATGCTCTAATATTGAAACAACACACTCTACATTTCTATGCATTTTGCCCAGGATGCAGTTTACTGCAATCCTACAATTAAAGACTACAGTTATCTGTTTGTTTGACAGAGACATAGACTAAACTGAAACTAAAACTAAATGCTAGATTCTACAAGAAAAAAAATGCAGTTATTGTGTTGCTGTTAGAAGCACGCTAGGACAAAAAACAAACACGTTAATCAAGCAAAAGAATCTGGCAGACACTACGGGGAGGGGCAAGCACGTTGAATACCTCACGCCATGCTTACACATTGTAATTAGTGAATCCATCCTTCATTCAGTCATCATCATCCCTATCTGGATCCCTTCTAGAGGTGGGGTTGTCCAGCTATGGGTGGTTCAACATCAGATGTTAGAGACATGCTCAATATACATGTAGACTACTATGTAAGTCATGGTCCTTCTCATTTGTCAGTGACTGACTGCATTTTTGGGCCTTGGCAACTGAGAATGACATTGTGACAGTGCACTGTAGTGTTATGGTTTCTTCAACAGAAAATATTTTCCTGTATTTTGCTTGCAATGTACAACTGAGTGACTGTGTATTTTCCTTTGTACAGCACCATAAATGCAAAACTCTACCTACCTGAACCATTTTTATGCTGTATTCAATGTAATATGCCTAGTACATGTATAGTCCAGGGCTCTAGTCAGCTCAATTTTTTCCCCGTCAGCCCAGGTTCATGCTTGGACCTGGGGGAGAGTGTTCACAATCTAGGGGGGCCAGAGACAAATGTTGGATTTCCAAGCCTTTTAAAACACAATGCCCCACATTTTTGGAGGCAAATCATGGGATTCAGAATGGTTGGTGGTGGTCCTTTGGATGTCTCTACATCTATACCCAAGATTTTTGTCAATTTCGTCCATCAAGGTTGACGGATTGGTGTAAAAAAATGTTCCATCACATGCCACAAAGTTCCTGCAAGTGAAGGAAAAACGGTGCTGGCTAGAGCCCTGGTATAGTCTGCTATGTTCTGATTGATTGTCTGAAAGGTTGAAGGTGAACTTACTGCTTCCATCTCTGTCTCTGTGTAGAACCTCTTGAGGATGTGGTTCCTGAAGGGGATGAGCAGGATGAGGAGGAAGGGGAAGGCCAGGGCTGCCTGGGTGGACTTCACGATCCACAGCAGGGTGATGAACACCAGCTGGATCACTGTGAAGATGTGGATCTTCCTCGTTTTCACCTGGAGGAAAGAAGGGAAGAATGAATGTAAGAATGGGAGTGTCAGCAACTTGGGTAACCTCATAATCCATAGGATAGCAGCAGGCTTTGAAGCAAACTAAAAAGATTGTCCTTTGAACCACTCAGAGTTTTGTGTTTTAAAAAACAACAACACTGAAGACAATTGGGGACAAGTTGCAGCTGTTCATGTAAACTCTTATGATTCAAAGAATTTTGACTGAAAAATATTGGTTGAAGAGAAGGCAAGAAAGATAACACAGTTTTGCACATGAATACCATTCTTTCTTTAACATACAGCTATTAGGGGTTTAACATTCAAATTTCAGAGAAACATAAAAAAATGTCTAGAGCAATTCAGTCAGTCACACTTAAATTCACTATGAGTATCCTTGATGTTAGAGAAAACTTTTGAATTCAACTCTGCAATAAAAGCCCATTGCCTACCTTTCTGACATATCTCACACTGCTGGGATGGTGTTTAGGAGGCATGAACATCAGGCCGATCCTATCAAAGATCTGTGTAGCGGTGAGAGACGTGATCCCCAGGTACAGGAACACTCCAAACAGCACGGCTAGCGGGATTCTCCTTAGTACAGGCTGCAAGGTCATGGTTATTCCTGTACAGAGGCAGGGTAAAATGGTAATGAGAATGTATGCTTTGATCCAGTTTTAGCTCACTGATAAAGTCTTCTTCCAGCTGTTGTGACAAGAAGGACAGATACATGTACATGATTGTATACTCAATGTAGTATGTACATTTTCTATCTCCCTCTCTGGCCTACCTTAGTCAGTGTTAGATATATCTACCCTCAAACTTTGTATAAGGTCTCTCTATAAGATCTCAGGAGGCTTGCCTGTGATTTGAGAATAGAACATTTTCATCGTTGCACACATGCTTTGTTTGTATGCTTGCAATATGGGTTCTTTGGTATGGTAGAGCAGTCATCCCCTATTTGCAGAGGCAAAGCATGATGCTTTTCCTACAGTTCTTGTATTGACTATTGGGTAATACTGACTCATTTTCAATGATGTCACAGAATTATGCTTGGAAGATTATCATGCACAAGGTTCGAAGGAATATTTTTTATGTGTGATATACACATGCCATTGAGTAAGAGTTGACTCACCCATCATGATATGCACCAGCAGGTTGGTAAGTCTCTGTTCCTTCACTGACAACAGTTTGGGTTTCTCACCAGGAGCATGGGTCTTACTGTACACCGTCAGGCTCTCGAAGTGCGACACGGACCGAACAGTCGCCGCACACATCCACGGGAGCCCGAAGAACCCACTGATCGCCACGGTGCCACAGATTAACAACAGGTCCAGGTGGTAGCCGGAACCCTTCTTTAGATTGTTCTCCTTCTTGTTGATAATCATCCTACAGGGAAAAGAAGAAGAGGAGTTTTGTTAGTTTGTTTTATCCTTCGTTTTGATTAATATTATCTGTATAGCTGGTATATCCACCCTTTGGCTTAACAAGTACATCAGCTTCTGTATCTGTATAGCCAGTATAACTGCCTTTTGGCATAACACACCTGTCCAGCTGCTTCTGTATCTGTATAGCCGGTATAACCGCCCTTTGGCAAAACACACCAGCTTCACAGGCACGCGGCGTGGCAGCAGCTAGCTACATTATACACCCAATCTTTGCACATCTAACTGCAGGAGTTGTTTAAAGCTTTCTAGATAAGTAATAATGCCTTAAAGTAACTGTACTTGATGGCAACATTTATGCATGAAATACTAAAATCAGCCTGCTGGCCACTTTTCATTGAGGTCATAAAGGAAGAAGTTCAACTGGTCATCTGTCATCTGTGTCTCTTTAATAAATTCACTCATGATCAGTGGAAGGCCAGAAGCCACTTGATACTTGATTGCCTTTCCCAAGGCCACAACATCTGGGCATGTCAAGGCTTTGACCCCACAACCTCTTGGTTCCTGGGCAAACACTCTAGCCAATCTGGGACACAATGCCACTTGACCACATGCATGGCCATGTGTTTTATCACCCCTAGCAGCTTGTTTTCGTCTGTACCATGTGTGTAAACATCTCAGTGGCCTTGTTTTTAACTGCCCCAAGTGACATTTCTGGGCCACCAGGTGTTTGATGTAATAAATTTTCCCAGATAAGTTCTAGAAGGTCCAATCTGGAGAATTTTACATCTTTACAACCTGCAATTTAGATCTTCAGATTAATGAGTTTTTCAAAAACAACTTTGTCTAAATATAAAAACAAGTTATTGAGGCCTTCATATACTGTAAAAGTCATGTTTTTCAAGTTTCATGTTTTTCAAGTTTCTGACATATGTGTTTTAATTTTTACAATTTTTCAGATTCAAGCAGGTCTAGAGCAATGGGGAGCAAAGGTCTAAATGTAACGTAACATAACTTATTAAAGTCTAACTTAAAAGAAGAATAAATGTTCCTTTTTCTGGCATCACATATATCAGTGGAGTGATAATAAAACTTTCTGGTACAACAACTTTATGGACATTTCGTAACAATTGAAAAACAACAAGTCACAGACATACATACAATGTATAATTACAAAGAAGAAGATTTGTACTCACTCAGTGATCTGTATCTCTATAAACAGTAGGATATAGACCAGGAAAGCCGGGATGACGGCAGCGAAGATGGCCCAGACCTGGATGGTCTTGTCTCTCCCCATGGGGTTGATGATCCAGCTCCTCAGCTTAGGGTCGGTGGGAGTGAAGCCATCAGGGACCTCTAGTTTCTGAAACAGATAGGTAGGTACATGTACATGTAGGTAATAAGGTAGGCAAAGGTAGTTCCATAGCCTTTTTTAGGCCGTAGGGGCAGTGGGTTGTTGATACAATGTATTCAGGGCATGGTATTGAAAGATGGAGCCCATCCCTCTTTTTCCACTGCCTTTAACATTTGTGTACCTTCCCCAACTGAAGTTAGGTACCCATTTTACACATAGGTGAAAGGAGGAAGTTGTGTAAAGTGCATTTCCCAATGCAGTGTCTAGCTAATGCTAGGAATTGACCCCTCAACCTCTCTGTCTTATCTACTTCCTCAGTTAAATGACCATGTATTATACATGCACTGCATGCACATTTTTTATACATACTCTATGTACATGGATGTAGTGTGCACAAAAACTCAACTAGTGAACATGACAATAGACAGGGAAACAACATTTACCTGTGTATAAACATCCTGGAAGAAGAAGTCGATGCAAACCATCACCACAATGGCAATCAGAAGACCAAAGTCTCCAAGGCCTCTCCTGGCCTGCAAAAAAGAAAAAAATATAACCACTTACATGTAAGTTCTAGACTAAGTGCAGCAAGTCAATAAACTGCTAACTGTATGACAAAGAATTATCTTAAACCATGGATCAAAAAGTTGCAAAAAGCCCAACTTTTTGTTGTGTTGGGATTTACAGTTAAATCTTCAGCTTCAGAATAAATTCTACCAAGTTGAACACATACACAGATTAACCTTCCAGCAAAGTTAAACACATGGTACAAAGTTTATTTTTGTAATAAAATTGGAGTTAAATGTTGTTTCAGAATTTTGCCAAATTGAAACATAGACAAACTTTCCAGCAAAAGTAACAAAGCAGCCACGTAAGTAAGAGATGTAGGACTTACTCCACGACTGAGGAACTTGCTGTTCTTGAACTTCCTGAGGAAATACGCGACGAAGAATGTCCCGAAGCACAGTATGGTGGACATGAGTGCCGTGTTGGGCTGGTTCTTTATCTCCTTAGCCTCGTAACCGTCCGGGTCTGTGTATGCTGGGTACACTGGATCTAGCGCTGCGGGAACCACCGGGAACCCGGCAGGCATCGGCATTCTCCTGGAGTCGTTAGCACGAGGGTTGATGTACCCGTCTAGCGTGGGGTACGTGGTGTTGACCAGAAGGGATCCGTTTCTGTTGTACGCTGGTGCACCCACAGAGTCGTAGTAGTAGCAGTCAGAACACAGGGGGTTCTTGGTATACACCTAAAGAAAGGGGTAGGTACAGATTAGAGCTACAACAAAAGCTCAGAGACCTCATCATACCTCCATGAAATGTTCAGTTTTGGATGCTTATTGCACCATTTTCAAGACTATCCCAATCTTGACACATGCATTATGACATAACATTACTGTAACTTACAACACCCTTTGCATAATGCTACATTAACCATTCACACTAGCCTGTTTTTGCTAAAGCTACATGTATCTCCATTTATACAGTGTTGTAGATCCTTAATTTTACCATAATGAATACAGACCTTGGACAGAAACTTGAAGACTTCGTAGATGAAGATGAAGGAGATGAGGAAAGCAAAGACCTCCTCGGTGAAGCGTGTGACGTAGCGGACGAACACGCCGCCCTCGAACGCCACCGTGATGATACAGATAACCAGGATCCACAGCCCGATCCACAGCCGCCATGTCATGAACTCTATACCATTACTCTCACAGAACTGCACGGGAAGGGACATAAAGATTTTACAAGGTAAGTTAATCTTTTCGTGAGCTTTATAACTTTATAAGTATTGCGATCATGTTTGTTTTATGTTTTATTCATTTGCACAAAATATAAAATACAGCTAAGTAAAGAAACGTATAAAAGGAAAAACAATGCAGCTGGAGGGAGGGATCCTAAAAGGCTTTATACATGTACAAAGCCCTCTTCCTTCAAACTTAACAAACAAATAATAATCATAAAACTAATAATGATTATAAACAAGATTTGCACAAACCTCGTATAAACTCTGGTCGTACACCAGGAAGGGCCCCGTGGCTGCGATGATGATGATGGGCTGCCCTGCCAGCAGGGAGAACAGCCCTCCGCTGATCGCCGTGGCGATGATCATCTCTGACACTCCGATGTGGTTATGGGTCTTGTCACCTGGAGAGACACACAGATTTTTGTTTATTGTTTATTTGTACATCTAAAAAATGGTAAGGATAACATCAACAAGGTTTATCAAGCAGGGTTTCCCTTGAATGTGATTACTTATGGGTTTACAACTACATATATACCAGTACTGATTGTTGTAACACACATAGATATCAAACAAGCAAAATAATACCAGTAATATGTGTTATCTGTTATTACCAAGACACAAGATACAATTGTTAAGGCATGTGAGGACAAAGCTCAATGTTGTGGATGGAAAAATGCCTGAGTGAAAAAAACATCAAGCCCAGCCTTTCCATTTTGTAAGAAAATATGTGTTACAGGACACTCCAAAGTAGCAGCATCTCTTCTTCTCCCTCAAAGTCAGAAACATCATGATTGAGACCAGCTGAAGAAAAAGCAATAAAACTGATGCCTAACTCACTGAGTAAGCCGCCGAATGTGATGACAGGTGTGACACAGGTGAAGAAGATGAAGAAGAAGGCCATGAGGCACTGGAAGTTCAGCCCGTCCACAAAGTCACTGACGTAGTACGGGAACCTCCTCTGGATGTCCCTCTTCAGCCCCCCGAAACACTCCCCTGTCCTCTTCAGGGGGTCGTCTTCTGGTTCATGGGAGTGTGACTTCTTGAGAAGTCCTGGGGAGGTACAGTACAGATGGTGAGTCAAATGTCTCACAATCATGAGCACTGTTGGGCTTGAAACACTTGTAGAACACCCACTATTGTATTCTTCTCATATTACAGATCTGAAAATAATGTACAAACATGTACATTTTACCACTACAAAGGGACCATCTGATGTGAAGCCACCTTTTGATGATCCAGTTAGGTTATTTTTCTCATTGACTTAATCATCAAGAATCCTGTCTATAGTGGCCACCTGTAGTTGATTCTGTATTCTTTGACTGGTCACTGTTCATACACTAGTAGGTTTAGCTGTTAAGTCATCTTCAGTTACTGAGAACCCACCAGATCCCCTGACCAAACTCTTGTACAAAAAAAATAAACTGACAGTATATAATTATCTTTAATCTTGATTCAACCCACAAAACCTTCTGGATGGAAAATTATATTCTTATAAAATTATTAACGATTAGCTATTTTCCTTCAAATATGCTGAAACTGTCAATTCTTTTACATTTACTAAAATTTAACTCACCGTCTGTCTCCTCCAGCATTTTTTTCCTCTTCCTGAGTCGCTTCCTCTGCAGCCGTGCGATTGGCTCCAGCAGTCGTCTGTCGAAGTCGCCGGGAGGCAGCACGATACTGTCCCCCAGGAACTCGTTAATCCCCCGCAGAAGGTCGCTACGATCATCCGCTCTGTACGCCATCTCGTGGAAGGTCTGAGGGAAAGACGTTACAAAAATGATGACTTCAACATCGCTACACGTAAGTAAGGAGGTACATGTAGCATCATTTCCACCTTATTCACTGGAAAAAGGTCCCTTACTTAACAAAATGTTTGTCGTCACATCACATTTCTCAATCCACTGCATGAAGTTAACTCTTCACACTATAGGTCATGTCTATAGATTTACATTGTACATGATGACTCTCCAGTATGGAGTATATATTAGATAAATGTAGAATTTTCAAGATTCAAAGAGACATCTAAACCATTATGAGGCAAAGTAAACTGAGTAGGACAAGTCTGCATATTTTTTTTAATGACTCAGTCCTGGTCTTAATTTGGACTACGTATTTTTACTGCATATATTTTACGCTGTGTCCTTACCTCATTAGCCATGAGTGTGGATATGGAGCGACCGATCTCGTTATAGTCTGTGACTCCACTGCTGGGACCCAGCAACACAAACAGGAACCTCACAGGGAGGGGCACGGCAGTCAGGGTGCCAATCTCTGCTCCCTGAAGGTAACACAATAGGGGACATTCTATACCACACCATTTTTCAAGGACTTACATGTATGCGCTTTACAGAATGGACCTAATATTGCGGTAACTATTGTACAGTACAACTGATTTGATATAAATCTGAATTCTTAAATACATGTAGTATGGAATATTGGATGTGTACTGTGTAGACCTCACTGTAATTTGTATTTCAACATTATAATATTACAATGTCTTGGATCTTGAATGTCTTTGAAGCCCAATGGATGCTGAAGCAGCCTTCTGATGCAAATTTAAAGCATGATGTAATGTCCTGGTCCATTAGTTACAGGGTTAACCTTAGGCAGCATGGAGAGGGTTAACTTAATCATACATGTATATTATGTGACCTGAAGAAAACTACTGGAAAAGACCTAACCTTCTCCCTGTTGCCTTAACCTTTATAGAATAGATTATAGCCAAATAGCTAGTTCAGTGTGCTACAGGTTAAAATTAAAGCTTTTTCTTGGTTCCCCAGCCAGCCTAGCCAGCCTAACGAATGCTTATAATAACTACATAAACACCTTTAGCAAGCTACAGATTAGAATGTTTTATCTACTCTCCAGTGCCTTACCCTTGCCAGCCTAACGAACGCCATGGTAGGTTTCTCCAGGAAGTCCACAGCTCCCACCAGTACGGTGGTGGCCTCTGCGTCTTCTGGGATCTTCTTCAGGATGGGAACCTTAGCCTTGATGTCCATCTGTGTGCTCTTGGTGCTGAGGGTGGACTTGGCTGTGGGGGACTTGTGGATGGGAGGTGGGGTGATAGGCACTGGAACAGAGAACTGGGGAAAAAAAGGTGTTGATTTTTAGATTTAAAACTTGTAGGAATATTCAATATACTTTGTAAAGAAGCTAAAGTTAAAATGGTGCTTTGGACATGGACAAATGGAACATTGTATAGTGACCTGTAAAATGTAAAACATAGAAAGTGCACCTATTGTTAGAACATTGAATGTAACTTTTGAAGAAAAACTAAACTGAAACTTTGCATATTTTAGTGAAGATCAAAGTACAAAATGCAAGAAAAGTTATGTAAACTTTGGTATAACTGTGCGCTTAATCCACTGTCAAACATCAAATCAGTGTACTATAACTCTAATTAAAAAATACGAGCTAGCAACATTGTAACATTGATTCAGTAATAAAACAGTAAACCCCAAACACACAACACAATTGGCAACAACATTAAACAAGCTGTTAACTTCACCCACCTGGTTGTTGTTATCCGGTAGGTTGACCTTCAGCCCTGCCTCCATGGTGTCCAGACTGGTAGCGGAGGGACAGCCGGCCGAGTACTGACTGGCCGACGCCATGCTGTCCTCACGGTGACCCAGGAAACCCAGCAGGCTGCCTGATGAGAAGTTATACGGGATGACCTTGTGCCGCTTCTTCTGGTACAGATGGCTGGATGGGAAAAGAAGAGTCAAGGTCATTCTAACTGGTCTCTGGTACAATGCTTTCTGTTTTCTTAAAAACTGTGGCTTCCCAACTTAAGGTTATACGGGATGTTTGTGGTGTTTCTTCTGGTAGAGCTGGCTGGCTGGTCTGTGGTATCAAATGTACCGTCAAGTTTCTTGCTTTCTTAGATCTTTTTTTTCAATAATTATTGTACAAGCAGTAATCTTCACCCCCCTATGCCTGAAATTTTGTCATTTGAAACAAAATTGTGTTAGTATCTTAAACCATATCATTACAAACCCAGTACACGAACCAGTACAGGTTACGTGCATCAGAATCAGAAATACCTGGACAGCTCAAATTTTATCTCCACTAACCTGCATATGCAGGTGGGATTTGAAACACTGTACCTGTGCTTAAGAAGCAGAGCCCTCATGATGTCCCCCCTGTCCTCAGGTCGGACCTGGTCTGTAATGATCATGTTCTCCACCACATGGTGCATGATGTTGGGCAGCTCTGTCTCATTCAGGTCCAACAGCACTGAGCCTGCAGACCAAGGAGAGGAAAAACAACTATCAAACTGCAATCATGTATACTCTATATGAGATGTTGCCTACAGAATTTCTAATTTCAATTACTAGAGTAAAAAGAAGTTCATTCTAGTGATGCTGAAGAATTATGAATCAGATGTAACTCAAAACATCAATATCCAGAAGTAATCCAGTATTTTATCCAGAAGCAGAGTTTGAATAGTATGACTACGTACTAACAGCAGGATGTACATGTACATACATGTTATGTATCAAAATACAATGTATATTATCTGTGGTGCTAGAAGCCAGTGACATTGTCATGTTCAACTTTTTTTTATTGCTCAAGTTTTTTTCAAGTTTTAGTATTGCCTAGACGTTCTGCCAGTTCATTTTAGTAATACTGAAGAAGAGTGATAATGTCTGTATCTATCAGTTAGAATTGTCTATGCCTGCCCACCTTGTTCCAGCCCCTTCCTGAGCTCCAGCAGACTGTGGAAGGATAGTGAGGAGACGTGAGGTTTTCCCCAGCGCTCCGCTCCCTGCTGCACGTCCTCCTCAAACTTGATCCAGCGAGCGCTCTCACACCACACCAGCTCCTGCTGTTCTCCCTCACCTGACGCATGCAGCGTGTCCAGCTCTACAAACACCTGGGCAGGTGGGACAAGGTTTAAGACATTATCAATATGTTTACAGCAGAATGAATGGAAGACCTGTCTAAGTACATGGCATGATGGTAAAGCAGACTGAAGTAAAAAAAAAACTGTGATATCTTACTAAAACTATACACTCAGACTAATGTTAAAGTCTGCTATTCTATAGTCTCAAGTTCTTGTTGCGTCTTAGGGCAGTTGTAGATGTATGAACATATGGAGCATATGATTTGTCTCTGACGGACAAAAATCAGTATGTAAGGATATGGAAAGTGATGTCTTTAAAGTAAGATAAATCTACCAGCAAAACATGCCCCACAAAATGCAGGAAATAGAATTTCAGAGGGTCAAGATTTCAAAATCTCCCAAAGGATTGTCACACCCATTCAGTGCTCAACATGATAAGGCTGGCTAGAACAGGACTTTATCTTGCACTTTTAATTGGCAGTCGTGTGTACCTCGTGAGGACTCTTGTCCCAGGTCTTCTTGGCTTCCACTGAGATCTTCTTCTGAGGTTTGCTCTGTTTCCCGATGTAGACCATGGAGCTGACGTTAGGCTTCTTAATCCTGTGTCTCCTCCGACCCGGAACGTCTTCCAGACGATGGCCTAGAAGGAGGAAGAAAAGGATTCGATCAGGTTGGTAGTCCCATACATGACCATGACAGTATATTAGAGTGGATTCATTTCTCAAGCTAACCAACAGGCTAGCAGGACACGTTGTCGGGAGTTCTAAATGGGAACTATACGGCAGGAGTTATAAAGGGGAACTATGCAGTTTTCAGATAGCTTTAAGTTACTCAAGGACAACTGCAGTGCGATAGAAGTTGGTTAGCTTGAGGAATGAATCCACTCTACTACAAGACTAAGTGTAGACTTAGTGTATATACTGGTAGTCCCATAGTCTGTGCGCAAGTAAATTGTTCAAATCCATTGTGTAGCTTGGGTATGGTATACAAAATTTGTGTTGCAGATACACCTTAAAGGAGTACTAACCTCCAGAAGGAGGTGCTATATTTCGACAGGCATTTATTTTTGGAATTGAAAAATCCATATTATTTTACAGTATACAATTAAATGCCCATTTTGCGCGCAAGTCTTAAAACGCATCGAATCCAGGACAAACTCTCCAAATACCCTCAAAACTATCCCAGAATACACCACGCTACCCCATTAGTGTCTATGTTTTAAACAAAAAGTTACGTTACAGACCTCATTTCGGGGCGATAAGACAAATTCATACCGTTTTGTGTTCTTTGGTATCTTACCAACCATTGCCCTTCTTGGTGTCCTTATCGCCCCTCATTTATGCCGCAAATATTGACGATGAAAAAAACCGCGTAATCTAATTATCTGTTCAAGTGATACTTACATGCAAATAAGTTGAGAAAATCAAAACACGCAGGATGAAACTGGCTCCCACTGTATTCGACATCCTGATATTATAATATCCAAGCCACAGGTCAAGCAAAGTAAAGCAAGTAATTTCTCAATCATCAGCTTGTTAGTGTGCTTGTCTCCTACCATTTTCCCCGAAAAATGTTTATGTTGACCTGAAGTGTATGAGTATTGCGTAAGCCAGAATTCCCGGATGTATCAATTGTGGTTCAGCATGGGGGAAAATGATATTAATATCACTTTACAAACATGCTCCGCTCAACTCGTACAAGCGAAATTATGTAAAAAGTCGGCTAGTTATGTATTCATTGCAGCATGATGTATCGGAAAATAGCACTTCCTTCTGGAGGTTAGTACTCCTTTAATCACAAGATACAGGGGTTCGAAATTGTACTGCCTTTACAAACTTTAAAACTATATAATATATACTCACTGATCATCTCGTTCAGATCTGGCGTGAGAAGTTGCTGAGCCTCCTCATGTTCTGTCGGCATCTTGTGGTAGATCTCAGCGTCCATCTTAGTCATACTGCCGATACGCAGTCTGTCCATGGGGGTGGGCACCTTCTTATGGTGATGGTGATGATGATGGTGATGCCCATGGTGGTGTCCATGGTGATGTCCATGGTGATGTCTGTGGCTCTTCTTCTTGAAGGAGTCCTTGTTGTATGATGTTTCTCGGAAGTGTGGGATCTCACTGAAATTTTCAGAATTTACATAATGATTGAAATTTACCTGCATCATTCAGAATTGAATATACAATGTATATGGATCATACTAAAAACTGTAGTTCAGAAACCTTTTCCATTATGTCTTTTATACTTTATTGGTGGTAACCAAGTACATGGACCAGTGCAGGTTAGGTGCAGGTAGACATCTGAAATACCTGCACAGCTCCAATTTAACCTGTGCTAACCAGAAAATGCTGGTCACCATGGTATTTTGAGCCCTGCATATGGAAAGAAAAACACTTACTTGATTCTGTCCTGAGCTTCTGAAGCCTGAGCCTCTGCATCTGCAGTCTTCACCAGGTCAAACACTGTGGGAGGTTCCTCATCTTCCTCCATGTCTCCTCCTATTATAAACTAAACACAAACAAAAAAAAGATACATTGTAGGTTTCCTTAGACTACTGGTAAATAAATAATATCTTGTAATGGAAGATGATTTTCAAATTGTCATACTTATTTGATGTTTATTCATATCTCAAGTTTTCTCTCTCTCTCTGTCAGTCAGTCTCAAAAGACCATGCACATACTCAGTATACAAGGACAATGATAATTATAACGTTACAGTGAAAAAACATGCAGGAGAAACTATTAGCTATTTGATTTTCTAGGGCCTCCCCCAGAACTTAAAATATGAGAATGCTTGCATTGTAGTATTACATACATACATAGTAAGACACTTACTGTTGCTTTTTTCTGTGGGCCTGTAGCATCCGTGTCTCCTGTGTCTCCTGCTGCCACTGAGTCAGCCCCGTCCAACGACTTCTGTGAGCCTTCACGATTCTTCAGGGCCGAAGAGTTCTTAAGGATGCTCTTCAGTTCTTTGGAGGAATTCTCTCTACTGATGTCACCCCTCAGCAGGGCTACCTGACTCGGAGACGGGCGGACTTTGGAGTCTGCGTCTGAGTCACTTTCCCTTCCAGAGTCCTTCCGAGCTAACACTTTCGCCAGAGCAGCCTTCGCACTTCCTGAGCTCTTCAGAGATTCTTTGGACGAACTTGCCTTGGGCGGGGCCTTTGTTTCAGGTTCTTCGGCAGAAGTTGATGCCTTTGGTGGCCTTTCTTCAAGATCACCACTTCTAGAACCCTCAGGAATTCCTTGGACACATTCGTGGTAAGACGGGGGTGCTTCGTGAGACTGTGCTGGAGAAGCTGGTTCTACGGACGGTTCCTTGCAGAGCTTTGTTGTCAGACTCTCCACACTCGCAGCCTCCACTACTACGTCAGGAAAACCTCTCACCGCTGCCTCGTACGAATCCGTTCTGACAATAGAAGCCTTCCTGTCTTCGGGTGGAACAACTTTCTCCTCTGTCTCCTCTTCAATATCTTCAGATTCCACTTCTACGGTAACCGTGGTTACATCACGAGGTGTTTCTTCTTCTTGCGGAGGTTCCACGCGAGGCCGCTTGGGTTCTTTGGTTTGTTTGGGAGAGTCCTTCTCCTCCGGTATGGAGATTCCCTTGGGAGGGAAGTCCTTACCGAAGGAGGGTGAGGAGTATCGGCGGTGGATGTGGGTCTTGAGAGGATGGTGCACATGGAGATGGACATTCCTGTGGGCTGTAGTGTAACAAACACGGGTTTTACTGTAAGCAACTCATTTCAGGCTCTAGACAAAATAGAACAGGAAAATTCTTCATTTCCCTACAGGTTTTCCTCTTCCTTTATACTTTTAACTTTATACCAGAAGTTAACCTTAAGCTTAATGGAGAATCAGAAGTTTTTCATCAGCCTTTGAAAGCATTAAAAGTTTTATGGTAAGCATCTCTTTTTTTCAGAGACTAAATCTGATAGATGAGGAAAGATAGAATTTACAATTTACTGTTATGGCAAACTACCTGAATTGTGTATCAAATACAATCTTTAAAAAATACATATACATTGGAGCAAACAACAAAATATATTACACAACTTGACAAAAATTCATATGCCCTACAGGATTGCCACTGAAACAACTTTATCCTTGAAGTTTACCTTCCTGATAATAAAATGAAAACTAGAAGGTTTTAATCAGCCATTGAAACATCACACCACATAAAAGATCAGCCCCTTAATACCAGAATCTTGAAAATGAAGCCTGTGAGACATTAGACACACATGTAAGATAAGAAAATGCAGCAAAAGCAGGTTAGTTAGATCTGCACTTGAGGCATTGCCAAAAAGCGCCAGGCAAGCAGATACAGAAATGTCCTCAGACAGAAGAGACTTACTTTCCGGACTGTCCCAATCAAATCTTCTAGTGGGGCGGGGGCTAGGGGTGGGGCAATCTCTGATAATGGGGAGGGGGGAACGGGGGGCCTCTGAGAGGGGGTGGGGGGTCATAGTGAGAAAATGAGGATGAAAAAGGCACCAAGGGAAAGCAAGACACAAGTTGAATAAGATCTAAACAAGGAGACACTGATTAATTAAAAAGATCAATAACTATTATTAAGAACAATAAGAGTAAAATGTCTGATTAGAAGAACTGGTAAAGATATGAAAAATTGACAAGATTAAAAAGCTTTCTGTAGGTCAGTTAAGTGGAGACTATGTTATAAGAAAAGAATGAGCAAAGGAAGAGAAAATAACAAAAAAAAATTGGCCAATAAATATATTAGATCGAATAGCAAAGTTCTTTTTTCACAACCACAAACTTCTTTGTTTAACAAGAGCTGACGTTTTGATGATGTTCTGTCATCTTCATCAGGGCAATCATGACTGGTTTACTATGCACTGAAGCTACCTTTGTACATGTAGGTAATTTCTGTTTCACTGTGCACTGTTATAATTGCCAAGATGAAGATGACAGCCAATAGTTAGCTCATAGTGAACAAAGAACTTTGCTATTGAACCTTTCACCAACCTGATGAAATTATCCACAGAAACAGATTAGATCTTAGGAAAAGAAAACTTACCTTGATAGTCGTCTTCATCCACATGCAGTTGTTTGACCCTGGGACTACTGCGGCTGGGTAGTGGGGAGGTTGTAGGCAGCAGGGGGAACTTCTCCACTGGGTTCATCACCTTGTTCATCTGGTCCTGCAGTGATGGGTGCCTCTGCCGGGGGGCGCTGCTGCTGGTGCTGGTCTCAGCCATAGCGCCGCCCACTTCAGCCTGGACCTGAAAGTGTACAATCATGTATGTGTTAGGGTAGTCAGAATCATCAAAACACATTAGCCATATAACAAGGCCACTAAAGGTAGTGGGTTCTTTGAGGTGCTTGAATGTTGTGACTTTTCTTTTGATGTATACTACAAATGTAAGTTAATGTCCCATCCAAAAGACTGCAGCCTTACCAGTGGATTGCTACCGAATGTGTGTGGATAGGGATTGCAATCTGATGACAGAATCACCCATGATTCTGCCAGTAGAGATCCTGATCTGAGTTTCTGTCAAGTTGGCTGGTTAGATCATACTGGACAACCTGTCATACCTTTAAACCACCTGCTACATGATGTACTTGCTTAAAGCTGGAGGTTGCCTCTACTGTGGGGTTGGTGGCAATGATTTCTACTCTATGATAGTTCTAGGAAACAACAAATTTTTGAACACGTTAATCCTGGGTTGATAATTCTGGAGTCAGGTAACAAGGCTTATCAAGGTACTTGAAGTGTGGCTTTTCTCAAATACAGTTAAATTTTAAGTAAACATCCCATCCCAAAGACAGCAACACTACATACCAGTAGATTGCTACCAAATGGCACACCACAGTTGAATTCAAGGATTTTGAACCATTGACCAGGATTCAAACTAACTTCTCACTCACAAGCCCCTTCTTGGAAAGGAAAGGATTTCATGATTTCGATCCAGTTTTAGCTCAATGAAGAGCTTATTTTCCACTGGACACGAAAGAGAAGACAGATGCTATGTACAGTATACACAGCTTTCATTGTACCAGGGAAATTCCCCTAGCTCTTTTTGACAAGCACAATGAACAGTGGACCACAGCTTAATGTCCCATCCTAAGGACTGCAACCCTTTCCAGTAGCGTGCATGTCAGGTGAGTGAAAACAGCCGGGATTCAAACTCCCAACCTCTTGGTCCAAAGGCAGGGTCACTAATCACTGCACTACGTATACACACGCTGCAAGTGGAAAGCCCTTGCATGTACATTTACCTTTTTCCAGGTACATGGACCGTGGTTGAAGAAATATGGAGATATATCGTCAGGCTGAATGCCTAGGGTCAAGGAAGCCAGCATGTTTCACAAGCAGGAGAACAAAGTTACAAAGTTACGTAACTTGAACAGGAAAGAAAAACACCGAAAAATACATCTGCGTATACTGGTTTAACCAAGGAGGTGGAAGACAGAGTTGAAAATAGAGAATGATATATTGTGTATAGGCTTAACAGAAGAAATAGAGATAAATTGTAAGGATTAATTATTATAAATGCTTTGTTTTCGTTAGGCTTGGAGACAGGGTGATAGCAACCTTTATAAGTAGACTGTATCATTAATATTAATAGCAGCTTTCCTGACATTTTGGTCACTTTAATACTGATGGAGGACTCCTGCCTTTCCAGTTACAGATCAAAGATAGTAACTAAGTATCAAAGGTTCATATTCTGGACTTTGCTCAAAGAAGACTCTGTTCAAATAAATGCATTCCGCAGATCCACTTGAAAAGCTAAAAAAAGACTTTGTAATTTCTAGTACATTTATGTTGTAGATATAACATGGAAAGTAAGGGTCTCCGGGTTAACATGAAGAAGACTAAGATCATGATTTCAGGTCAAGGTCTGAACATACTGAGGGACACTGGCTCCTTTCCGTGTGCTGTGTGCCGTTCAGGTGTTGGTGTGAACTCCATCCTCTGCACTGAATGTGACTTCTGGGTGCACAAGAAGTGTTGCGGCATTAGAGGTAGTCTGTCTGCTGTGCGGAACTACATATGCCCTAGGTGTCGTGGTGAGGCAAGACCACTGGATGCTCGCCCTGTAACACAAGTCACAGTGGATGAGGTGGTGCTGGATGTGGACCCAGCTTCTGTTACTTGGGGACATGCTCTGTGCGGGTGGTGGTTGTGAGCTAGCTGCCACCACCAGATGCTGCGTCGCCTGGGGAAAGTTCAAGAAGCTGCTGCCGATCCTAACCTCCGGGCACCTTTCCCTCAAAACCCGTGGCAAGGTGTTCAGCTCCTGTGTACGATCAGCCATGCTGCATGGGAGTGAGACATGGGCCCCTACTGCTCCAGAACTCCAACGGTTGCGCCGCAATGACAGATCCATGGTCAGATGGATCTGTGGTGTTAAACCTCAGGACATGACTCCTTCTGCAACCTTGCTTGCTAAGCTTGGCCTGGAAGACATCAAGTCTGTTGTGCAGTCACGCCGCCTCCGATGGTACGGGCACGTTAAGCGTGCCAGTGGCTGCATCAACACCATCGTGGACTTCAAGTTGCCAGGCAGCAGAGGCCGCGGCAGGCCGAGAAAAACCTGGGTGGAGTGTCTCCGGAGGGATATTAAGGAGTGTGGTCTGTCTAGCACAGACCCACAGGACAGAGCCAGCTGGAGGCGAGGTGTCCAGAACAGCCGTCTGCTGCCCACCCCTGGGACAGGGAAACCGGCAGCAGAATAATCTAAACCAGGATAGTGAGTGTGTGAGTGATATAAAAAAATGGTGATTTGAATAAACCATTCATAAGTATCATCAGTTGAGGATTGAATGACAACGCTCCAGTTGTAGAACAGGTGAATTAGTTTGACCTCGGACTTTGTATCACGACAATCCAAAAGCTCAAAACAACAAGTGTTGGAGAATGGATGACAAACTGTCCAAGAAATTTGTACATTTGATTGACAAAATTTCATTAGCACATTTTGCAAGATGGAAGACTTAATAGTTTAAGTCTATCAGTCACTCACAACAGCTCTCTTCCATTTGCTTGTGGTTCCTAAGCTACATAATTAACACTACATGTAAATTGACTTGTTCACTGATCATGACTAATTACAGTGTAAGAGATCGTAGCTGTTACTTGCAGTCTTACCATAATTCTGACACAAAGTCATGACGAAATTGCATCAGCATGCATGTAACTACATGTACATGTACTGTACATGCATGATTACAATGTAAATAAAATCTTAGTAACAGTTGCTTCAGTCAGAGAGATTTGGCACCAGTAAATGATGCTAAACTCAAATCTTAACAGGTTTTAACACTTACTAGTAAGTGATGAAGACAGTTTTGGGGGCATGCTGGTTTCCGTGCCCCCAAGGAGCTCCTTGCAATTGGTGCCCCTAAGAGCGGTTCCAACTCTTCACGATCGGCCATGATTTTATCGGCAGAAACTGTGAAATGAAGCGCCTTGCTTCTCACTACGTTAGTCATTTACACCGAACAAATAAAAATGGGATGATCTGACAGGGTTTTGATAGCTGAGTCAATAATACCTGTCAGGATGTTCTGTCAAAGGTTGATAGGTCTCCACCTAAGGCTAACAACGCTGGCTGAAAACTAGTTAGATTTAGCCAAACAAAATTGAAGGTAAAGGCCACAGAGGCTTTTTGAGGCCGTAGGGGCAGTGGGTTTTTAGTCCACCATGTCTAGGGCACAGTAATGGAAGGCAGAGCCCAAACCTCTCCTTTCATTGCCTTTTACCTCCCTAACTGAAGTGAGGTACCCATTTTACACCTGGGTGGAGTGAGGAAAGTTGTGTTTCTTTTCCTCTTTTCCTAGGGAAGCAACAGCCAGGGATCAAACCCAGGACCTCACGATCTTGTGTCTGCTAGCCTATAGCTAGCCACTCTGCCGTTTGATGTCAAAAGGGGAAATATTATCCTTACAACAAGCTCTCAATGGAAACCAGGACTTCATGGACAAATTCATGGCATTACACTCTATGTCTCAGCAGGTAAGAGGAGGGTAAGTTAGTGGTAAGTAGATGTGCGAGCCCAATCAAATAAGTCACAAAATCTAAATCAGGTGTCAATGAACCTTTTTCTCAATCACACAAAGTTATACATTTGTACGTGGCAAGTATGATTCATTTAGATGTGTGTGTGTTATTTGAGTGTTTGTGTTGTGTGTGTGTGTTGTGTGACTGTATGTGTGTATGTATAAATGTGTGTGTTGTGTGAGTATTTGTGTTGTGTGTGTGCTGTGTGACTGTATGTGTGTATGTATAAATGTGTGTGTTGTGTGAGTCTGTGTTGTGTGGGTTTTTGTACATGTATTGTGTGTGTCTATAGTGGTATGGTAAAGTTTTCATGAAGAAAGTAAGTTTCTTTAATGTGGCTAATCAGCAAAACTACTAAACAAGCTGTATTTTTTGTGCATGTCACGGCCTATCTACAATGCACACGTCTGCGCAATAAAAAATGTGTGGATTGTCAACAAGGCGTTTACTAAACAAAAGGACACCAAACAAAACGCAATCTTGTGGTCTGAGCACCACCTCCCCAATCCATCTCTGACAAACAAAAGAATAGGAAACAAACAATTTATATTGCCCGGCTCAAAGTCCGGCGATGTGGCTCTTGGTGTTTCCGATAAGCCTATTGAGATCCTCAAGGATTCTGATAAACCTCATTGTAAATATCTGCTTTACAAGACCAATTTGTCAGGGGGCTCTTTTAAGTGTTCCGCTGCTGGCAAACACAGACATGTCACGTAATGTTATGTAACATGTTTTTTTCACTGCTGAACCTTGACATTCAACAGAAATTCCTTGTCTGTGAAAGTTTTTGCCCTATAAATTTCTTCCATTTCATGAAGGTTGATCACATTTTCTTCAAAGAATCTGCTAGCAGGCTCTTCTAAGCATTCAACATGTTCTAATACATCCTTAACAGTCAAAAGAAAGTCCTTGTCTGTGAACGTTTTTGCCCAATAAATTTCTTCTGTTTCATGAAGAAAACAAGGTCAATGATTTTTCCCTTACAGAATCTTCTCAATAGCAGGTTCTTTTTTCTTCAATGTTCTGACATGTCCTTGACATTCAAAAGAAAGTCCTTGTCTGGAAATGATTTTCCCATGTAAGACACTTATCGACACTTAAGTATCGACTTCAACTTTGTCTGACCTTTGCCATACCTGAGTATGGTTATAAATCATTGCTTGATTGATCACCTTGTCAGAGTGCTGTTGTTAGCCTTAAACTGTCCAGAAATGTGTGCTTGAAAACAAGCTTTAAGACTCTCCTTGACCTACTCCAGTTCTAGTAGGAGGCCTAAACTACACACAGGTGACAGTTCGTATCTTTGTAAGACATGTAGTAATTTGCAGCTCTTAAGTCGGAAATGTTTTACTTCCACACTAGTTGCTGAATTACATTGTAGGTACAGTAAGGTGTGATAGTGGTGCTGTAATCAGGTTCCAAATTTGGAGGATCGTCACAACATTTTAACCCCAATTGCCTGGAAGATGTGTAAATCATTGTGTGGGGCAACTGACTAACATTACTATTAATACAGAAAATATACATAATATTATACAGAAAATATACAATTTGGTGAAAAAGATGTACATGTATATATTATATCAGTGTTCGAAATACCCGTCTGCAGTCTGCAATTTGCAGATAGACTTTCAAGATTGCAGAAGAAAAAATCTTACAATCTGCAATTTTGCAGAAGGAAAAAATAGGCTTCGGATTCAATAGTTTTCAATTAGTAAAGTAGCGGCGCTATGAATAGATTGAAAACCTGCGCCGCTCGAACCTGCCGCCGGCGTTTTCCAGCAGACTGTAATGGTCCCATATAAGGGAATTTGGGGTCAAAGTTGAACGATTCCGACAAGGCGACGAAAACCAAATATGGGCCCTCGGCATTTTCCGATGTTAGATTCCGTCACCCGGGAGGACACGACAACTGCCTCGGCAATTTTCGGCAGTTTCCGCCGAGCATTTCCTAGCAGGCAACACGGCAAAGGAAACATGGCTTCTCCGAAGAAGCACACTCGCCTCGGCGATAATTTGCCGAAGTTTCGATGTTTTTCCTTGGTATTTTGCATGATTCAAGGAAAGAAAACAACTTGATCACATGAACAAAAGAGAAATACAGCAATGGGAACCTAATGGTCCGTTTTGTTGGGCGGTAATTTCTCATTTGGAGTGAAAATTTACGTGCGTCACATTGTGACCGTGTGGTGTAAAAAATCAGTGATTTTTGGCTCGATCCGAACCAAACACGGCCCGTAATTTACTAAACTTGTCCTTTATGATTTCTAGATGACTATCGGTACCGAAAATACAGGAAAATATTGTTGCAAAATGAGTGAGACGGAGACTAAGGTAAACTTCTTTTATTTGAAGGCTTGATTTTCATTTTCCTGGCAGGCTTCCTTGCATGTAGTGATCATCAGTAACAACAAGTATGGATTTTTGTTCCGGTCCAAAAAACCGGTCCACCGACGTTTCGGTTTTTTTGGACCGGACCGATAAAATTTTTACGGTCAAAACATATTTAAAATAGTGATATTTTGAAGAATTTCAGTTATGCTACAGATTTACAAAGCTATATATATATGATGTAAAAATAGGCATTATTGGTTTCAGAAGGTTGTAATATGGGGGCTTGTGTATTTGCAGAAAGTATTTCCAAATTGCAGGACGAAATTTTGACTCTTCTGCAATATTGCAGAGCACTGAAAAAAAGTATTTCGACCACTGTTATATTCATAGGTTTTAATCAACTGTGTCTGTGTTTGTGTTTCAAAAAGAGCTTGCACAAAATGTGATGCTCTAGCAGTTACTAGTAGGCTAAGCAATCCTCAATTAATCTGAACCATGGACCAACAGTCTATGCTGTTGTCCAGCCATTGGGTTCTGAACTACATGTACAGCCTGCACTATAAAAGTTTCACTGGCAGTCTATTAATTTTGCGTTAAAAAAACATAGCCATACCTTCTTTGAACACAATAAGGACCTAACCACACCTATTGATAAGAGTCATAAAATGGGCTTAGCAAAACACTTGTCCATCCCCGGCTCTAAGCCTGCGCTTAGCAATTCTCCTTGTATGTGGTCATCAGTTGGGTAGCAACAGTGGGTTGGAAGCCAGATGAGTCAAACAGAATCAAAGAGAAAGAGCTTGTGATGAACTAACTCGGCAAACTGCTGAGTCTTTGCAACAGGTTACTGCTGGTTTGAACTGGTTTGAATCCCAGTCAAACACTACTGGTTGGGTTGTAGTTCCTCAGACTGCAACCCACACCTAGCTATATAGGGACAACGTTGACAAAATGTACTGCGCCTGTGCAAAACCCGTAGTGTACTGTGCCTGGCACTTTGGCAGAATGTCTTGTCGGTATTCGTGTATTTAAGGATGACAACCTGTCTGTAGTTTTCAAATGTTGTGTCGGAAACGATATCATCTGCAATGGGCAAAATTCTGATGCAAATTTGACCAAACATCTGACAAAAGCGTGAACAAACCCAGGTTTTGCGCAGGCGCAGTACATTCTGCTTACGTGCTCACCTATAGGTCTGTTGGAACCAATCAGCTTGTACAAAACCAAAATGTTCAAGTCTGAAGTACATGTAATTTACTGCTTTTTGCCATACAATTAATGACGACTGTAACTTTGAATACTGCTTACATTTTATTAATAGTAAGTCATATATAAAACCCAGGAAAGAAAATCACCCAGATATGCATGTATTCTGACCAGGAGTACATGTATTACATAATACATATTCTGGCCAAGAGTACATTCTGGCAGGGGTACTTTCTGGCCAGGGGTACTTTCTGACCTGCTACACCCATGTGATACTAACCTGTCCCTCCTGATACCCAGGGTTGGGCTGACCGGGGTCCGCCATGATGTCTAACTCTTCGTCGCTCGCTAGCAGGTCCTCACAACTCACAGCCTGGCTGTTACCCAGGTGAGCAAACCTACAAACAACACAACACAAAAAACATAAAATATCTGTAAGGGAATACGCCAAAAACCAGTCACTCAAGCAACTGGAGATGATTTTAGAGACAGTCAGACATTTCAGGCAGCATCCACTACCAGTGTCACTGTTTTTTGGCGTATCTTATTACATGTACCTGGATGTCTAAGGTCTAACCTTCACCGACACATAAAGAAATACATTCTGGTTTTGTACGTAAGGCAAAACTGCCAAGAAGACCACTCAGGTGTAAAATCTGGTCTAATTAGACAGGTGGTCACTATAGACAGGATTATATCACTGGAAAAATTGCCTGAGGGGCCACCAAAAAATGGCCAGATGGTTCTTATGTAGGGGAGGTCACTTATACAGACATAACATGATTGTCACTGAAATATGTATATTCTTGGGACAGATATGGTTAAATATTTTTTTGCCCCATTTCCCTATCCATATCCCTGAAAACTTCTTTGATTGTGATCAGTTTAACGTGTTACATGCTCTTTGCTTAAAAAAAAGACCCCCACAAGGCCCATATTTTACCATTGTATAAAGTACAAGTAGCCTGCTAAGTATAATATATTAGGTATAAAGTATAAATAACCTGCTAAAGTGGCCATTTGGCACAAAATTTTCGGGTTCAAGGGTTAGGCAGTGGGAACAAGACTGTCTGCTTTTTGTTTGCATCTTGCTGATGTCTGCAATTCTTGACACCACTGAAAATCATTTACAACTTTTTATGGATACTTTATGGTTTTAAAGTCGATCCAAAAGCTGTAGAGTCTTTGGTGCTTTCTCAAGTAGCTACGTAGTGCAATGTGGCTTTGCGACAGCTTACTTTTTGGTCGGGTTCTTTAACGTGCAAAGGTTTGAAACTTGAGGGCTGCCAGGTTTGCTTCAGCATCCAAAAGGACAAATGCAATCCCTAATATTACAACAATCTGAGCTGGGATTCGAACCCCCTGCCACCGTTCCAAGGATCCATATGGCGAAGCAGCAGGATTCTACTTACTGCCCATGGAGACTGACGTGATAGCATAAAACTCAAAACTTGAACTCACAACTAAACCTCCCAATGGTTAAACATCTATTTCCAACCATATTTTACCACTCTGAGAGCTAGCAGAAGATTTTTTTTGGCCTCTGGACTAACCACCTGTAACTACACTCATCAAGTAGTACTTCTGACTTTTTAAACACTATTTCAAACAAGTGGCGGGCACAGGCAGGCACCCAACCTCCCAGACAAACAACCACACTGATGACTCATCTGACCACAAAAAGATAACAGTGAAAAACTTCCAATTTAAACCACAGATGGCAGACTATGAACTGCCCATGGATGTACACTACTGTTACTTACGACTACGTAAAGTACCATAAAGTGCACCATCCTTACATCAGACTGTTTATCCCATAACACAACCTGCATTTAACCCCAAATGCAGCTACAGAAACAAGTCTACAACATGTTAAAAAAAAAGAAAGAAGGAAATGACATCCACCATTGAGCCTTCTGCCGGACCCAGCCGGGAAACCGGGGTACAAAGTCGGGTGTCGGACGCAGCGAATCCATTTTCCCGTACGTGCTGGGCGCCGTTCCGAACTTCCATGAACAAAGGGCTACGTCAGCACTGCTTTTTAACCCTGCCTGCTTGCATGTACTCTGCACTAGATTTAAGAGGCTCTAAATCATCTAAGTTTGAGATAGGAATGGCGCCGGCGAGGTGGACTTTACCATAGATACACCACGTCTGCCCACCGAGGGGAGGGTCATAAAAAACAACTGATTGCGTCAGTTTTCAGCCAATCGAACGCCTCGCAGACTGTGACAATGGTAACGTTGTGTCAAAAAGTCAACATCGTATCAGGTGGTGCTGCTCTTAGCAATGTTATCACTGTCATTCTGACCTAAAAAATGTACCTGGGCAAACACATTTACAGAGATTAATGTTCACGAGCTTTGTACAGTTTCCTGTTATCTTATTCATGAGTTCATGGGTGGGTCAGTAAGTCGGGGACATTTCAAGGTACAGGTATTGCCCAGGTCATATGCAAATTGACGTAATGGGAAATGACAGTGATTTACCTTGCTAAGATCACTCTATCACAGTCAATACAATCATGTGATGGTGGAAAATATTTGCTAAAGTGAGGTTCTGTTTTACTTTGCTAGCTATTATTGAATGGTTAAAATAATTGTCACACTTTACCATTTAAAAGTATTTTACTTAATATTACTAGTTTTGCACACATCTAAAAGAAGCTTCTACACTTCAATACAACAAGTCTCAAAAGTTCATCAAACCCACAACATCTTTTTTTCTCAAAACCATCGAGCAGGAGGCTTTCTTGGAATTCTTACGACATTTCCCGTCATAAAAGCTGTTTTCCTACTCATCATTTCCTTGATTGCATCATCATACATTCCTAAAAACCTCTCCCTAGCAAACTACTATGTTGAAGTACCATCTAGTAAGAAGCTTTCCGAGAATTCTTAACAACATTTATCTTCATAAAAGCTGTTCGCCATTTCCTTGTTTGCATCATACAGTCATAAAATGCTCCCCCTCGTAAAGTACGTACCAGTACTAGTACCTCCTGCTGCACTTTTGTTAACTCCTGCCAGGAGGCGCTGCTGATACTGGTTCATGCCAGTTTGGACTAGTAGCACTGTACTGTATTTACATAGTGTAGGCTACCTGGCCTGATGTGCTAACAACCTTTGAACATAAACAATGAATCTGAGCAGAAATGACGAAACAATAATAACTAATGGCCAAGTAGCTGAGTAAAGGAAAAATGCAGTAGTCAACAAGTTCCACAGTAGATGTGTCAAAATCCAGTCAAGAAAATACAGTTTAAATATATGTGATCATCACCATCATCATATTGCCCAAGTAGGTCTACTGTGTCAAGTTTCAAAGAAAATTTGGCTAAAAACAAGAATTCAAGAAAACAAAACAATCTTACGAATGAATTTTGAAGTAGCGGGGAACTTCGATCTGACAGAGCTCTTCTTCACTCCTTGCAGTCTTAGCAGTTTGACAACTACAAGCTTTTGATTCTTTTATGAATGGTTCATCCATATCACAATGATAACAACCCTTAGCAGCTTAAAACAACAAAACAAAAGAAACAAATGTTGGCATTACCATTACTATGATTGGTTGATTGATTACTATTTCAACATCAACCTTTTTGTTTTCAAGAGATAATTCCTTACCTTAGTCATGGTTCAGCAGAACTGGCTTGTAAGATACTGTCCTAAGAAGAACAAAAACAATGTAAGTTCTTGAAAAGAATGCAAATGATAAAAGTAACACAACTGCATATTTTGATGTGAGAGGCAGAAGTGATTTCAGGACTGGATTTTGTAGTAACCTCCCTGTCCTTGGTGCTGATTGGTCCTATTCTACAACCTGTAACTTACCTAGTAGGTTTTGATTTGCAGAAAAATCTGAAACAACTCACAACTTTGCAGGCCAAAAGACTACAGACTTATCGTTATGATTCACACTATGAGTCACGAACAGAAAAAATTTTAAAAGCATTTCAAGCCTTGCATGTGATATTGTGGAATTGTCCAAGTTCACATCAGGAAGTGCAAACAAATTCTGAACAAATTACTGAACTTGTATTGATTTAAGAAATCACATTTACAAAAGGTAAACAGACATTTAAAGGTCTTTTCTAAGACATCTAGAGGATACTGAAGTGACTTGAAGGTCAAACGAAGATGTTGCTTGGTTACACTTACAGTTGATACTAGTCTGAATATCCTACCTCATCCGCATGATCAGGAGTTTCTGCTAAATCCAACTGACTCCACAGTGATTCAGTGGAAGATAACGTTAACTAATGACAATGTTACCCACTTCCAAATTAATACTGATTGGTTATACATGTATCAAAAATATGACTGTACATTTATGATTTACAATCAATGAAACAGCATCGAAACAGAAATCAGTTTAAAATCACAGAGGGCAGTCAACAACCAATGATTTTAAAACAACAATTTGTATCTTGATACTGGTAGCTGTTTGTATATCCATTATGTATGTTTATTTAGTTATGTCAACAAAGACAAAATTTTGATTGCATCATAGTAGGTTCTAGAAAGAAATCACAAGATCTACAGAAATTATGATAATCAATGTCAAAGGTGTTTTACGCATTCCTGGGCTAAAATAGCGATAATCATAAGGCCTGCATGCGACAAGAGGGGATTTTTTCCCTATCTATAAACTCTAGACTCATATTTTTGTACAAAGATCGACAGAAAAATCAAGAAAACAACACGTAAACAAAAACAAAATCGAACATGTTCGACTGTCCTTCGTGAACATAAAATGACACTTGGAGCAAATTTTAGTGCTTTCATGACACTTCTGATAAGTCAAAGAGTAAAATGTCATCATATACGAACACATCTGGCGTTCTGGTGTCGTTTTAGTACAGGATTGTCCAGAAATTTTGACATGATCACCTTGATCGGAAGCCGGAAGTGGGGGAGGGGGGCGTGGAGGAATCTTAGCAATTCCACCACAAAAACAACTCCTAACACGATCTACACCATATATTTAGCTTGTGTATACCTTCCGAATAATGTTGTGATCGTTTTAAAGGGACCTACCTTAACACCTGGGTGGTAAATATTTGCGGAAACAACTTTGGCGCGAAGCTCAGGAGCGATCAGAGTTCATGACCTCCTGATCTCGCCCTGAGCGAGATTTCGGGGCGAGATCCGGCGAGAATGACACGTCAGCCATTACGCATGCGTGAAAAGTGTTTTAAAAGTTCCGGGGTTCGGACCAAGTGCCGGTGTTTTGGTGTACAAAAGTGGATTTCTTCCCTCTGGGTGAGTATTCCGACCTGTTTTCCTCAGTATTTGTGAAAATAGATTATTATCTCTTAGCCCTATTCGTAGCTCGCTCATTAGCTAGCGGGAAGTCGGAGAAATACCGACGGTTTCATCGCGTTTCGTGGCGCCGGTCAGATCGCGTGTGCACGATCAAATCAGACGACAAAATCTTGCTCAGCCGGCTGAACATGTCCGTTTCAAACACAGACGTGGAAAATCAATTTCTCTCAATGCCAATGTTTAAACAGGCTAGTACTTGATAAGAACATAATATTTACTCCTTTTAGTGTGTATTTTTATCCACCAAGTGGTCTCAGAGGGCGCATTTTTGCTGGATATTGTGTAAGTTTGTTGACACTCCCACCGTGAAAAATTCGTCTGCAAATAAAGTTGTCAAAACTCGGAGGTAAATTCCTCAGTCTGGCGTTCCGTGTACTTTATCTATCATTCCCGTACCATGATTTCACTGCCTCGGTGACTCTATCGTCCTTTGCTTTTTGCAGATTTATTGGCTTCATAGATATTCGTCCCAAAAATCAATTAAGGACGCTCATTTTATTGACAACAAAATTAATACCGTAATTTGTTCTGGTACAGGAGCGTCATTCATAACCTGTCTACGTGGTAATTAGTCTACGGAAAATTTACTTGTGATCAAGGAAATAAATTTTTCACGAGATAAGCTGGCAAAGTGATATAACGGGACGCCAAGAAAGTAGGTCACCCTTGAAGGCAGGGTGCATAAAATATGTGTGTGCTATTTTAAAACACACATCGACCACTAATAATATTTGACCGTTATTGCCCATCTGATTTTTCAAGAAAAAGCCATTAGAATCTGATTAAAAGGTCTAGATAAGACAATACAAAATGACTTCCTCATATTCATAGTATTAACTGCATGTAGTGTGTAGAAAGATCTATTCACTCAGCACCTATGGCATGCCAAAGGTACAACACATAACAATTTATTTCTCCTGGAAATCTCTAGAGGGGGAAACATATTGTTCTATTCTTGTCTGTGGTCAATGGCCAAGAACGCATTCCCAGTAAGACAGCCCCGGTGAGAGTCGGTATTGAATATGATCATGCTGCTGTGGTATCGAAAGGTGAATTCACGGATAAAGATCGAATTCGCTGTTGCAAACTTCAAGGCCAAGCAATTATGATCGTCTTAATTTTGTAATCTTGACTTTAAGATTGCCATATTACTTGTATCTTCTTCTCTAATATTGATGAATGCATATAAAAGCACCCAGTAGCAGACGACATCTGCATCTTTATCATGGAAATTACTATCAAAACACATAAAATAGAGAGTGGCAGTTTATTGCCTCTGATCCTGCTAATGCATAGAATATGATCGTTTTATGCCCAGTTTATGATGCTGCATCACATTTCAGTGCCCCCATTTAGGATGTCAATTTACAGTCTATTTTTTTCCAATGACAAACAGTGGAAATGGCCAGCTGTAAATAAAGATGTATTCACCTGAGTGAGAATAGGACGTTTACATGTAATTTGATGCCACGTATACAGGGATTAACCTCAAATTATATGTCAGTCTGTCAGAAATGGGGCCTGTCAGCCTTCAGGATAAATGGAAGGTAAAGACTCGTAAATCTCGTATTCCTTTTTTAGTCCTGCAGAATATTTCATGAAAAGGAATAGCTGAGGCTACACAATATTTTCATGAATTGGGTGATCACAAATTTTATGGTCTCTGCACATTTGACTCATTTTGAGCAAAAAGAAAACTGTTGCGGTTGGTTGCTTGAGTAAACGGAAACAAAACATTTCATACTTGGCGTAACACAATTTAAGCTTTGTTTTTCAGGTATGCTGTGGCAGCTGGTTCTACATACAATACAGCTTGTCACACTTGATGAATCTTCAACACACTGTTTCATACCGTAGTACTATCCAATAAAGGGGCTCATGGTCATGCATACTGTAATTCACTTTGTCTTCACGGTAGGAAAATTTCATGTTCATGGTGGTGGCAAATGAAAGGAGGGGTGGGGTCCAATTTTATACATGATTTGATAAGAGCAATGTCAAGTTCACGGTATAGAAATGACAGTGAAAACAATGAACATGAAAGTACATTGTACCATCATGAAGAAAATCAGGAATTATGGTATGCTGTCTTGTTTGTGGGCATTCCATAGCCCTATAGTCTATAGATGTGTCAGACAAATTTACATGTATATTGGAAGCCATCTTCAAGGTGTGATAATGATTATCCGAATGTTATTTTTCTTTGTCCTCTCCAGGAAGATAAGACACTGCAGTTTTTAGCATGGAAATTGCCATCCTGGACCAGTCTCTGAAGAGAATACTGCTGACCATTGCCTGCTGTTTGATACTGCTGTCCATCGTCAATTCTGAGGAAGATTATTACGAACTTTTGGGGGTGGAGAGAGATGCAACCAACAAGGAGATCAGGAGGGCTTTCAAGAAGTTAGCATTGGAGCAACATCCTGACAAAAATCAGGTATACTACTCATCAATCAGTGTGTCATGGATTTGTAATCTCCAAGCATATCCAAGGCGGCATATTGGAAGTTGTCTCTGGTGACTGGATAATGCCTGGCCAATTTGATACTGTCTTTGCGGCCGTAGGATCTGCTTGGAGATTAATGGATTTGTATGTAGCCTAGATGTCAGACCCTAGAGCGACATGATACTCCCTTCGGCTAGGGAAAGTCACAAGCCCCAATCCCAGTGTTAGCACCTTGGGGTCTAATTTATCTCTTGCGTGCGATAGATAATTTGAAGAAGAGTGCCAACTCCAAGAGCAGGGTGTTTTTGGCGCCGTAAAAGAGTCAAGAGGATCTGTAAAAAAGCACTCTCTTCATTCCAGTTACATTATTTGTAGTATTTGTGTGTGTAGAAAGCACCAATATTTCTTTTATTTTCTCTCCACTAGTACTGTCTTACCCTATAACCTATGCAAATCTTGTACAAGAACTCCTGGCTATTCCAAAAAAGCATCATGTTATGACTTTTGACATCCTTTGACTGTGCACAGAACATCTTTAAAAGACTCCTATATATGCCGATGACCTTGGTATTTTAGTTGTATGTAAAGGGCAAGATGGTAAAACATTTCATTGCACTGTGTCTTCCTGAATTTGTATTCCAGTCGTCTGAACAGTAAAAGCTGACATTGAGATTACGGCGTTTCGTAAGACGTGATTTAGTGTTTTAAGTGGCACACCCGACGTGATTTGCCGTGAGAATATACGAGCTACTTTGGCAGAGTGAACGTTGGGATCTTTGCCTGGCACTCGGCTTGAAATGTCCCATTCCTGTCTCTAGGCTATTCTCTATCTAGTATGAATAATTGCTTAGCCCGGGCTGTACCATGTGATTCCTACTACATGTATGTCTCCCCGAATGCAAGTTACAAATGGCTCATCAGATTGCAAGAGCATGAATTTCGCTGACTGTGATTTAGTTATTTGTTTAAAAATTGTAATGTAAGGGACATGACATATCAACAAGGTGCAAAATACATACCTGCACTGGTTCAGGTAAACATTGAATTCTTGCACCAGACAAATTTTACCTGAACATATTGAACTGTTCAAAAACTATCATATTAATGATTATTTCTATATACTTCATACTATTACACAATGTAAGTGGTAACTCACAGTCATTGCAACAAATAGAAATCCACAGACACCTACATGAACCCAGTACATGGACCTGTGCAGGTAAGGCATACATTTTGTGGACATATCAGCAGTATTCTGGGATATATTTATATAACTGCTAACTATCTTGTCAGTGTTATAAGTTACATTGGGGATAACAAGATGCAATAGCTACATTGAATACAGATGTGTTCATGATAAAAGACTAGATTCCTGTACAGTGCTGTAAATCATGCGCTCGTCTCACGTTTCATATTCCCCACAGGTTTTATGGCTTCTGGCAGAGGAGTAGATGTACTTTGATTGGGCCATCTATAACAGTTTTATTTCTGCTACGTGTCACTTTTCACAATTTCAGGACAGTACAGCTTAAGTTAAGGAATAGTACTACACTGAAAATCACATTAAGTAGTGGTTTGATCAATCTAGGTCTTTACATTTTACATTTCCAAAGTTTGATGAATCTGGAGGTAGGGCTATAGGATCAGTCTATTGGTGTTGCTAGCTTCAAATCTTGTTAAGATATACATACATGTCATATACTTACTTACAGTCTCTTTGGGTTTAAGTTCAGTGACCTGAAAAAGCCCCATTCTGGTTCAAAGCCATTTCACTAGTCAGTCTAACTGCTTTGTAGACTGTTAATGCACAAATTTCCCAAGTGACAAAGAAGTCATCTCAGCTAACATTACTCAATAAAATGGTAATTGCAGTTCATGTAGATTAATCTCATGATACACAGTTGTAGCTAAAATAAAAAAAACACAACATCAGTCAGATACGTTGATGAAGGTCGAACTTCTCTAAGACATCCAGGTAAGGCCATGTTGATTTGATTATATGGATGACATCCCCGCGCGCATGAATTTTCGGCCGTTTCCAAAAAAAAAAGTTTTCAACCATACTGTAAATCGTACAAAACAGTTGCAAAATGAGCAAAAATATACCGTAAGTTACAAAAAAATAAATAAAAACTATACCAATGTCGCAGAATGCCAAAATCAAACGAAAAAAGACGAAATTGTAAAGAAATGAACTTGAAGACTAGATAATTCGCCAAACCATATTCTGTCCCATTTGTTCAACCCTCATGACCACGTAGATTTTATAATGAAAACAACTTTTTTTTTTTTTGCAAAACTTTTTTTTTATTCGCACGCGCGCATCAGTTTTGGGGTTCCCGGAGGATGTCATCCATATAATCAAATCAACATGGCCTAATGAGATACACAACAGAATTGTTACTCAAGCAATTGGATAGATTTTGAAAACTGTCAGATGTTTCAAGTAGCATCCACTAAGTACAGTAACTAATGGAATCTGTAGTTGAACAGTTTTATCAGAATGATAAAATTGTTTTTGCTGCTGATTTACCCTTTCTCATTCGACCAGAAATATCACATTATCAGTACATGCATGTTGGATGAACCGACAAAGAATTAGGCCTGCTGCTATGGTGTCCATGTTAACACTTCACAGAACAGCCCTGGCCTCAACAAGTCCCAGCAAGATTGAGTTGGAACCAGTCCAGATTCCCTGGTCTGTTAGTGGCTGATACTGACAGGGATTTCTACCTAGAGGGATGGTTTTAGTTCCGTGATCTTTGTTGACTTTTTGTCTTTGTTTTTAGGGCTACCTACTATCACTCTTAGTCTTACTACTGGCCTGAAGGGCAGAATTTTTGGCAGTATTCTACATGTACATTTGTTTGAGTAGATTGTAAAAAACTCATGAAGATTCAGAACGTCAAAGTGCTGCAATATAAATGGCTTACGGCATTGCCTTGGCTGACTTTTCTCAGATCCCTATCTTTGGCAATTTGCAGAAATGTTATACTGCAGTTGCTCCCTTATCTATCCCACAGAAGTATTGTATAGAAATACATTATGTATATACCGTATCTGCAACTAGTCAGACGCAGACAGCAAAGATCCAGATTTACTGGGCAGGTTGCTTTAGAAGCACAATAGAATTCAATTTCATGTACATGTATGTGGCCTATGGTAAATGGCAAAGGTAAAGGTAAAGGTAGTCCTGAAGCTAGCTTTTTGGGGGTCAAGGGGGCAGTGGGTTGTTAGTCCACTGTGTCTAGGGCAGGGTGTTGGAAGGCGGAGCTCATCATCCCTTTCCTTCCACCTCCCCAGCTGAATTTTTCTATTTTTCTCTCCCTGTCATCAGAAATGTTTTCTCTTTTATTTTCTTACCTGATCTTTAATACAAATTGTCATGGATAGATTGTACTGAACAAAAACAATTGTATACAGATTTTAGGTCAGTTCTTTTCAATGTACTGCCATTTTGTATATTCAGGTCACATCTCTAATAGCCCTGTGCGTATCAACAATGTAGTAGTCAGTATGGACCGCCCATGTGGGATACTCTTGTTGTCTGCCAAGCTATACACAGATAGAATCAACACACACACACACTACATATATCTGACAGCCTGTACAACAGATATCCCTTCCTCCAAGATTGAACGGTGGGATCGGCCAGGGTTTCCCAGGATGGATCCTTTGAGCCGCTTTAAGCCCAGAACTCAGGGTATCGGTTTGTGACCCTTATTACACATTTGTTGGGCCAGGCCCCATTGCAGTAAACTGCTGGAATTGCCTGCTGTCAGATGTGATGTATTCTGCCATGAATAGGTCTGCCGCGGTCCCAGAGCTGCCATTGACTCCTGGTCCTGTTGCTGTTTGAGAGCGTGAGGTGGTGGTTATAATAGCGAGTCCCAATCTCTGGGTGTAGCAGGAAGTGCAGGAGGTGCTTTCAGGAAGGACTGAGTTATTACGTACAAACACGAGCAGAAAGCTAACCAAGAATTTGGAACTAACTGCAAGAACAAACTTCTTGTCTACTAGACTTTTTTGTAGGCTTATTACCGGTACATGCTGTTTTCTGACTATATGTTTTCAGAAAATCGGACACAATCAGAAAATGATAATACAATCAAAAAAGAGCACAATCATTAAGATTAGTGCCCAAAAAGTCCAACTAAGAAGGTACATACTGGTAATAATGACTTTCTCATCATCAAAAGCATTCCTGAACGATGAGGAAAGTGTAATTCTCTCCCCTTTTTTTCAAAATGTTGACTTTTAAAACTGTTATCAAACTTCCTGTATATATTGATGTAGTATATTACAGCAAACATGATATTGCATGAATATTACAGCATATATATATTGATATATTGGCCCTGTTGATGATGCCTTCATTCAGAATGATTTTCCTGATGGACTATCTAATGATACTGTTCCGGCATAGTAAAAGGTTATTTATCATTTTCACCATACACAGGAAATGAATGTCAATGATGTAGTATATCCTGTCTGCAATATAATAACATATCAGACACATTGGCACTACACCAATATTTTATGGATTCAAACGTGCTTCAAAAGTTGCCAATAAGAAATTATTTCATACTGGTAATGAATAAGATGATCATAAAAACTGTACATCATACATTTTATAGTTACTCGAAATATGACATCAATGCAGATTATGACCTGCTAAATCAAATGTTTTAGAAGTTGACTACACATATTTTTATGATTATCATAACTGGGTTTATCAAAACTGAAACATGACAAAAACTTGGTACAATATGTTACAAATTTCACCAACAAGCAGTGTCTAGATTTTAGAAATCGCCCTGATATAAATGTGCATTATTCATTGACAAGCAAAAGCTTTTTACCTTCTTGACACTTTGCATGCAAATGGAGGTGGACCGGTCAATACAGGAGGCAGAAAAATCTTTAACACAGTCATCAAGGCTCTGATGAGTTTGCAGTCATTTCCGCAAGTTCTGCCACATAATAGTGATACATATCCTTTTACTTGTCTGAGGGTCAGAGATGAAGTTGAACTATACTGTCTACATTGGAAATTGAAATAGCCATTGTCAAACCAAGTACTTGATGATTTATGTCTTTGTCTCTACAATTCCTCTCACTTTATAGCAGGTCGATTTCAGGCTCGTATATCATTCCATAAACGACAAGTTTGCGGATCATTGGATGAAGGAACTACCAACTGATGATGGTCTCCCATTTCGAAGGCCACGACCATTTGACTGAGCCGTTTTACAAATTGCTAAGCGAAACTTCCAGGCTTAACGTGTCAGATGAGAGCTTGAGGCCGTTCTCAGCAAAATTGAAAGCTGCAAATTGTGGTCTTAGATGACTATCAGATGAAGGGAAGTCCTTGGACTGAAGATAAATTGTTGGAATTGAAAGTCCGGAGAAGAGATTGTCAGTCACTCTCTCCTGTTGCTAGTCATCTAGAATTCTTAACGTTATCTTTAGTCTGTGTCTCATCAACGAAGTAGTAACACGTTTTTCAGTGACGACTTCCCAACCATGCATGACTGATGCCAAAGTAATTTGACTGCCTTCGTGGTGGAACTTCCTAACGTATTAACCACACGAGCGGAATATCAAGAAAGCCCAGGACAATTTTAAGTGAAAATGTTGTGTATCCCAACTGGTTCCACATGATTGAAACAGATTACACTTGCCGTTTGGAGTCTTTTCAAACCGTTGGAGATGCCTGACGTCAATCCAAGCGGAAATGATATATGACTGCCAATTTTGCTGTGATAAGTCACGGATTATCTCGGAAGAGACTCTAAGGAGTCTTGGTTATTACTTCCTAATGCCTACGGCTGAAGGAATTTGACGATATATTTTTCCAGCAGAAAGTTTATCATGTGGTAAAAGTTGTGAAGAAATTTTTTTTTAATTCCTGAATTTAGTATTGGATAAACTTTATTGCACAGCAATTACATGTATAAGAGGTACAACATACAACTACTGCAAACATATGAGACCTTAAAAAAACACTAGTATGTAGTAATGTGAAAGATGTGTGATATGCCATTTAGGGTACCACAATATTTACTTCATTTACACACTTAAAACTCTTTCTATACCTGGATGATGATAGTGACAGTGCATGTGGCAGTGCTTGAGAAGAAATGTGTAATGACAAGCAATTTTTCCAAGAAAAAGTTATGGTATATGAGAACTGACACAGAATTTCGGGGTCTCAAGTTGATGTCATCCATGAAATCAACTTCTTGTTACAAATTGCAGTTGTAACAAGATGTGAAATGTCACGGATTGACACTGGTGACTTCAATCTGAACATCATGAGCAGCTGTTAGGAATGTCAGCTCTCATATGTTCCGGAAATGTGAAAGGTTACACCCTAGACCCAACAGTGTCTTTGGGATGGTTTGACCCAGGCTAGGGAGCCACAAAGTTTGAGAAGTCGGTTTATGTAGTGGATATTCATCATTTAGGTTTTGTAGAAGGAAATCTGAAACTTGACAATGATGTGATAAACTAATTATATTTCTAGAAAGACAGAACAAAAAGTCAGCGTATGAACAGTTCCGTGCCATACAGTACCCTGTACTAAGTTTTTGTACACTGTAAACTGAAATTAGATAGCTCAACGATTTTCTATGTCATCAGAAAATACTATGATATACTTTGAATCACAAATTTGTGTTCTTTATGTTGTAACCGCATCCATATGCTTTCAACAAATCAGCTGTATCATCTTAAAGCTTTCAAAATTAAAACAAGTTGAAAGTTAAGTTGACCTGATATCTTTGTTGTTAGCATGATCCTTTCATACATGTACCTTAGACTCTCCGTCTACTAAGGATCATATTTTTAATGTATGATTCCAGGCTTTGGGATCATGCTTCAATGTGCATGTAATAGAGGCCTAAGTACCCGTAAGAGACTTTCCCCATATTCTTACATATGCATGTACCAGTATCTCAGAGAAACAAGACTGACAATTTACCTATCAGATGTACACTGTAGTCAGCTAGTCTGGTAGATGCATCACTCTTTTGTATGCCCTGACTTTTACATGACTTTGTACTTGTACTGACTCCTAGAGGTTAGTGTATAAAGCTTGATAAATAGACCATGGCACGCTGCTCTGGTTAAATGGTCCATGGTACAGCCAGCACATCTGAACACATCAGGGGGGAAGTACTAGAGAATATACTGTCCTGGTGGTTTTACGAAGGTGCCTTGAACTTGCATTTGAACCTTACCCTGTATTACCATTTCTTCCACGTTCCTGTAGCGCTTTGAAATGTAGCGTGTGACACTCTATATGCGTGAAAGGCACTACAATGTCTTATCCTGATTAGCTCATGCTTTTAAAGCTGTAAAACCCTTCTAACGCCGGTAGTAAACTTTCTTTTAGGGTGCTGTGAAACGCGAGAATTGTCAGATATATGGCCTGCAGCAGTGCAAATTTATCCCTTTGAAAAAGGGCAGATAACAGCATTTGCATTTTAGTGGTTCCAAATCACTGACACTCTTTCTTCCCCCAAGTAGACTTAAAAAATTGAAAATCAAAATATAAAGATTGACAAATCATGACAAATTGAAGTGCAACTTTAAATCAAGATTCATAAGAGTTATGCCAATACTTATGTAGGGATGTCAGAATTGTCCTGTTTGTTTGTTTGTTTGTTTGTTTGTTTGTTTGTTTGTTTGAGTCTTGTTTATTCATGACAAACTCAAAACATCCAGCTAGTCCCTTTTGATTGAGGTCATTAGCAATGGGTTAAGATTCAGACAACTATCATGAATCCAAGCCTGACATACACAATATACATGTAATATATCTCAATGATACTGAGTAGTCTACCAGCTGTTACCACTACCCACTGCTATACTCCTATGGCCACAGGTTGTATGAGGCTACTCAGCAGGATGTAGCTGTGTTTGCTGTATTGATTTGTGAAGACTTGGGCAGGATGTAGCTTGCTGTACAAACAACGTGTTTGTCAATGTACAGCTTTTCCTACAGCTCAGCCATGTCAAGAGTCGTTCTACAGTCTGGGTGTTCTGACTAAAATAATTGTATGGTTCTAAGTGGTAAATGTGCATATTTTGGCACATTGGTGACACCAAATCCGTATGTGTGTCCTCATCAGTGTTTGGACACAGTATCAACGATTAGCCGAAAGGCCTGGTGGGTGTCACTCCACTGTACAGGGAAGGAAGTGGTGTAAAGTGCCTTTCCCAAGGGCGCAACATCAAGCATGTCAGGGATTTGAAGCCGTTACCTCTTGGTTCCAAACGCTCTGACCGTTATGCCACACAATGCTGCTTACTCAGACTAATGTCTGTATGTTTAGCCTTGCTCCACATGAGGTGCCACATTGTATCATGATACCAGGGTGTATAGCTTCCATCTACTTTGAGCTGAAAGTGTGAGGTTTCTTACACACTAATGCTACACCCACACACTAGATGCATCACACAGTCACTTTACAGGTAGGCCAAGGAAAAAAACCTTATTCATGTAAATCCAGCAATATATCATCCTGCTTGTGTAATTTCTCTAGTTAAGTCTGTTATCTAATTGTCAGTTAGATGATGAATACCTAAGTTACTTTCATGTGACAAGTAAAGACACCATAATCCATATGTTAATTTATAATTTAATCATTGCAGTCATGTGTATGATGCATAATGTTATGAAAACATTTGGCATTATTACCATGATGGCTATATGCATGTACATGTACATGTATAACAAGTCTTATATCATGCCATATCTGATGTCATGCATGATTATTGATTGTGTGACATTTAAAATGCTATTTCAGGTATGAGGAAAAACAGGTAAGGGAAAAATACTGACTCACAAAATCAAATTCCCACGTATAGTGGTTTCCTATCACATATATTTGTCTTGAGCCTGAGGAAGCTATTCATTGTTCTTGTATAGTCCCTCCCTGTTGGATACATCATAAGTCATGTTTCTAAAGGTGTGCAAAAGGGCAGTATTCCCTTTAGGGCACCACTCTTGCAGACATTGATTTATTACCACATGCAGTATGTTTAGAGCAGGACTCGAAAATATTCTAACTTTTTACATGTGTAAAACATGCCTGCACCAGACTAATTCTACTTGATCATCGTATCTTGTTGTGCCAATACTGCAACCAGTTCATCAAGGAGCCTGCATCAAGACACAGTTTACACTTATGGAGAATGTGTCCCAGAGTTTGCAATTCTACCCGACTGTTCAATACTACTATATATCACCACATGTAGGCTGTCCTTGGTGCTGATTTCTTGGTGGTTGTGTCAGGAGCTTTTCATGGTGCTGATAAGGTAACACACTCAATCCCTTGGCATTTCTAGTCCATTACAAATAAAGGAGAGTAAAAATCAACTTTCTATCTTTTTGATGAGTTCTGACATTTTTTAAAATCTGGATATAAAGAAACGCATGAAATTGGCACAGATATCCTGTTGGGATGTTTGAAAGGTGTTCCTTTTTGTTCAATAAGTACCCTCCCAGTTTGTAAGCTGGTTTAACCCATGGAAAGGTGCCAACAGCACAAAAAAGTATTTTACGGGACCTTTACTTCGAGCCTAGTATGCCCTAGAATACATTATGCTTCTTTACAGCACTGATGTCCACCCCCATAAAGATAGGATAGATGCACACGCAGAGCCACAAAGATGCAAATCTCGACACAGGTATGTAAAACGGGATGTCTCAAAGTATCACTGCAAGGAGCTTCCGTTTCATGTTCCAGGATGGAATGGTGAAGGTCAGACACCGTGTCTCCCTACCATAACTGTGCAGGAACATCATTTATCATTTAAGATAAGTACCCACGTTCAAAAGGCAGTGCCTCTGAACTTGGCTGGCTTGTAATTACAGCTAGAGACAAAAGGTATGGAGGAGATAAATTGGCAACAGTCAACCTATGAAACCATCCAATGCCAAGGTCTTTAAACTCTAACGATCAGGGCCCCACCATTCTAACTAATCCCACTCAGAATCACCTATAACCTTGACTTGATATGCCCATAAATTTGCCATGTTGGCAGTTATGTCGTATTTTTAGCTCTTCTGCCAGATGGTCTTTAAGCTTTAATGGTCAGAACTCACTGAACCAATAGAGATTCATTGTTACAAGAAAGGAGTTTATTCTGTAGTTTTTCTATGAGATTATGGGCAGGTTTGGAAAGGGATGTCATAAAGTTACTAGTATAATTAAATCTCTGTTAACTGAGCTACTCTGAAGTAGTAAAAAGTGAGATCTATAATAACAAGATAAAAGTCTATTTTTTATTGTGTCAATAAATCCTGTTGAGCTTTTGAATCTTAATTAAATCTAAAGAACTCCAGGAGAAACGTGAGATACTTTTATAGCCAGAAGCCACAAAAGTTCGATTTGGTCACAAAACAGGGAGGTGTGCATTAACGCAGGCTATTCATGAATACAAAACTGTATAAATTGTTACTTACTTTGGCAACCTCTGATGCAATTCTATAAAAATTGGCTGTCTTCCATGGCAGAAAATAACACTCACTTCTGGGCTTAATGTCCCTTTAAAAGACCCTATTTCTAACAACTCAGTTTGTGACTGCTGCATTTGTGCATAACTTGCCATAGCTCACAAAACCTGGAACTTAATGTATAGTATTACTTATCATGCACAGTCCATATCCCTCCAGCGTTATGGGAATACTATAGACCACAGCTGGGCGATGATATAAACTCTATATAAGGACTACGAGTTATGTATCCTAGGCTTTTTTGTTTAACTTACTTCCTAGGAAAGATTTGTATTCAAGATATTCAACAAGAAGAAATTAGATAACAAGTAGACCCACATTGTATACCTTTAACCCAGTCCTGTTTTGATTTATCCAAAAGTAAAGATCGGATTGCTAAGATTGTAACATTTCCATTGGCCCAGTATACAATGATTGTACCATGGGTGCACAATCCTTGTGTTAATCTACAGTTACACTGCACACATGGCAATTGCTTTTACTGTCTCTCCAATTGCCTACTGAATTACCAATGGCCAAGACTGCTTTCAAAGTGTCCAAACGGTTGCCAACACCATTGAACTCCTTACCTTAAACTGTTTGAAACGTAACAGTTACGATCATCCCTTAAATAGGAAATTGGAGAATGAGTAAGCTGTGGAAGTATGTGAGTGGATGCTTACTAAGTACTTTGCCAATCATCTCAAATCTTTCCCAACCGCGCTATCTCAAATTGATCTACACAAAGCTATTCAACATACAAATGAATTGGCAAGAGCAGCAGTAAAAGCTAACTGAACAGAAGATGGCTTGTACATTTTGATAGGCTTGAAGAGTTACCACAGGCCATTGCAGGGGATACAAAGGGCAAGGAGCGAACACCACAGGTCAGCATATTTAGATTCAGCTGTAGTCAGAGGTCAGTTGCCCAGGATGTAAGCTTCAGGCCTAGGAAGAAATGTTGTTTTTCCTGTTTTCTGACCGACCCTAGAAAAAACTGCCTTTTTTTGTTTGAACCCCTTCAAGGGACATATATTTTTTAAGCTGATCAACCATTTCTAACTCCATGATCTGAAACGTTGTACAATCAGTTTTCCAACATTGACATTGAAAACAGAAGTTTGCTCATTTACTTTGATAAACTGTATTGTATAAGTTGGGTCACTAGAGATTGCCAAAGTCTAATAAAAAAAAAGAAGAAAAAAAGATAATCCCTACCTACCGACCCTAATTTTTTCAAGACTGAAACAGGAAACACAGTCAACATTTTTTTCCTAGTCCTCAGCATGTCTAAGCTTCATCCTGTCTGGAATTAAAAGTCTACTACAGTAAGTACTAGCATACAGAAGGAGCATTAGACCTTGTCTGTAGCCGTGCCCTAACCTGTCCTGACTGTCTGCTGATTTATTGAAGGTGTTCGGGGTACGACCGCTCTCCGCTCTGCATTGTAAATAAGTCAGACAAAGGGAAAGGTTGTTAGGATTCTTGGCCTGAACTTGGCTGGCAGCTTTCAGTTTGACATGAGAGAGGTCATTGATTGTGTTAACCTTTTAGCTAAGGGGTTCAAAAAGCTTTTTGTAAGTCTTGGACATCTTCTGTTGGAAGTAATCTATTGCTGCTGTCAAAGGTTTTCTTAGTTAGATATCTGTGAAAAATCTTTCATTCATTGTTGCTGTGATCGGTAAAGGTCAAGCAAGGAACAATTCTTCTGTTGTCTTGGATGTTTCCCATATTATTAATATTAATGATACATGTATTTGATTGCATTTGGAAGGCCCTGATTCATGCATATTGTTTGATATGCTTTTATGTTTTTAGAATGTTGATTTTTTTTCTTTAGGTACTCATGAATTTAATTTTAAAACCAGTAAATGTGCCAAGTTCTAGTCTACGAGCTTCATTTACATTTAGGTTAAACTTTCCAGCTTACTTCTGATTGAAGTGCAATTATATTGTTAATGAAATATTGATTGTGTGGTAAGTGTATCCTGTGGTTCACCACCCACCTGTCTTTAAAGTAAGGCTTACCAATGCATACTCCATCAGGGCTGGAAATTTATTTTTGGGGAAAAGATGCACGGGTTCAATTAGCTAAAACAGTTATGACAGAAACAGAAACAATTTTGGGTGCACAACGTAAGATACATGTATAGTAAAAATACTAAGTAAAATGTCAACAAACCGTACAGCCTCTCTTCAGACCTTGCAACTGAAATTCTATAGCCAAGTTTGAAATCTCAAAAAAAGTCATACAACAAGCTAAGGTTCTATTATTTTTCTGACAGTAAAATGCCAAGATTACTAGTGTACAGTCATTTAGTACCTTTACAGACATACATACATCTACACAAATGTTTAGGTGCACTCAGGTGCACCCACAGTTGCAATTAGTTGCACAGCTCCAATTTCAGGTGCACTAAAGTGCATATGCACCCATGCCAGTATCTTGACCCCTATCCAAGATTTGAAAACTGCCTTCTACTAGTTAGACTTAGAGGATAATTTTGTTTGAAAATCTTCAGGCCCACACCTACTCCCCCTGACTTTGTACTGACCTTACAGGCTTGTGGAGAGTGTCGCTGGCCTCAAAGTTTTAATAGGTGTTATCTTCAAGGCAAAAATCAATCGGAAGGTCTTCTATTCTGAACTGTAAGTATCAGCGGTACGGAAGACAGCTTATTTTCTGTCTAGACGGCGTTTTCTTGTCCATTTATTCCCATTCTGTGACAGTTAAGGAGGGAAGATCGATGGGAGGGAGGATTATGCCTGCTTCTTGGAGAAAGGGAAAAGGATCAAGTTGTAAAGTGGGTGAACATCATGCCTTGTCACAACGTCGCTTTTACTGTATCTTGATGTTTCTTTTGTTGAATCTTGAATCCCAGTTGAAATCTTTGAAAGGTGTAGCTTTGATTGAATATGGACTCAGTATTTCATATCACAATATATTTCACTCTAACTTTTGACTGGTGAGACATGGAGGAAACCTGACGAGGAAAAAGGCAAGGTGTTAAAGAAGATGCCGTTATACATGACATGTACATGGTAAAAAGAAGTAATAACAGCTCAAATATTGTACAAAAGATATTGATGTTGAAGTCTTGAATATTTGCAAGCAAGATTTGGCTGACTAAACTTGATGCCCTTGCAACCCTTTTCATTTTATCTAAAAAAAAAAAGCAAAATGACAAGAACTTCAGGACAGAGTTATGTGTGTTACTATGTATTTATTTATTTAATACGCTATTACTTATGTATGTAACATGATTTCATGATTGTACATGTATATATATCCTGTGTAAAAGTTTATCTTTCCGGTAACAGTTGATTGTGTGTGTGAGATGCATTTCATACCTTTCTGCTCTATGCTTTTGTGGTTCAGATGGATTTGCCAAAGCCATTGGGACAGACAGTTCTGGGTCTCACAATGGATTTGTCAATATTAATCTGTGGGAACTTCCAGCGATTCAGATGCAGTCGTATGGAAATATTGAGTTGTCTCTAGAGAATTAGTGGCCTTGTCAATGCAGGCCAGGCATAACTATCACTCAGGCCTGCATATGGAGACTGCACGTTATTGAATTCTACTTGCAATGTTATCTCTTGTTAAAAGACTTAATTCTGCTTTTTCAAAATATTGTTGTGCAATTTCTATGACTTTTTTAAAAGTAAAAATGGCACATTTATTTCATTTCAGACTGAATTGGTTTGTAGATTTGCTTTTGTGATTTGAACTATCCAGTCTTTCCTGTACATTAAGTTTCAAAAGCTCTAGAGCCAGCATTCATTATACGTAAGACAGTCCATATACATGTACATGTAACACTCTAGCAGCTGCTATGTACATGACGTATATTCCCATCCAGTGCATTGAATTTAAATCGGGCCACACTTTGTCTAGATCTATTTACCCTTCTTTACTCCTATTCTCTGGCAAAAAAATCAATTATAGAAGTTAACGAGTTTCAACGACCTTGTGACGAGAAAACAAATTACTTTATAATTGCACAAGTCGAAAGGTACAACATGGGAAATTTGGTGGACCATTTTCTATTCATGCTTATTAGTACATGTATGCTAGACATACTGTCTTCCTATAGCCTGGATGCCAGACCCTAGCGCAATTCAGTACTCTCACATGCCGGGGATCAACTGAGGTTTGTGGAAAAATTTTCTTGGGGGCATGTTCGTCATGGAGCCAAGGATCTAGCCCATGCAGATACTGGCCCTGGCAACAGTCTGGCACCCAGACTAACCTTGGAGCCAAGGAGCTAGGCTGTATACTGACCCTGGCAATAGTCTGGCACCCAGGCTAGCCCTGGAGCCGAGAAGCTAGCCTATATACTGGCCCTGGCACCAATTCTAACCTTGGAGCCAAGGAGCTAGCCTGTATATACTGGCCCTGGCAGCAGCCTGGCACCCAGGCCAGGTTTCCTACAGATGATCCCAGTGATATGCCATTTGAAAATAGGGATTACTCCATGATCCAGCCTGCCAAGTAAAGTTGCGTGACCTGGAGCCATTTGGAGATGGAGAAAGGGTGCTACTGGTAATGGAATTGTAGATGACAGTTTCCAATCTGCTATCAGTACCTGGGAATTGTCATGGGGGCACAGAGTAGATTGTAGGCTTTTCAATATGGGAGGTGGGAGATATGTCAGATGTCTGGAGGGCTATGGGGATAGAATTTTCTAGCAGAGTTTGGAAGTGAATTTGGAAACTTACCGGTACTACATATCCGGTTGTTAATGATCTGTTACCTTCAAGTATAGTTTAGAACTTTTGTTTTTTGGTGTGTATGTTTGTATGTTTGAGTGTGTTTCAGTACTTTTTCCACATGCTTGGCATTTTGAAGATGCAGACAGGATGTTACTATAAATTATAATAGGTCAAAGGTCCACAAAAGATCCTAGAAAGGGTTATCTCATTTCCTATCTTCAATTACCCACTATCTGTGTGGCCTTATATGTGACTGTGCCTCAGTAAATGCATAGACAAAATCAGTGAGAAATTCATACTTATTCATCATTATCCACTGTCCAAACATCTGCAGATGTATGAAAATGTCCTACAGCTGGATTCAGTCTTTCTTCATCATAGATAGTATGGTTGAATAAAATAATTCAGAAATTCACAGAAAGTAGTCCTTTTTTTTTCTTGCACTGAAATGATGTATAGGACCTTGGAGTTTTTCTATTAGATTGTCAATATGGAGTGTTCTTGGGCACAAATGAGCTAATACATTATCTTCATGGAGATTTATACCCTATAGTCAAAGGGTAATGGACATTTTACTGTTCCTACCCTTGAAGTTCAATGATGAATCACACAGGAGTTCTAATGACTACTAATTTTAAACTTCTAAGGAGGGGTTTTAGAAGTACAGACTTCATTATCAGGTGAGCATCAGTCATTTGTAGTCTACATGGATCTTTTTTCAGGATAGTGATGCACCAATCTCTTATTATAGAGAAGTCTACATCTTTTTTTTCAGCTTGTGGTGACATTTGAAACTTAGAGTAGTACTACTACATTTGTTATCAGATTTTTGCTTCGCCTGCACTTTTATAGGTAAAAGATGAATGTATCCTCATTACTGTGCATCTTGAAAGCGATTTGAAGTGCTCGCTAAAAGATGTTGCGTCTGAAAACCTGATTGCGGTTCTGGCCTTTTGCCCAGACACTGCCGGATGACCCCCTATTCTTCTCCGAACAGACTGTCAGATACGTTCAGGACAAGTGCTTTACAAGCATCACTGACAAGTCAGATAACCTTTGCAAACATGTAACTTATGTTGTATCTAGATATTGAATATCATGGCTGATGCTCTTTAGTCAATGATGCTTTGATATGAGTTGAATATCATTAGAAATGCCTAGGCAGAGCTTGGGAAAGAAATAACGGTCAAACAATCATACATGTAGAACAAGCTGCACCTATTTCCTGTAAGAATTTGGTTGGAAGTAAAATATCTATTTTGCTTTTATTATTGTTTATCATTTGATGTCAGTCCTTACCCTATGTAATAAGTCAGGAAACTTCTTTATACAGAGCTGTACGCAAGTAAAATTAGTCCATTATAGGTGAATTTGAGCTGAAAAAACCTAGATCATAAATATAGTTCAGCAACACACTGTCTTCATCAAAGTATTCTGGTTACACATGGACAGACAGCTGGGACATAAACAGGAAAGTAGGAGAAAATCAATAAATGATCCAACATGGTAACATTAACGCTCTATGACTCACACTTATGATATTGAAAATTAATATGGGAGAAAACTTCCTAAGTGATTCATACTCTCCAATGTGCTTAGCTAGCCCAACAAGGAGTATGGATCGTGGACCATGTGGATTAGTGGTGCTGTAGACCGTGGGCTGGGCATTATTGCTTGGGGAGGTTGGCTTCCCACTCCTGCTGTTGGTAGTGATTGATCTGAACGGCAGAGGCGAAGCCTTGGAAAAAAATGTTGCGTTTCCTGTTGCCCGACCAACCCTAGAAAAAAACGCAGACCCTACCCTTTTTTGGTTAGACCCCTTCAAGGGACATGAATTTTTCGAGCTTTCTAGCTTCATGATCTGACACCAGAGTGATGAAATGTTGTACAATAAGTCTTCCAACATTGACATTGAAATATTAGTGTCTTCATGCAAATTTTACTTTGTTAAACTGTATTGTATTCTTTGGACCACAGGTTGGATCACTAGAGATTGCCAAAGTCAAATAAAATATTGGTAAAGAAAGAAACTTTGAAACCTCAGCCTTCTCGACCTTGTTGAAAAGCGGCCGTTTTGGCTGAACAAGCATTTGAGAGTAAAAAACGGTATTCATTCATTAAAAAAAAAGATAATCCCTACCTACCGACCCTATTTTTTTTCAAGACTGAAACATGAAACACAACATTTTTTCCAATGCCTTGTGATTGATCAGAGCGGCAGAGGTGAAGGTCTGCCAGGGCTGGCATTTGGCAGTGGCTGTGTGACGGCACTGCCCGCCTGCCCTGACCTCACACATTGATTTTGTGGTAACCACAGGAAAATCTGCTGCCAGCTCACACCGCAACAGCCTCACCGTGCCAACAGATACATGTTTTACACCGACGGCGCCGTATAAAGATGAATTAAGACCTTTAGAAAGTGCTCAGATTATATATTGAAGGTTTATGGAGCTCATAAATTGTTTTAGGTTTACATGTATGTAATACGTCGTAAATTGTTAGCATAATCATCTTTACTGGAAAGCTGTATGTACTTCGAAAATAGAAGTCATTATCGGAAGTTATATAGTGCTTTCGGACCATGAGCATTTTTGAGCAATTATAGTACAGTGTAAGTTCAAATCATTTAAATGTGAATTTAAATCAGAATGGGTAGCAATGTCTCATGCGCCACAATTTCCATTATTAGAATGTGTAGCAATGTCTAGTATGCCATGAATTCCATTATTAGAATGTCTAGCAGTATCTAGTGTGCCATGATTTCTTGATTTATCCATGTGAAGTCACTGCCAAGTTTAGAGGTCGATTCTATTGCCTCCATTTTTACCATGTGAAGGGAGATCATGATTGGGGTCAGTTCATTATAAAACTAGGCACTATTCATAGTCAGGCCTGATACATATCTATTGACAACATGGTGACAGTGGCAGTAGGAGGGAATTTATAACGATTGATGGTATAGCAGTGCAAGATTCAGCACCATGGACAGTCCCTATAACCATACTTACCTCCTTTACACATTTTCCTTCTGCAATGGTAAACATACATGTAGTAGAAGAATAGTTTAGGAAGTTGTTATCTGCCTACATGGCCCAGTTGTCTACACATGGCTATTTAAGACTATTGATAAATTGTTGGTGCCACATCATGCGGGAAGCAGCTGCCTGGTTTGAGACAGTGTTGCACTCAGAAACATGGCTTCAGGACAGGCTATTAGTGATGTACTATTTATACTGGCAAACTATCCTCTTTGGTTGTGGTCTGCACATTTATCTACATAAACACCATACAGATAATCTTTAGAAGCAAAGCCAAGACTCAGAAAAGAACCTGAAAAGTTTTGGCTTTACAGTTGATAAAGTTTATCAAATTTACACGAAAAGACCATGCATGTGGCAAATAGCCATACTGTCTTTTGCACGTAGTACTTTTAAATTAGTCTTTAGATTAGAAGGATACTGGCTAACTCTGTTATCTATAGTGGTTCAATGAGGGTCAGACTTAAGATTGATACGCTGCCATACAAGTTCATGGCTACCATTACCTATGAGCCCTCTCTTAACAACCAGGATGCCTGATATATGGAGGGACTGCCGTGGTCTTGTTACCACAGGGTTCCCAAAGTCTGGGAACTTTTGACTGATACTTTTCTACAAGGGCTCGGATTTTTTTCTACTTACCTGCAGTACTTGTTAGCATTGGGAATTATATGCAACAGACAAGTTTTATGTGCACTACTTACAGCATTTATCAAGACACCCTCTTAGTCTGATTACTTCGAATGGCCTGATCATATTGTCCATCTAAGACACTGGCCCTAAAACCATAGTTCTTAGAGACCAAAACTAATGTTGGTACTATAAATAATAATTCAAGGCAAAAACAAATGGGTCACAGCATTTATCAAGACACCCTCTTAGTCTGATTACTTGGAATAGCCTGATCATAATGTTTAATCTAAATCTATGACCCTGAAGTCTGACCTTGTTTTGCCACCACAAAATTACGTTGGATGCCTTTACTGTGTTGTAGGATGACCCAGATGCACACAGTAAGTTTGTGACCATCAACAAGGCGTATGAGGTACTGAAGGATGAAGAGTTAAGGAAGAAATACGACCTGTATGGAGAGGAGGGGCTGAAGGATGACTTCCATGGGGGAGGGCGATACGAGAGCTGGAGCTACTATAACCAGGAGTTTGGTGAGAACTGCACTGTTTTTCATATATGTTTTAAGTGTTGTTACATACAATGATGAAGTATGATGAAATGTAAATGGACAGTTTTTGTTGTAGTATGCTACAACCATATGTGTACCACATATTATGAAGTTTTCAACATTAAGAAGAATTTACTGTTAGTAGTGCCAGGCATTCAAAAGATGGTACTGAATTCAGTGCACATTCCTGTACAGTACACCATTCAGATTTCTATTTAGTACCAACTTACAACCAAAAGGATATTGAAAACTTCATGAAATAAAAGGTCAGCAAATTTATTTTTAGAACCATAGAACGTGTATCCATGCCTGAATAGCACCAGGAGTTTTTGAAACAGCAAGCACTAAGTGATTTATTTCAAAGTGCCAATTTGCTGTTCAGCCAGAAGGAAAGACAAGTCTTGTTTATTTCACACTCGAAGGGACAAACTGCTCATAGATCCTCATAGAACAATAAATAAAGATTGTGAAGATTCCGGAAATGGCACATAGGGGAGACAAACTAGGATAATGAGAAATAAAACCAGTGACGGTTGACGTAGAAAAGTAGGAGGCAGACCACAAACGTGGTAGTCTGGTTGTGAGTTGGCCTAACATCTTAATGCCCACAAAGCTGGTTCAAAGCCCTTTCATCCCACAAATGTACATCCATCAACACCTGCCAAGTGAGAAGTCACAGCCCCGTGATTCCTGTGTGAGAAGGAATGAGTGTTTGAAGACCACTCTGTCTTATCAGTTCATCTCACCATGACTGTTGCCGCATTATAGGGAAACCTAATGGCTGCATCGCGTGGGTTGGCTGACGTACATGTAGACTGGCCGGTTTGAATTGCAATTGGGATCTTCTAAGTATGAGATGGTGTGATAGAATGTACTAACTATATGGTCTGATGGTAATACAGTACTTGTGCATTTGAGATAAAGGAAGATTTCAAACTTCATTTCATACTAAAGTTTTTGTTATTCACTGAAAATGTCAGAAGCAGTCTTGCTCTATTTTCATCTATTACATTGTACCTATACTATTCACTGCAACTGCTTCTATGAATAAATCCATGTTAACAAAGCCACAAATAGTTTTCTAGACACATGTATTTTTCAATCCAAATATTTCACTGTGATAGAAAGTGTGGAAGGTCAAACAAAATATCAAATCTAGCCCAATTTATGCACCTTTCTCTCTACTGAAGTTGCCCTTTAGTATGAAATTTATATTGGTTACAAGTTAAGGCAGCAGGGACAAGGTTACAGCATTTTACAGTGTAGTTTGCTGCCCAGAGGTATAAAAGTTTTACCTTCACGACTCCTTGTTCATTCCGAATCAAGTACGGACATCCATCTTGCTTTGTAACTCTGATCTCGGTGTGGAAGATTTGATTATCCATCCCTGAGGGCTTCTCCACAATTCCCACTGGGACAGTAATGTGTCTGACCCAGGTCAGGGGCACATATATATCAATCCTGGGGTAAATATGTGAAACGGTGAAACCGCCACTGGTGCAATTTAGATGGATCATGCGGTAAGCGTATGGCCTATTAAATCTGTTCTTGGAATTTCTTGAGCACTACGGGAAAGTAGCTTTATTGTGAGGATAAGTGAGGACCATTGCACAGGCTGAAAGTATCAAAATTGAATGATTGAATGTAGTTTAAAACTGTATAAAAGGAAAAAAAAATTCTCCAGTGATTTAGTCTCACTTGAAACTTTCTTTGGAAAATACACATCTTTTTCACAGTAACAAAAATTTTAATCAGAAATTCTATGTAAATGGTGGTTACCATTACTAGTATACATAATACAGATAGTCAGTACAGTGTTCTTCCTAAAAAATGATACAGTGACGACAACAAAAGTTTATGTCCCCGACAACTCAATATCTCTATCAAGACTGCTTTACCTTTACCATGTAGTTTTATTACAGGAACAGTAAAAATGACTCGATTTTTCTCGATCCAACTCAGTTTTGCCCAGCCATGTGTAAAAAACAATGTCCTGGTCCTTGGTTCAATGATTGCCACCAGATGGACTCTAAAGCCAGGAAAAGGCACCATGGATTTTGACAATGTTCCAAAACCATTTAAGATTTTACTGTCCTCGTCTTTACTGCCCAGTCTATAACTCTAAGCAATTAGGTGTAAACTGTGCATCAGTTGTGCCATGAATATGGAATAGTGGTATAATTTCTTTAATTCATGAGTGATCAAGCAGCAAGTCATCAAGCAAAGTTCTGTTGAAATGTTTATCCAGTAAATATTAAAGTTGGAGGTATAGTGACCATAACTACAGTATGATTTGTAATGGTCTAGTGTTCACAGTGTTACTTCATCTACTGTGTAGTTGTACACCCTGATGTGCATCCTCTAACGTTACAGTCCTTTACTTAGATCTGAAGTTGGTTTCATGTTTAAGGAGAGTGAAGCCTTATGCCTTGAGCATACTAAAGATCCTCTGCCCAACTCAATATAAGTATAAATCCACAGAGATGTAATCTAGCATTTGGAAATACAACTTTGTGTGCCAATTTTTTTTTTATACTGGACTTGCACTTTACACCAGTTGGCACTAAACCAAGTCATATACAACTTGTATGGGATTAGGATTCAGAATATTGACTCAGGTTGCACCTTAAAAGTTTGTAAAGGGTGTTCTTTAATTATCTCCCTAGCTGCATGCTAGTCACATAAACATTTGATGCAGTGGAGTTTCTCCATCCATGACAGCAATAAGAAACAGTCTGGACAGTGAGCTTATGAAAGATTTCATAGAGTAGAGGAACTGTCATATATCAAAGTATGAAACTGTCAATATACCACTTCACAGTCTGATACCTGTCTTTTGTTAGTTTTAAGTGAACAAAAACTGTTATAGATATAAATGTTGTAAGTTTCAGGACATTAAATTCTGTCACAGCAATTTGGCAAAACCCATGAAAATTAACGATCAATGTTTAAAATTTAGCACCATAAAAATCAGTTATATAACAACCTGACAAGGGCAACAATTCATCCTAATTTGTGTGTGACAGACATTGCAGTGCCCTACATGCCTGTTATACAGTTGTAGGTGCCAGTCAGGCTAGCTCATTTATCCTACAGTAGACAACTTTATCTTCAGTCCAGACATGAGATTTATATTTGACAAGGTGCCTGTAACAGAAATAAATCATTACAGACTAATTAAGCAATGTTTCAACCAGCAGTAAACCTTTTGTGCAAGATGAAAATCTATAAATTAACATATCTTCTATTCAGAACATCAAGCCAAAATGGAAAAACTTTTCTGCCAAATAGTTTTTGCTTTTGCAACCTGCATATACCCAGTACATGGACCAGTGCAGGTTAGGTGCAGGTAGACATCAGAAATACCTGCACAGCCCCAATTTTACCTGCACTAACCTGCATATACCCAGTACATTGACCAGTGCAGGTTAGGTGCAGGTAGACATCAGAAATATCTGCACAGCCCCAATTTTACCTGCACTAACCTGCATATACCCAGTACATGGACCAGTGCAGGTTAGGTGCAGGTGGACATCAGAAATACCTGCACAGCCCCAATTTTACCTGCACTAACCTGCATATACAAGACCTGGAGTGTACTTGCCAAAGGGACGTTGGCTTCAGGCCAACAACATGTAAAATGGGACTTAACAGTTTTATAGTTGCGGTTACATTAAAAAGTCAGATAATCCCCTAAAGGCAGTAAAAGAAGCAGAGTTGATCCAAATGCCAACTTTGTTACACGATATCCACATTAACATTCAGTGTGCCGGCTTAGTCCCTGGGCAGCCGTAAAGATTGAAACCAGGCCTGTTCTGTAGTGTTGTCATGTATATTTTAAAGACCTTGCAGGATAAGTTGACTAATTGATCTCCCACCGTCCTAACTCTGTGTGAATAATGCAATAAAGACAGGACGGGAAATGTCCAGAGACTGCTGATGAGCAAGACAAGGCAATGTACAGCCTCATGGAAGCTGTCCAGGTTTTGAAAGCTGCCATAAAGTTTAGTGTCTTTATGAAGTAAGTTTTAATATTAATTCCCAACACAAGTAATTGAAGTTGAATTGAACCCAAATTTTTGACTGTACAACCCCAGTCCTTTTCAAGGAATGTCCTTGACTAAGACTGCTGGAGTTATACAGTAAAAAATTTGGGTGACTCCAATTTCTTGTGTTGGAAGTTACAGTTAAAACTTGCTTCACAATGACCTCTACCAACACAGATGAACTTTCAAGATAAAGTTAAGTGTCATGTTGCACAAACCTAATGTAAACCAGTATTCCATCTGTCCATGATTATAAAATTACACACAAACTCCACAAAATGAAATATGAACCAAAGTAAGATTCCCAAATCATCAGTAGTCTAGACTTGTTCAAAATGTGGTTCAAAACTTGGCCAAGGCTCAGCCCTAGTGATACCTCAATAAGATTCAATGACGTTATTTTGGCAAATTGCAAGCTGACATTGGATTAACCTTCATAAAAGTCTGGCTTATGACATTTTCGTGTGATTAAAATACCACAATGTATGATATAATATCATTAGTAAAGGTCTTCTTGTCAAATAACAGGCTCTATGGGCCACTTGCAATTATGATTAGAATGATATCACAAAACTAACCTCAGTGCATCTAAATTGCATGTGTCAATTTGAAAGAACACGTACATTGTATCTAGTAACCCAGTGAAGTTAGATTGCTTCTTGTGTGTGTGTGTGTGTGTGTGTGTGTGTGTGTAGAACTTGTTTTTGTATTATGTAATCAAAACTTTCTTGAAGAGTTAAGGTAACAACATTGTTACAAGATGGTACAAGTTTAGATTAAGATGTAGTCACTGATATTTTTGTTTAAATCCTGGATGTTAGGAGAGAAAATCCATCTATAACCATTTTTACAACAGTCATATTGTGTTATCCAAAATACATAGAAATGACATTGAACTTTTTTGTTTTGCATGCCTCACTTCCATTGTTTCACACACAGCAGTATTTCCATAAGAAACAATACATCTTGATTATGGAGCAATTGAATCTGTCTTGGCCTGTAGGGAGGCATTTCTGGTGAAAAACATTGATATGTGCTGCATGTTGGGAGGTCCAATTACTAGCACATTCCTAGAGGAAATAATCGGTACTGACTTTAGTGGAAAACACTGTCCTTGGGAATACATAGTGTGCAATATATAAGACTTCTACAGGATGCCACAGTTAATCATACTTAATGTTACATATACTTACCTGGTACTTAAATCAGGTTTGTTGGTAAAATCACAGACTATGGCATTAAATGTATCTGGAGGATACAGTAAAAAAACGTCTTTCTTGGGATATCAAGGCAAGATACTGCTTTAAATATTATATAAAAATTATGGTTTCCAAAAGCCTGTTATACATATACAACAGAAGTTCAACAGACGAAAAAAACTTAATCTTTTTTTTCCAGACGCAAAACTTTAGAGTCCACTTGAAATGTTATTGGAGTAGTCTGAATACCTGTGGCTACTTCTTCCTGGCTTCAATTGCTATACAAGATTTACATTTTTCATTTCTTGCATTATAGTGTACTAAGCTTGATTCCAGGTTTACAATTTAGTACTGATTTTTACATTTTGTATAGATCCTTTAACAATTTGAAATACAAGCCTGTCATCCTTGCGTGAGTCGGACGCTATAAAATCAAGATAGATAGCTGCTGTTCAAAGCTCCCGTGTAGTCGGGAATAAATTTTTCACCAGAAAAATACCTTATTTGTATTCTCGTTGTACAACCTGAATGATTGGTTGGTGTGCTTGAGAATATAATTCAGCACACGTAACCTTGGCGAGTAATACTGGTTGGCAGTATTACTGATTATTGTACTGATAACAGGGAAACTTGGACTGTTCCCAACTCTATGGGGTGATGAAAAGTAGCATGGAGTACAAATAACCATGTTTAGACTTAAATGGTGTTTTCGTGGAATGTGTCTTCAAGAAGAATGGATATCAGCTCCCAATGGGGATATAAAATGCAACTATTACTTTTAAGGGTCCTTAATTGTTGTCAGAATATGATGACTCACTATATTTCATTTTATGTAATAAACAGAAACAAACAGTTCAGTACATTTTACTAAGGAACATGTAGACCTTCATGTGTGAGTGTCTGGAACATATTCATGAACTACTAAAATTGGCTGCTTTTCATTGAAGTCATGAGTGAAGAGGTAAGGGAAGACAAAATATAGAACAAAGTACGGCTTGTACATTAATGATTTAAAGTTCTATACTAAATGTTACTGGCAGTGTATTGAATGTCATGCTCCTGTTGATATATTGCCTGAGACAGTTATTACATTTTTGTCTCTTCCACATACAGGCATCTATGATGAGGACCCAGAGATCATCACACTCAACAGGGCTGAGTTTGGTATGTGTGTTTTCTACTCAACTTCTACTTCCACCTTTCTTGACGAAGTCAGGTTTGAAGTAGGTGCATTCATGCATGTTATCTAAAATGTGGTTTCAGCGAAAAATGTTTAAATGCAAACTAATACAATGCCAGCAGAATCCTACACAAATATCAAGGTGCAAGGAAATTAGGTACACAGCTCCAATTTTGCCTGCACAAAAGTGCAGAATTTTTTAATGCACCCAGTACATGTATTTTGAGCCCTTAACCAAACTGTATATTACACACGTCATCTACATGTATTTGGAAGTAAACGCAGCCCAAAGAAACTTCCGCCACTGCTATATTACTTGTGAGCAGATCAAAGTCATGAGGATGAGAAAACAGCAGTTAAAGAGCTGTTTCCACCCTGCAGACTTGACTGAGATTGACCATTTGACCTTGAGGTGCCCAAAGGCAGCAAGTTGAGGCCCTAAGACTCCAGCAGAAGGATTATTAGCATTCCCTTTTGGCAGAGGAAACATCTTAGGGCTTCCAGCTAGCAGGCTTAACCAGCTCTAATGGTGTTCCTGGATTTACAAACGTCACTGTTTGTCCTATTATATAGCCAAAATGATGGATCAACCAAGTAGGGACGGCGAGAGAAGAAATTAAACAATCCATCATTTATTCAAAGGATCATAGAACGACTTCTGGGTGTAAATGAAAGAAAGGAAAGTAAAAGGCCATTTATGCCTGACAAGAGAGAGTAGAGTGGAGAGCCAGGATCAGGAAAGGCTAGGGTTTGTGTAGGAGGTCAAGGAAGAAAGGATCATTTGCGCAACCTTAAGGAGTGTAGATTACCTCCTTAGAGACGAAGTGTGTTGCCGGTATAGTCAATCAAGATACATGATGAGAGCTGTGGAAATCCTGCATGTGGGGATTTGTTACCCTCAAACTGGAATACAGCTGGAAAGAGAAGTAGAGGTGAAGGAATGCCTCTGAGGAGGACAGTAGAGGGAGACAATGTAAAGATGGGTTGTGGAAGAGAGGGCACACAATCATGTACACAATAGCTAGCAGCTGACAAAAGACTTGGGGCAAGATGGTCTTGTGGTTGGGGTGGTGACTTTGAAGGTTCTGGGTTCAAATCCCTGGCAGGCACCATTGTTGTGTCCTTGAGAAAGGCACTTTGACACCTATTTTCTTACTTGACTATCTGATCTGACAGTGATGTTTCAAGCTCAAAACTTTCAAAGAAAGTAATATTGTTTGATTGATCAAAGGTGAATGTGGAAATAAATTCTAAGCAGCCATTTGCAAAAACTCCACGTACATGTAGAATGAGCCCATGAAAAACTTGGTGCCCTCCCCTTCCATTCCTTAAAGCTTCCTTAAGCTCAAAAATGTCAAAGAAAGTAATATTGTTTGATTGATCAAAGTCGAATGTAGAAATCCTCAGAGCAACTGTCAGTGAAGTTAGTTAGACATCCAGGCAATAAGATACGCCAAAAACAGTTTCTCAAGCAACATGATATGATTTTAGAAAATCCCAAATCACATCTAGTCGCTTGAGTATTGTTTTTGGCATACCTTAAAGCAACTGTTGGCTGAAATCCTAAGTAGAATGAGTCTGTACAAAAGTTTGGTGCACTTCCCTCCCATTCCTTAAAGCTGTAACACCAGTTATTTCCCCGTCTTCCCTGACAGTAATGTGGTGAGCTTCTGGCACGTTTATCCCTCCTGAGAGCTCCTCTGACGTGCCCATTATTATCTCACAACCCATGATGTAGTGTTATTCACTTGTGGCCCAATTATAGCATTTCTGCGGAATGATTGGCTGGCAATATCTGCAGTCCAACTGTAATAACTGTTCTTCTACCTCTAGTTACATTTAATCTGCCGGGGTATAATGACTACACGGCACTGACAACTCACTGTGTGAGGAATATAAAGGAGAAGGAACTTGTGCGTCAAACACTACTCAGGGCTCAAAATATATTTTTCTACATACAATGTACATGCACTGGTGCAGGTAACAGTGAAAATTACCTGCACGAGGCAAATTTTACCTGTACCACTCAGAATTTTGGAAGTATGGATCATATGAAAACTTTTGCCATTATTTCTTTTATACTTCATAGGTGGTAATAGTCAATGGAGCAATTACAAATCCACATACACCAACACCTACATATTTTGTATATAAACCTGGTACATGGACCAGTGCAGGTTAGGTGTAGGCAGACATCAGAAATACATGTACATGTACCTGCACAGCTCCAATTTTACCTGCACTAACCTGTATACATGTATGCACAGTGCACCAAGTATTTTGAGCCTTGCTACTTGAAATTCGTCTCAGAGATTCAGAATGTAAGTCTTAAGTTATCCTGCTGAGATTAATTTCAAACCCTTGGTTTATGAATTGCATATGAAATCTTCCTGCAGCCTGGACACAGTTTGGGTATTGATTTACTGTTTAACATAAAGTGGTGACATTTAGACTCTAATTGGACTCTGCATTTTGCATAGTGGGTGTCAGAAGTTATATGGACTAAAAGGACATTGCTATGTCACTGTTATTTACATATTAGAGCTTGAAGAAACACTACTTTAGTGATCTTCCTTCATAAGATAGTGGCTACCTCTTACTCTCTGAATTATCCTTGTTAACATACGTATATACAATTTATATGCATTGTTTCAATCTTCTAGGCTCCTCTTTCAAAATAAGTAAAAATAGTATGTCACCAGGGCCCAAAATATGGCCTGTATATTCTATTTTACACTTGTAGTGCAGGTAAAATTGGAGCTGAGCAGGTATTGCAAAGCAAAATTTATAAATAAAAACTACAGTGACTATTTCAAGAAGGCTAATTTTCCCATAACTGTTTTGACGCATCTCAAATGAATGCTTTATCTTGCAAACTATGTAATAAGTGATGCTATAAGCATAGAGCTGATTTGCTTGTTATTGTTGAAGCCCGTCCATGAAGTTTGATCTAGTGAATCTTTCCTCTGCAGAACAAACTGTGCGACAGTCAGACGACATCTGGTTCATCAATTTCTACTCACCGAGGTGTTCCCACTGTCACGACCTCGCACCTGCTGTAAGTATGAAGGCCAGAATATAGATAGGGACAAAATCACCAGATGGTATCTATTTATAGAGTTCTTTTATTAATAAATTCATTGCATGAAAGACAACCTTCAACTTTCATGATTCAAATTATAAGTCAGAAAGACATCGTTTCTTGTGGTAATATTCTATGTCTAAAACTGGATCAAAATGGAGGTAAACATGGCCAATTTACTTTGAGTCGGTGAAGAACTCTTTGGAAAGTTGCCCACACTCTATAACTTAGTGTGTAGCTTATTGAGTTTTTATGTGGTGATTTCTTTTGGTAAAGACTCCTACATTAACAGAAAAAAGCCTTTGCGCTATAAAACCTTTCAAAATAGTAACAACTATCTAACATTCAGTACCAAAGACAGCTTATGTTATGGATGAGGTAAATAATGACTTCTCCTGTACCGTAAAAAAAATAGCTGTCTATATATCTTTTTACCTGTGTACATTCTTCCTAATGGCTTACCAGTATTAGTGTGAATTTTTGTCAAGCGGCAAGTACGATGGCTAAGAATAACTTGTTACCACCTATCAAGTGATGGGCAATCAGCACCAATGCTTCAATACGTTCCTGTCACAAGTGATAACTTTCCACCATCAAACCTCTCAAAATAGGGAACAGCTATCACACTTTCAACACCAAGGACAGGTGTTGTTATGGATGGGGTAAATTATAACTGCTCAATTATAACTTACACAGCTGCAATATGTTCTCGTCACAAGTGATAACTTTCCACAAAAAACTCTCTAAATGGGAAATAGCTATCACACTTTCAGTACCAAGGACAGCTTATGTAATGGATGAGCTAAATTACAACTTCTCGTGTACCATTAAGAATAGCTGCCCTTATATCTGATAACCTATATATGTTCTTGCTACTGACTAAGCAGCATGGATCTTTGTCATGTGCCAAGCACCACAGCTAAGAATAACCTAACAAGTGACAAGGCTGCAATACGTTCTTGTCACGAGTGATAACTTTCTACCATAAAACCTTTCAAAATAGGGAACAGCTATCACATTTTCAGTACCAAGGACAGCTTATGTTATGGATCAGCTAAATTACGAACTCTCATGTACTATGAAAAAGTTCCCGTCTATATATCTTATTACCTGCGTAATACCCTCCCTGCTGACTCAGCGGTATACTGATATAGATCTAGTCCATGAAAGCTGAGGGAGTTAAGATATGGACTAATAAATACCCATGAGAAGCCATTAATCATGTTCTAACTGTCATGTCAAGGGTAGAAAAGTTGTTAGCATGATCTTATTAGCTTAGCGTCAGTCTTTCTTCTTATCAATGGGAACAGAATTTCAGTATGAGTTGTTGTGTACCTAAAACCTATAGCAAGCTGTCAGCAACATATGTTGGCAAATGATTAATACTTTCTAGCATCTCATAGGAAAAGACAGGATTGCATGTTGAATCAGATGTGCCAAATTGATTTGTGCACTTTGTTTTCCAACCTCTCACAATGTGCATTAAGCAAGAGTCCTTCCATTCACTATATCAAAATCAATCAAGTTGCTTCCATCCATAGAATGAAAAATATTAAGTGGATTTTTTTGATATTGATGTTTGACCATAGCACTGACCATTAGAGCCTTAGTGCCCTGATGTTACATCAATGAAGGTTAGACATCCAGGTAATGAGATACAGATTCTGAAGTAAACAATTACTGAAGCAACTAGATAGATATTGAAAACTGTCAGACATTTCAGGTAGCATGCACGTCTGACAAAATCAATTTCAGTTTTCAAAATCTATCCAGTTGCTTCAGTGACTGCTTTCTTGTGCCCTAATGATAATACACAAGGCATCAAAATTTATTACATGCACGATGATCGTTTAATTCATTTAGTTATCCCTTCTTTCCTTCCTTCCTTCTATCCCTCAGTGGAGAGAGGTAGGTAGAGAGCTGGTGAACGTGATCAGGATTGGAGCTGTGAACTGTCAGGAGGACTGGATCCTGTGTCGGCACCAGGGGATCAACCGTTACCCCTCCCTCATCCTGTATGCAGGCAGTACCAGGAGGGTAGGTGGTCTTAAACCTGTCTGAAGCAGTTTCAGGGCAGCAATACAAAAAACATTCTGGATGAGGAAATCTGGAGGAAATTTGTATCAAATAGACATTTACTGCCATTTCCTAGCACATCTCAAGTGATACCTTTTGAAGCAGATGGATTGCTAATTCATATTAAGAAAGTAGAAATACAAGGACTTCAAGCTCATTTTTTTACCCTCACGTACAACACTTAAGACCTGCATGAGCACACAGTGAAGATGCCTTGAAGTCCTTTTTAAGGCTGTAAGCAGCCATTTTTCAGCAACAATCATCTATGCCAGATAAACGTATTCTATATATACACACACACTACCACAAAGCCAGCAATAGACCTTGAAAGTATTGATTGCCCTTGGAGTAGTTTGTATGCATCGAGCATGACTCCCAGTAGGTTGTTTTTCTTCCTCAAATTTATGGTCGATATCAAGTATCGTTAGCAGATTTGTTTAGGCTGCATATTTCATCTTGAGGTCACTGAAAATAAATCATTGATTGTTTCATCAATTCATTCATCACTTTTGTTAGGAAGCAACAAAATCAGCATGAATGTTGCGTGAACATGAAAAATTGCTAGATGTCTTGGAAAGATGTGCAATGCTAAGAAAAATTATAACTGGTGAACTTTCAAAATGATGAACATAGAATAATCCTGTTCTAATAGTAATACAAAACTTCTTTGACAAAACCATAGTTGATCTTCTCAGCTGCTTTCAGCTGCCTCCATGAGATTGTGTTACAAATACTTTCTTGCAAATGACTTTCAACCTGTTGAAGCTATTCATGGCTGATGAACAGTGACTGTCATCCTTTATCTTGTTTGTTGCCTCATGTTTCTCTTTGATTGCCTCCCCAGCCTGAGCGGTACACAGATGAGAAAAGCACCAAGAAGATGGTGAAATTTGCCCTGAAACAAGTGACTGCCTCGGTCACTGACCTCTGGGCAGGTAAGGGACCTTCTTTTTCATCTCATCTATCTCTTCGTCTAATTATTTGACCCTAGGGTCACCACAGAAGATCTGACAACCAGTTTTCTCCATCCTTCTTGGTCTTCTGTTTTTAATGTTTCACTTAATGAGGTTTAATGCTTGACCATTCTCTGACATTTTCCTTACATCTTTTCTTTTGCCTACCTATCCTTCTCCCTCCTCGTACCATGTATTGCTTTAGCAACAAAAATTTATAAAAAAAAAAAGAAAGAAAAGTACAGTACTCCTTGCATGATAATATTGGCTAGATCTGATGGCCAGGGCATGTGGCCATACCACCTTAGTTTTCATTTCTTTTCTGAAGTTAGGTTTTCACATGGACTTATGTCCTGCCTGACTCTGTTTCCTACTTCATCGCCTACTTTTACAACCACAATCATGGAGAAGTACATGTAGGTACTCAGTTACAGTAGCCGTCCCAGAATATCATAAATGCTCCTGAGTAATGAAAGCATCTTCCAGACTGATTGGTTGGCCTTCTGGTCGAGACAGGTCACCGCCAAAATGTGGCAAATCATCCTGCCCAAACTACGAACGGCAGTTTTCTCTTTAGACCAGTAAAAACGCAGCTTTTATGTGCCTGCCAAATGGAAAATTGGGAGGATGACAGCTAAAAGGTCCAGGCATTCCTGTCATAGGGGGTAACGCAGGTCAGTTGGAGGACTTTTTGGGGAAATGGAAGTGGTGTTGAGGTGGCTGGTTGAGAGCTGTTTTAACCTCCAGTGTGACCCCCTGACAGGAAATTGCAACTGGTTATGGTAATGCAAGATGCTGAAGGTTAGGTGAAGGACAGCTCAGGGCCGACATAAATATGGCTTTTGCCAAGTCCACATCTAGAAAGATAAGGGTCTCATCATCACCACTATCAGTCGTGGGGGCAAATAGCCTTAATGACAACTTCTCAGTTAAATCAAGGCCTGAACCATGCGGTGAATCAAAACCTGAAAGTGCCTGAGCTAGTTTTAGGAAAGCCTGAATGATACGTGGATGGCAAGGTAGATGTGATAGTAGTAAACTTTGTTTTGGTTTGGACTAGAAATGCTGTAAAGTTCAGTTCAGTAGAGTTTTTGCAATCTGGTGAAGATTGAAATGAGCTTTATTTGCTTGTAAACTAAAAATAAAAGCAGTGTTTTCTCCACCATTACTTTAACCAAGACTGGTCTCTTTGCTAATAGTACTTTCTATATGAGGGTTTATGATCTCTAAAACTGAATACAAACTCTAATCTACAAGTCATAGGGAGCTTCTATCCATTGCAGCCTTCACACCAAGATAAAATCTCAGTCCTTCCAAAGTCTAATGGATTTTATTACTGAGTCTTATTCTTAGCTCATTGCCCCGAGCAATGAGATGGACATTGATTGAGTTGGTGTCAGGGATTCCCAGGTCGATGTATAAATTTTCCATTCGCTGCTATTAGTTTAATTATCTGATTTGGTCATCATGATTAATGCATGCGATCAGGAAATAAAATACTATTGATTGTGACTTAATGGTTTCAGAGATTCAGAATATTGTTTGTTGTTAGTTTTGTTCAAGTGAAAAATATTGTTGAACATGATCAGGTGCTGAGAGATTTTGTCATAGAGTCTAAAACTACCATACATTTCATGTTGCCTTTTTAGTCTTTGGCATTGATATGAAGTAACTTTTATTTTACTTTATGGATGCACTAACAGCTACTTCCAACAAAATGCTGTAATTCCTGATTTTTTGTGTTACTTTTATGTTAACTTTGCAGTTTTCGTGGTCACTTCTCCAACCTTATCATTACCATTAACAAATAATTCGCTGACTTTCTTTTTCTGCAACTACTGCCTCCGTGAGTAATTATAGTTCCGTGAACACCTCCATTTTTGTCAGACTGCAAACCTGAACATAAAGTGAATTACAGTATACGTACTCCAACCAAAATGAACAGTCACTGATGTTGCAAATTAAGAAGAATCCATCTTCATAATGGGAAGCAACAGAAAAAGGTCGGACGTTCTATCACGGAAGCGAGAAAATTGATCATAGCCACCGTCCTTCCTCCCCCCAAGGCCTACCCACCCATTAACAGAAACCAGGATTGCTCTGTAATTGTGCAGTTTATCAGCCCCTGTAAAAGAAACACTTCAGCCAATAACACAAGCAATAAAATTGTGAAGTTTGTGTGGGGTGCTTGTAGCAGGATTATTGATCCATAGAGAGGAAATACCAGCACATTTTATAGCATCGGAGATGTAATTAAGGCAACCTACTGCTGAATAAAACTGCAGTGATTCCTTCTTTTTGAATTGCTGATTAGATTTTAATCCTTGAAATTGTAGAATCCTCTCTTTCCTTTTCGCATTGAGTATTAATTTTGCATCCGTGATGGATGTAGTCCATTTGGCTTTTAAGAAGTGATTATGGCAATGATGAATCAGTAAGAAGTTATTGATTATCAAAATTGCCTTCCCCTTTTTTGTTTGGAGCACTGATTAGGTTTTAATCCTTAGTCCTTATTTCTTGTGGATTTTTTTTGCTGACTGGATCAGATTTAATCCATTTTGTAATTTGAAATTCCAGATATTCTACAGTATGCATGCATCTTGTGTGTACTGTATCTCTCCGAGACATCTGACATTCTATAGACATGTTTTATACATTTGTATTCACTGAATTAACACAATGTAAGTCCCAAAGGAAACTTGTCTCCAATGTAGTTCTTCCCAGTTCAACAGTCTGCAGTTTATTTCTCTTTGAAGTGCTGATTGGGGTTTTAATACTTACGTTTGAAGTTTTTTTCAAATTGGCATTTTTGCTGTGTCAAAAGTTGTCCAATACGCTATGATCTTGATGTTTCACCCATAGGGGAATCTTGCTACAGTATACATGCATCTTGCCATGTGCCATATCTCACAGGAACAGTTGATAATCACTTACATATTTCATATTCACCCAAATGCCAAACCAGCTTTAAGTCACCACATTAGCAATTTATTTTACCCAGTTGTACAGTCCGTTTTAATCCAGTTGGAATAAGTTGTACGTTATTTGAATGCATTTGAGGCACTGGTAGTACGTGTTAGACTTCCTCTGAATTTCAAGCATTTGAGTAACTTAATACGAGTTAGACTTCCTCTTACTTTCAGAAATTTGAGTTAGAACAAGTTAGATTTCCTCTGAATTTCAACCATTTGAGTTGGTACGAGTTAGACTTCCTCTGAATTTCAAGCCTTTGAGTTAGTATGAGTTAGACTTCCTTTGAATTTCAAGCATTTGAGTTTAATACTTGTTAGACTTCCTGACAGTGTCAAGCATTTGCATTGTCAAACTTCCGTTGAATTTCATTCATTTGTGTTGGTACGAGCTGCACTTCCTCTGAGTTTAAAGCAGCCAGAGGCTTAAATCACGACTTAAAGAATAATAGAAGACTTAAGATAGCATCCAAATTTCCCTGGAGTCAAGCCTCCTTTTCTAACGTACTAATTGGGTCACCTTGGGTCTCCCAAGAAGTTATCTGATCAAGATTTTTACCAAATTATCATCTAAAGAAGGGGTAACGTCTTCACTGCAATAAGTATGTGTCACAGGGGAATAGATGCTACACAGGCCTGGCAGGTATGTTGTTATCTGTGTTTCAAAATGCTGTTACTGCAGATTCTGATGAATTTAGAGTCAAGTCATGCAAATCTCTGTGTGCATTTTGTATGTAGGGAAGTAGCAGGATATAGTTTTATGTACTAGTATTGCACAATTTTCCAAACGTGTATGCATCAGCACTTAGAATTCAAGAGTTCCTTGCCAATGTCCCATTTGTAGTGATATTAATCTTACACATTGTACCCTTGGGAAAAATCAGAAGCATCATTTAATTATTTCAACTATCTCCACGCATTTATATTATACATTTTAAGCTTTATAGTTGCACAATTATTTTTCATTTAATTTATGACAAACTTCATGAGTTATCATGTGTATCATGTGTAAATTTGCAGCTTTTTAGATATTCGCTTTCCTCTCAAAGCAGGCACATACATATAGCAATTAAAAAAAACTTAAAGTGATGCTTCAAAGTCTTTAAATTTCTAGGTTATCAAATCGAAAATGTACCAGTCACATCAGGGTGATAGGTGACTGACACAAGCAAAGAACGCACCAGAAGAGTCAAATGTTAGAACTCAGAAACAATTGGTTTGACCCATGTCTGTACCTACCTCTCAGCCAGTTTGCCCTTTTCTCTAGGTTGTAAGATTGGATGCATAAGTCTGTCTGATTATCAGGAAAGGTCGCCAGGAAGGTGTTTTGGTATAGATCGATTCTGGGGCAATCAGACAGGCCCTCACGTATTTATAACTCAGATTAGTTTGCTGGAAAGTGGCAGTCATTAAAACGGGTAGAAGTGATGGATGGGAGATTTCATTGGCATGGAGTACAGGCCAATCAAAATCACACTTACACTTACTGGTACTGTGCACTCAACAGTGCTTGTTATACCTCATCCCATCATATCTAATGTGTTACATCGCATTGAACTATACATTTGGAAGAGGTAGTTACTTCTGATCTGAATCATCAATATCCCAATTTGAGAGCAATACAGTTGAAAAGATAAATGATGCAGTTTGTCATACATGTATTTTAAAATCTTCCCTCTTCCATAATTCTCATACCTTAAATTTTGTAGGTGTCATGTTGTAGGTATAAAAATAAAAGTACAAGCACTAGTAGACAGTTAGGCATCAGGGAAATCCCAGAAGCCTTTGGGTCAAATCCCAGAGGCCTTTGGGGTCTGCTGCCGTATCCCTCAGCAACAGAAGTGAAGTGATAAATGATACAATTATACACAGATGAGCTTCAATGCTAAGATAACAATCTCAGCAACTTTTCTCTAATCCAGGAAGTCTGGCACACGACAAAGTCACCTTCTCAGTGTATAGACTGTAAACTGAAAGTCACAAAGTTCAGTAACATCGAAGTTGAAGGTACATTAAATTTTGTCCAAAGAATAATATGTCTCAAAATTGAGCAGCTGGTGGTTTGGACCTATGCTTTTCACAGTAGTGATTTCATTATCTTTTTTGGCAGTACCTGATCGAGAACTTTACGTCATAAACTTGAAAGGTCATTAACTTCAGCCAAATCCTAGCTATAGGCGCAGGCATGTATGCCATGTGCAAGGATGAAGATACAAGACGTAGAAGCTTTACTAGAGCAGCAGAATTTGTCATGCTTCATGAAGCTTAAGTTTGAGTCGTCCAGCGTCTGTAAGCTTTAAGGTCACAAACTTCAGCCAAATCTTAGCTGTAGGCACACATACAATATGCCATGTACAAAGTCATGTACATGTACATGATGCAGATACAAGAGGTAGAGGCATTGCACTCAGAGCTTGGGCATGTAGCAGAATTTTATCATCATGAAGGCAGCAGCATTTGTAAAGTTGCTAAATAAATGGAACACGCATTGTGCTACAATCAATTATGTCTAAGAAAATCACCATTTCCCTGGCTTAAAGCAAAATACAGTAAATTTGTTTGCAAGTTTGTAAAAACTCCAGTCTTGTAGAGGTGATGGTATGATATATTCTCTTTATCCTGTAGCCAAATTTTATCTAATGCCAGCAGCTAAGAACTGCCTTATCAGTCTTAAGCTCTCAGCATAACCATCAGGGACAAATGCCTTATTCATTGGCACCTCAGGCTTAATTTAAATACTGTGGGCTTTCAGGTTCAGCGCAAGCTGAACAACTTGATCTTTTAACTGCTTTAGAAGTGCCTGAATTTCTCTGTGTGATCCACTAGGGTTTTACACAAGGTCACCTATATACATAAGATATGGCTTGCTTCTAGAGAATTCACTGATGGCAATTTGAAGACAGCAAGCTTTCAACACAATCTTCCAACTTGATCTTTTGACTGCTTCAAAAGTGCCTGAATTTCTCAGTCATTCAGAAAGGTCTTGCACAAGGTTAGCTGTAGGATGTGGCATGATACTAGAAAATTCACCGAGGGCAATTTGATGACAGTGAGCAACACAATCTTACAACTCAATCTTTTAACTGCGGCTCAAAAGTGCCTGAATTTCTCAGGTTGAGTCAGGAGGTCTCATATAAAGTGACCTCTAGGATGTGGCTTCTACAAAATGCACTCAGGGCAATTTGAAGACAAAAAGGTTTCAACACTATCTTACAACTTTATCTTTTAGCTGCTTTGAAAGTGTCTGAAATTCCAGACCCAAAGGTCTTACGTAAGGTTACTTCAATCTAGGATGTGGGTTGCTTCTAGAAAATTCACCCAGTGCAGTAAAGCTAGCTGAACTATCCAGAGTAGTGATTTGAGCATTTTGAGTGCTCTAGGCAATACAAACTAAGCTCCTGATACTCTCCCTGGATGGTATTACAATCCGAGGGTCAATACGGATGTATCCGATGCCATTTCCTTAGAGGAGGCTTCCCCGCATATGCATTCATAATCACACATCAACGTGCAAACTAGGGAATCATGAATGTCAGTACGGCGGAAAGGGGTTGAATTTACCAGCTAATATTCCATCCCCAAGGCCATCCACAGATCTGAACTGCTTTTTATTAGAGAGATTTGGGCAGCAAGTCACTCATCTAGATTTTCTATCCTCTTGATTTTCTAAGCACGTTCCTACAGTGTAGCCCTTAACTTAACTATAGATAATTTTGTAGGGTATATAATTTTGTAGAGCTAACTCTAGATCACTCTAGATGACCTAAAGAAAATTTATTTTGGCATATCCAAGCTGTTTTGCTATCTCAAGATTATGATAAGCATTTGCCAATAATCATGAATATAACATTTACTTCTGAATCATTCTACATGACAGTGAAGGAAACCAAGTAGTTTCCGTATCAAGTGCATTAAGACATTCATCAGAAGCAAACTTCCCATGAGTTTCAGAATGCCTGAAGTCTTAAAGCTCAGTCACTGATGATGATGCTTTATACGGTGATAGATTGACAGTCAGTCCCAACTGGGTTTTAGAACTGCTAGGTTTAAGCTGTTCAGAGTCTCTTGTCAGTAACTCAATACAGTGGATGGTGTCTGAAATGTCTCATTTTCAAATATAGTCCAGTTGTGTACTTAGTTTTAAATAAAACACTACCATCTTGGTACATGTAAATGGCAGAAATATGCGTAGCATGGTTAAAACATTTACCAGGCAAAAGCATTTCACATTTCCTGTGACCTGACAAGTTCCTCACCCTATCTACATGTACATCAGTTATTCCATGAACAGCACATATTCCCTAGGAATATTACAGCATAAGGTCTGGCCAGACTCTGGAGTTTTACAAGGCCTGGGGCTTCACAGTTCATTTTGCTGAGAATGGAGCCCATCAGAATATCCGTGTCTCAGTGCTACACATGGGAGCCTGGCGGGTATAAAAGGTTCAGTACCAGTCCCCGGCGGCTCTGCATTTCAGACAGCATTTCCTACTTAGGAACTGGCTTTTAGATGAACTCCTGTATCAGCAGTCATGTGTAGCATTATATTATGCAGCTAATGTTATGATACAACATACATTAGACAGTTTTCAAGGTTGCAAATCAGTTCCAGGGCAAAAAAATACACCAAGTCTTTCTTCCTGTAAAAGCTTGACTGTGTAAAATATATTTAGTTGCTATCATTACCAGAGTAGCAAGTGGAAGGAGCCCTGTTACAAAATGGATGGCACCCAGGCTTTTTGTATTAACATGTACAACATAGGAACTAACTTTTAGATGGACGCCAGAATGCAGTAATGTGTAGCATTATAATGCTGATGCCAGGCTCCAAAACACCACTGTACAACCGGTATGTAATGCTAGTTTACATATAGTTTTCAGGGATGTGAATCAGTCACAGTGCAAAAAAGTTCATTTCCTTTCCATAAAGCTTGTGTAAAAGTTCATCAGTTGCTATCAACACCGGAAGATTGATACTCACAGAAGCTACAGGCACTTTAATCGTACATTACAAGGAAGATAATGTTACCAGATCATCTTGCCCTGTATATTCCGAAGAACATTTTGCATCAATCTGCAATTCATGAATGGACCTTTCCCTCCAGATGCACTTAACAGTCACTGAAGACAAAGCTTACTGAGTACGGGAGTCGTAAACGCCAGCATGATAGAAGGGGGGTTATTTTGTAAAGCCTGTACATCATAGAGTCCTGTAGATAAAGTTAGATAACAACGACCTTCAAACGACCTAGCAGTCAACGACCTTCTCAAAACTAAAGCCCGGAGTCCATTAAATGTTAGGTGTACAGCAATGGGTTGTTAGCTATGTGTGTAAAGTGCTTTTGAAGTTCCGTACATGTCTGGTTCGTAAAATTGAAATTATCTGGTTGATGTAAAGCTGTTTCTGATTGTAAATTTGGTCCAGTTTGATGGTCTTAAACAGTCTTTTTTATTACCTCCTACACAAACTAGTAGTAGTAATGGTTCATGTATTCATTTACAGGTTATATTTACATGCGATGGCACTTCTAGCAGTCTATTGGCTGAATTTGGATGCTGACATTCACAAATATAGTAGTGACATTCAGCTCAAGATTAAAAATACTTGATTGTTAAAAGAACAAGCTTCTCGGCTAGTGATACTTTGTTGAGTGGAAGGACATTGCAGTAATAACAGGGTCTTATAGAGATTTGGTAAACTTTAATGTCAGCTCTGACTTTCATGTACAGTCAGGGGAAACAATCATTGGCATTTCCCACACTTTAGCTTTCAAAGTGAGCAAAGATATTGCATAATGCATTGTGGCTGTCATTGATAACTTGTCAAGAACTCCCTTATCATGTCTAACTTGTGACGACTGTTGGCAATTTTTGCACTTAACAAATCACTGCCGGTGTGTCTTGTAGATTTCCACCCTAAGGCATCTAACATCCTGGCTTTGATACTGGCATTGTTCCAAATATTGGGTTCTTAAAAGATGTATCTCGCTTTTTACTCACAGCCAGACCAATACATGAGTGTATCTCTCTTACTATCTTTGTATATACATGTATGTATGTCAGGAAATTCGATAACAAGTAAAATGAGGAAGTATTCCTATCTTATCTTGAAGGATTACAAATTACCAATCGTGTGTATCTAATATTACATTTTGTCCAACTGTCACTGCCCATGGCAGCAAATAAATTTAGTTCAAAAGATTTCCAAAAAAATTTTCCAAAAGACAAAAATCAATACAACTAATGGACAAGGTTGTATTCACCACCAACAGTTACTAAGTAGCACACACTGCTGTATCTCTGAATGACAAATGAGCTAGTCCACTCCAAACGGGAAGCAAGGAGAGATCAGATTCCCTTTAGCAACTCTAGAGCTGGTGCCAAACGCCGGTCAATACTACACATCCATTAGCACAGCACAGTGATCAATTTACAACCAGTACAAGTAGAAAGTTACAGTCAATGTTTCCTTAGTGCACTTTTCTGTGGGGCTTTTAGGTACAAGCTATGTGTAAGCTCTATTATGAAATGAGTGAAAGCATTGACCAACTGTAGCTTTTCCTACAAATACAAGTATGTTGCTTTTTCATTATCTTCAACAGTTACTGTAATTTGGACAAGCAGCAAAGCCTTACAGCCTTTGGGTGGACTCCAAAAGCTCATGTTTCATACAGACTAGTTCTTGGCACATCCTATGGTCTCATATAATAATAATGAGTGTGATTTGTAACATTGCCACCACAGTAATGGGCTAATGGTACTCAGCTAGACCCTAAGTTGGACAGAGAAAGATGGCAATGCCTGGAGACCAAATCTTTCACTGACATGATAAATATGTCCACTGGCCAGGCATAATGATTCTGGCCTGTTCCCTGATCCCTTTGATCTTTTCTACAGGTTTTCTATGAAAAGGCAGTTAGTGGTAGTGCGGGTCGATTGCTGGTCTTAATCACTGTCTATCCATCACTCATGATTCTCAAGGACGGCTCTCTGATGCTGTTGAGCTGGAAATGATAGAAATGTTGGAAAACTGGCAATGAATACTAGTTGTTGGCTGCTCAGGAGTTGGTTGGCTGGTTTTTGTTTCTTTCACATAACAGGTGAACTGCATTTAGTTGTAACACTCCGGTTTTGTACAGTAAGTACAAGCTGCGCAAGATCAAACTGTAAGGTTTGATCCACTCACACTGCAATGGACTCCTATTTTTTCGACAAGTAACGGTATGGTGGGTTCTTGAAAATGTTTGAGTCAGGACACCAGTTTTACACCCCATTCAAGAGGATGCCGACCTAATCCAAGCTAGGTACTCAATTTAACCTGAAAGAAGTTGGTTGGTCAGTTGGTTAGTTTATGTTTGGTTGGTTGAGTTCATTTGGTAGGAGGTATCATATAGTATGTATAGACTGTGTAGAGTTCCTCGGCCATTAGCTATATTCAACCTTTACCACTCAGGTGCTTCAGTGCATCAAGTTGTTGCATTCTCTACAGTATAGTTGACAGAAAATTAATGCTGTTTTTTTTTCTTTACAGCTAATTTTGACATGGCCATCCACAACACAGAGACAGCAGACCTACCTTGGGTCATCACCTTCTGTTCCTCAGGGCTGGGTAAGTGGAGAAATGTTATAAAGAATCTCATTGTACCAAAATTGTAGGCTATGTGATAGCAATTATAATGATATCAACTACACTTTTGTAACAGATCTTCAAATAGATCCAATTTGTGAGAAAATAATTCCTCATCCTGCAAATAGCAAGATCTTATGATCCAATGACTTGTTACCTACAGGTCCTACATGTACTTGTCTAGCCCTGAACATGCATGTGCAATAAAGTGTAGCATTTCTAACTATCAAAATGAAATGGCAACAGTATGTAAAACAATGTATGTGGAAGCAAAATGGATGCTGTCCTTGGTGCTGAATTCCTGGTTTCCAGTCCTTGCACATTACAACACATAATGCATCATTGTACCCAGACCTTGCCTGTCTATAGCTAGTTCTATGCATGACGGGTAGGCCTAGGCTAAGGCACACTTCTGGATAGTCTCTGTGTATCCAAGAACAGAGATTTTGGTTCTGGATATGCATTGACTATGCATCTGTGTCTGAGCATGATTCTGGTCCTGGATACAGTAGACACTCTACACACAAGGGTTCTAGAGATATTTTTTGGTGTTATACAAAGTTCTCTTGTTGTTTTTTCCAGACTGTTTGTCAGACACGAGTCAGAAGAAGCTTGCAGCCATGTTAGACCGGCTGGTGAACATCGGAGGTGTCGACTGTGACGTGTCAGAGCCCATCTGTGAGAGGTTAGGGGTGGAGTCAGGCACCAGGTTCTACCACCACGGGAGGTGAAGAAAGACAAGGGACAGGAGCTGAGCAGTCTGGACGCACAGGAGGCAGCTGCAGAGATACTCAAACTCATGCCTGATGTCATCACACTTAACGAGGAGTCTTTTGAGGTAATTTATGTACATTAGTTACTACTACTTATTACTAATATTTACTACTACTACAAGAAAATTGTAAGAAAAGTCACTATACCATGAGCTGGGCAGTCTGGATGCACAGGATGCAGTGGCAGAGATACTCAAACTCATGCCAGATGGGTAGACCTGAACAGGACTCTTTTGAAGTAACTTATGAAACCATGTACACTTCGGTATATTACAAAAGTGTAATAAAAAACACTATGCCATGAACATAGATATGCAACAGTCTCAATACACAGGAGGCCACAGCTAAGATCCTCAAACTCATGTTAGATGTAGTTAGACTCAATGAGGACTCTTTTGATCTTGCGAAGATGTACAGGTGTACTACTATCCTCCAGTACCATTTATCTTTCTATCTGGTTACATACAGTTTGTTTGAAAGAGCTCTAGTCTAGTGCAGCACCCCAGGCATGCACAGGTTAGATATACAGGAGTACATTTTACTGAGAGACATTGTGTTGGACATCTGTTTAAATGCATTTTTCAGGGTGGTGGATATATGTAGAATTAGGTCAGTAGATGTTACTCATCCCGTTAACATGATTGCACCAGACCCATACATGTAGGTGTAATCTGTCCTACTGAGAAGTTTCTTGTCCCTGGTACAGAGGCAGTCAATTCCCATTTGGTGCAGGAAAGTGCACATCTGTGGTGTATCACACAATCCATACTTTTGTGTAACATCCCATCTATTTACGATTAACACTAATGAACAAGTCCATAACTTCCCTTTAAAGGGAATTAACGTGACAACAGTAACATCAGGTGTAAGTGTATCATCGTTTGGTGTAATCCCTCTAAATCCCTCTAAGCCTGTATTTATAGACAATTCTAATAAAAATCTTGTTAGGGTTTTGTAGGGCATCAAATCATGTTAAAGCCTGGCCTTTAAATCTCGGTTAAGTTGCTGTAATGTTTGTCTTCTACAGTTTATCTGTATTCTATTGGCTCACGTTACAGTTAGAGTAGAAGGAACAAATCCATTCATATTGACTTTTAAAGTGAGCTTGATTCCTATCGAGTATGTAAAATCTCTTGGGAGTTCAATGTCAAAGAGATTTTAGATCTCAATGTCTGTGCCAAATCCTGTTGGCAGTGTTGAAGGCTTATTGCTAAGATAATAAGGAAATTATGAAGAACTACATGACAGTCTGCATGGAAAATGCCCTTGTATGACATTTATCATGAAGCTAAGATCGATCAGATGTTTTGCAGCAAGCCTCTCCATTACTGCTTCAAAGTCTCTGTTCATAACAGGTCTTAGAGTTGGATTAATCAGAAAGGAACGAATTATTATAGGTGTTTGTATGAGTACTAAACAAAAACCTCAAACAAAATGATGCAAATTAAAGCTAGGTAAGAATTGTTTGAAAAACACTCTTGGCTTTTGTTCACCCATGCAAACACACTCACACAATACGGAAGCATGTACACACACACATACAAGCACAAGTACGGCTTTCATTTTGAGTGTATTTTTAATAGTCAACATAATGTAAGTTAACATCTAAAAAGTTACATGTACGAGGCATAACTTATGAAGTTCACTTAGACTTAACACTACTTCTTGAAACAATGCCAAAATTGATTGAATATGAATGAAATTCAGTGAGTAATGTCACAATGAATATTTCCCCAGATATCAATATTTGTTAGAGCTTCCTGATATTGTCTCTTGCAATCTCTATAACTTGTCTTTCTGTCAATATCATATCCTGAAGATTTTTAATAGTTCTGCAAAAATGAAGAGTAATGTTTGTTGCATACTTCGTTACTTCTCGTTCAATATTAGGAAATATTAAGAAGTTTGAGGGAACATTACGGAAATGTTAAGTACTCTGTTGAGACCTTTATTAGCCAATATTCTGGGATATATACCTCATAAAAATGTCATTGCTGTGCAATTTACTTACACTGGCAATGGTTCAATTTCAAAATTGAGCGGCACACTGTCATTGGCAACCAAAGTTACAAGTCCCTGATTGCTGCTTTTATGTCTACCTGTATGACAAGACTAACTGTATTTTGTTTGCTTATACTAGTGTAATGTGTACTTGTTCAAATGTTCATCGACTTGAAACTCTCTCGATATTGATTAAGAAGGCAAAGACTATACTTTGCTGATTTGTATGTTCTGTATGCACTTGCATTACTGTTAGCCTAGAGGCAAGTGTATTCTTGATAAACTTTCCTTTCTTTTTCTTGTACAGTCCATTATCCATGCCTTTTGTTTGGTCCAAATAACAAGTAGAAATGTGCAGTCTCAGTTCTGGATATAATAGTGTGAGAATGCACAATACTGCAAACCAGGAATTCAGCACCAAGGACAGCGTCCATTTTGTTTCCACGTGCATTGTTTTATATACTGTTTTCATTTCACTTTGATAGTCAGAATGGTTGGACTTAACTGCACATGCACATTTTTAGGATGTTGATATTTGGTCTCGGTCATCTGCTTAAAGATCGTCTGAAAATCAGGGATGTAATGTCCTTATCATCATTCTTAATTGATATTTGTTACTTCCATAGTAAAACTATGCAGATTTGTTGGTTATGTCTAACTGTATTTTGCCTGTAGAAAATGCGAGAAGGGCTGAGGAAAGGAGAGGAGCAGTCGTGGCTTCTACACTTCATGGTAGGAAATGATGTGGACCTGGAGCTGAGGAAACTACCTGCACTACTGGAGGGCATGAATGTAAGACAACTGGCAGATGTTTTTGTATCCATAGTCTTTACATTATCATATATAGAAAAAGTGTTACATTTACTTGTCAATGATTAAGCATAGTATTGAATGTTCGTGTACATGTATAATGGCGTGTATGAACTGTGGATTTTGAGCTGTAATACATGTAAGTTTTAATTGCATTTGTTAGTATTTGGATTGAAGTTAAGTTTTAAGTGACCTGTTTGATATTAACTAGTTTTACAGTTAACTTAAAACTTTTTATGGCATTTATTGACTATAAAAAGGCTTTCGATTCTGTAAGGCACAGAACCCTGTGGAAGATCTTGAAGGATATGGGTGTGTCCAGGTACCTAGTCAACTCGCTACAGCAGTTGTACAGACGACAACAGGCAGCGGTCAGAGTGGAGGATGAGTTAACTGACTGGTTCCAAGTCACGAAAGGAGTGCGTCAGGGTTGTCTGGTCTCACCGATCTGCTTCAACTTCTACTCGGAAGCAGTGATGAGAGAGTCTGCTGGTGAACTCTCATGGGTTGGTGTGAACATCAGTGGGAGGACTGTCAACAATCTACGGTTTGCTGATGACATCGCCCTGATTGCAACATCACCTGAGAGACTTCAAGAGCTGCTGGACCTAGTCAACACTGTGTCTCTACAGTACAGGCTGGAGATCAGCACCAAGAAGACCAAGGTCATGGCAGCAACTAAGCAACCCACAGTACTGAGTATCTTCTGTCAGGGGGTCCAGCTGGAGCAGGTGTCAACTTTCAAGTACCTGGGTGCCATCATTGACGAAACAGCTGGAAGCAGCCGGGAGGTCAGTGCGCGCCTGGGAGCCGCGAGGACAGCCCTTAGCTCCCTGGACGTCATCTGGAAGGACAGAGTCCTAAAGATGTCCACCAAGATGAGGGTGTTGAGAGCGCTGGTGTGGCCCGTGGTGACTTACGGCTGCGAAGCATGGACACTCCATGCGAAAGACACACAGAAGATCGAGGCCTTCGAGATGAAGTGTTACAGGAAGCTGCTCAGAGTTAGCTGGACAGAACATCGTACAAACGCCTCAGTCCTGGAAGAGTTAGGGATCGGAAGATCACTCCTACACATGATTAGAAGGAGGAAACTACAGTACTTCGGACATGTGTCGAGAGCACAGAACATCTCAACTCACATCCTGCAAGGACGGATCTGTGGTAGCAGGAGCAGAGGGAGGCCGCGAAGGAGATGGGTAGACGACATCAGAGATTGGACAGGCAGGTCCCTGGCTGACTGCACACAGATGGCCAAGGACAGAGATGGATGGAGGAAGCTTGTGCTGAATGCTACCACAGTCCCCGACCCTCCAGAAGAGGAAGGGACAAGGTGAAGGTGAAGGTGAAGTTTTACAGAGAGAAGTTCAATGGCTCATCTTTTAAATGCAGAGCTTAGCTATAGATGCTTCCTTATAAATGTTTCTACAATATGTGATATGTTGCTAATTTTTCAGATTGGAAGAATAAACTGTACTAACAGTCGACAGTTGTGCAGGAATCTCCACATCAGACACTATCCCTCCATAGCTGTCTTCAAGTCAAAGGGTGGCCATGAAGTACATCATGGTCAGTATCATGTTCCTTTTTTTCTATTTATCTTTTCCCTTGGGTATATGTAAGTGTTATTTCTTTCCTGTGCATTATCCTTTTTAGGTGTGTAGGCTGTGGTTCTGATGCAATGTATGATACATGCCAACATGTATGTGTCATTCAGCACCAGGGAATAGGGATGGTAGCATAACCACACATTACCAGGTATTCAGCACCAAGGATAGGACCTGACTGTAAAGTAGGCTGTTATGTGTTGGCTGGGTCGCCTTAGTCTTGACTCTCTTTCTGGTTGTGTTTTCTTGTGTAATATACTACAGCAGAGACTTAATAAACTTTTAAAAGGGAAACATTCTTCTCTTATACTATTTTTATTGTTTCACAGGAAGGATGACTGCCCACGACATTGTGAACTTTGCTAAAGAAGCTGCTGCTTCCATGGTAGAAGTTTTAAGCCCTGATGACTTCCCAGGTCGGGTCATTGACAACAAAGACCCCTGGTTTGTGGACTTCTTTGCACCAGTAAGTATTTTCCTGTCATGACAGACAACCTTTCCTCAGGTTGGTAGAAATCAGACAGAAGATTTCCTGACTATATGTACTATGTAATTTTACAAGGGAGTAAAATTATCATTGTTTTTGGCTTGTCCATCAGTGGATGTATAGTGTCAGTGTTATTGTCAGTGTCAGTGTTAGTGTGTAGTGTGACTGTGTGTCTGTGTTTTTGTGTGTGCCATCTTTCTGTATTGCAGTTTTTCTATGTGAAGTATACTACATGTATATTTGATCTCTGATTGCCCAGTGGTGCCCTCCATGCCGTATGCTGCTACCAGAGTGGAGGAAGGCCTCCAGGTCACTGGACGGGACAGTCAGCTTTGGCACGGTGGACTGTACCATCCACAACGTCTTGTGCAATAAAGTAAGTAAAACAAAATTTTTGTGTTGGAACTAGGGCTTAGGCATTATAACAATAGACTGTAGTAAAAATAAGTATCCAGATAAGAGGGTTGCAGTTACATGTACTTTGGAGATAATTCAAAATAATGAAACAACTGTATAAGGTTTACTATCTTTTTTCAGTAAACTGTGACTCAAGACATTATACAACAGCTTAATTGATTTTGTATAATGCATTTTATACGTGCAATGTCTAGTGGATGTCTGGCATATTTTAAAAACCTACCAAATTCATAAGGAAAACCATACATGTAGTAGTGCAAGCAGGAATATGAGAAACTTAAATAGAAAGGAAATCAGACAAGTGGTTTAAATTATTCACTAGAAGCAAGCTGTGACATGAACTGTTTTCGTATTATTTTCTACTTTTATGTCTCTCAGTTCAACATCATTTAGATTTTAATTTGCTGGTAAGATGTTATGGTCAGATGACCCCAGCATGGGAGCCAAGGATGTTTAAGGTCTTCCTTGTTGGACCCAAGCCAAGTAGAAGGAAAGGTCGAAAAATCTAATTTGTCCCTTGGGTGAGCACAGTCAAATGTCGCCACCTTTTCAAGCTACAGTGTGAAGTCAGCTGGAATAATGTACAGTGGTCTGTTTTCATGCTTTATTCATGTATGATGATAGTCCTGTTAGAGTGCAATGGTTCATAGAGTTTTGTGGAGACTTGCTGGTTTACTATACTGTAAGTCTTGAAATGTTTGTGTTTTTTTTTTTTTGGCCTTTCCCATGCAAAATCATGACACCGCAGATATATATATTTATCGAATTCCTGTTGCTTTACAGTAGGTACTGAACAGTTGCTTGTGCATCATCCTTCTTAATATGTGTGGGTCACATTTGTGGTTTCACTGTATGTTACATGTTCACACTTATGTGTGCAACAACAACAGGGAATAGGAGTGGTAGAATACTACACATTACCGGGTCTTCAGCACCAAGGACAGGACCTGTTACCTTAGTCGTGGCTCTTTTTCTGGTTGTGGTTTGTTGTGTAATATACCACACCAGAGACTTTTTATCTTTCCTAAGCCATTTCCTCAATTCCATTACCTGGTATTCAGCACCAAGGACAGGGCCATCATCTCAATTTCTATTTGTGTCACTATTGCATACAGTATGGACTGACCAGGAACTTATACATAGGAGAATACTTCTTTCCTCTAGGATTTTGCAATACATTGGGAATTAAAGTCAAATTGCAGAAGCCCACATTCAATTCCCAAATCTACTAGTATCCCCATTCTTAACCCTCCCCCTACTGAGGTACCCTCTTGGCATCAAATTTGTCGTGGTTAGTCCATAGTCAGTAGGGAGTAGGCCAGCATAATTTGAGCGACCCAGGTTTCACTCTTCACGTTTTATTACTAGTACATCTGACTGCGGCAGTATTTATGTCATCCCCCATCCCTCTTCCACACAGGAATGATTACCTGAGTGACTAGGGGAGGTTTTCCCTTACACCCAACCTGTGTCTGATAGCCACTGTCATTTTTCATGCTGTAAAAAATGTATTAACAACAAGTGGAAGAGTTATCGCAGCCGGGTCCTGGTTTACACAGGGGTATCCACAACGCGGGCTCCAATTTTCTCACACTGTATCAGGAGACCAATTTGAATGAGTAGTAGACTGTGGTGACATGTGTGGCATACGGTTATGAGTCTTCATTTGCGGAAGAGTATTCACAGTATAAATAATAAACAGTGCCCAATTCAAATGCTCATTTTTATACAGGCTATACAGTTCAGACTCATTCTCAGTCAAAGAGAAAAGTTACAGTTACTAGAAAATGCTTTCTGCAATGTCTGGCTCTTTCTACAATATATCCAGCTGCTTGATGTATTCTGTATACGGAACAGTGCAGTGATCCATCCGATTTCCCCACACCCAGCTATGGAGTGATTTGAATGAAGAATAGCCCGTACAGACAGGACAGGCATACGGTCCACTGCTAATGTCCTTTGAGAATAACTTTAATCCAATTTTCGACTGGGGGATTTCAGCAGCCCTGGGCAGAAAGCAGAAACCCATGACCCAGAAAACCTGTGGTGTGTACTGTAAGCTAAATTGAACACTACCTTTCTTACATGCTAAAGCAACCAGGCAAGTTACAGGGTAGTCACATTACAGTTCATGGATGGACTACATATACTAAAACATTTCATATTTAACACAATATTGCAAGTTCATTGTACACATGATTTAGCCTTTTTTCTGTCTTCTAGAGTTGATTGATTTTTTCTGTCAAATTTCTCATTGGCCAAGTGAATTCTAGAATGATTACTGGTTTACCGACTTGAAAGAAAATCTTCAGTAAAAAACAATGTTTGAAAGTTCTTGGTGTTTATGAATTGTGTTTATGAATGATTAACCCCAAAAGTAACCCTGATTACTAGCTGTGAATCTGTCCTCATGTCCAAACCCTTGTAGAAAACTAACTTCTCATCAATACTTTTGTAAGAAATCAGGGTAGACAGTTGGGGCGGTGACCCCAATTTTCAGCATATCGCCCGAGCTTCCTCCACTGACCAGGACACCAAATTGACTGATAATGAGGCCATCCTCCAACCATTTGGGATACAATTACCAAAGCCGGCGGGCAATTAGGCCAGGTACCCCTGTAATGTGGGATAATGAATTTGTCAGACAGTGTGCTATGGTGGATATTGATAGAGAAAAGGGGCGGTATTGATTATGAACGGGTTGTCTGACTCTGGAGGATTTGGGTCAACAGAGAGGTGAGAGTGGGGAAGATTCCTGTGTTCTGTACTGTAATCCTGAAACAGATGACTTGTCACCTTAGTTTATCACAGATGATGACTCCATAGGAGTTTCAGAGGTTGCATTATGTATATAAAGGGTTTAAACTGGGAGCAGAGGAAAGTAGAAAACTGTATGTAAATGTCAAAGTTTGTAGAATCAGGCACAACAACTATCAACAGTACAGCAACTTTCCCATGTACATGTATGATCAGGGAAGGTTTTTTACAGCTGTTGCAGGAATTGGATGTAGTATAATATCTAGATAATAATTATACTTTTCATAACTGGACTGCCAATGCAGGATTGTGTCTAAAATAGTGTGATTTCTGATGATATGATTTGACTTAGTACATGTTGTAAGTAAAAATATCTCCTGTTGAATACAGCACATCTTTAACCTACATACAGAATGAATAATTTTTATATTGACTGTTTTTATATGTCAATCCATTGATGATGAATTGAATGATTGGAAAACATCATACTTACATGTACAATGTAAGTAATATGTCGCTGGAAGTAATATCTCACTGATAGGCAAGTATCTTTTATTTTCTCTGTCCCACAACATTTCCAATAAGTTTTGCACATAAACCAAAGTTTCCTTCAGGAGGTATGAACCAAAATATGTATCTTGATCAAAGTCAGAACCAAAAGAAATCTGCAGTAAGTCTCCTAGGAGAGGTTGTGCATTGCCCTCAAAACAAATGGCTAAATAAAGACTTAAAAAATGCAAGTCATGGAGGAAGTTCTAAGCCTTTACCCCCCGCTTCCAGCCTATTATCGATATAATTTTCATACAGATGACTTCTAAATCTGATGTCTGCCTTTAAGGCGGTGGCGGCACCGTAAACTCACCCTTATCTAAATCTCCAGACGTCTTTTTTCTTGTGAATGTGACTTCAAACAGAAAGTAGAGCCTAAAGCTTACAGAAGATGACGTAGTGGTCTAAAGAAAGAAGTTCCATTTGGACATTGTACACTACCAGGACCGTAAAATTTAACGAACTTTTCGGTAGCGTGTACACGTACACGGCGAATGCACGATCGTGTGTTCGGCGTGTTTACGTTTGGGGTGGGCGGGATTTTGGGGGCCAGTAGGGCGGGGAATATTCAGAATATTCATGTTTCAGGCACCGTGTACACGGAATATTCATGAGAATATTCATGAAATAGCCCGATTTACGGCAAAAAAACAACAACGCATCGCCGCGCCAAGGCAACTGCGCCGCATGCACAGTGTTTTATTTTGGCAGAGATGACGTAAATACCGCGTAGAATCCTTTCACATGAACCTAACAACAAAATACAAGTACCATCCAAAACAACTAACACAGTCTACATGATTATTTTGAGCAGGAAGTACGATTCTGCTTCCTTCTTTCATCGACCATATCTTTGAGCGAGCGCTGGTTTGCGAAGTCCCTCCCACCGGGCGCACGTTCTCATGAACGTCTCCCGCGCCTTTGATATTAGTAATACACATTTACTGTACCACGCCTGCGGAGGGAAGAAAAAGCAGAAGCCGCTTTGGTAGTTGTATTTGTCATGGTCTGACACTGAAGTTCTGATAATACTTGTATGTGTCTTACCACGTTTACAATTTATGCCATTCACATTTTCAAAGTCTCAATATCTAAAAAATGCGTATCAGCCTCCCAAACATTAATTAATCATTAAAAGAAGCAATGAGTCCTTCGCCCACACGGCGTGCACGCGCCGTGCGCACGGCGTGTTTACGGTGAGATACTGAACACAGACAGAGTACGTGCAGTAAATGAGTTTATAGGGCGTGGTTTCGCTTTATAGCAATAATTAGCTATTAGCATTTGTATTCTAAAATTACAATGATACTTGTTTTATCTTATTTTCATGTATCTGTTGACAATTTGTGGATAATACATGGGGTTATTACTATATTAGCACAGCGGCTACACGCTGTCTTGGCCGTGGAGCCGAGTTTATAGTTAATTCAGATTCGAGCGCAAACAACTCTGGACTAGTTCAAGGAGTTGGAAGAAATGATAGTTGGTGTTGGAACTTGGAGTATGATTGCTGCAAGGTTGAGAATTAAACAAAAGCCGGCAGAAAAACTGGCAGACATTTTGTCAGAAAGACGTACGCCAAAAGGAAAGGTCAATGACCGTGCCTAGCGAGTCGAAGTCGGCGGCGTTAAGAATTTTCTGCAACTGCTATACTAAAGCTACGATTTGATCATGAGCGCTGTGACAAAATTAAAAAAAATAGCGGGGTTTGATTTTGACACTGTTTGTTCCTGAATAAAACAGAGCTTGTAGAGCATTACGTGATACGCCTGTGATTTTTACGTCCATGCTTTGGTCAAGTCTCTTCAGTTTAGGCAAGGACTTGGTTTAGGCGTTCACTATTCCCACGACTGCACGTAATTGATTGACAGGCGGTTCCCTTTGAAAAAGTTGCCGTCGGCGCCCCAGAGTCTGTTCGGCCTACGGGCCGAATAATTCAATTATCTGAGCAGCCAATGAGCACTGAGAAAAATGTTTCGTCCATCTTCGCTGTAAAGTCGATCTTCACCGACTATAATCGAGGTTATACGAAGAGTCTCGAAATTTGTCGAGTGTGTACTGCGGTGTTTTCATGCGCTTGTTGCAGACGACAGGATCGCAAGACAGATGATTTGTGACATTTCAGAACCGAGAAAGTCTACAAGACACTGATACTGATATTTCTGCATAAAATTAACGAATATTTAATGTACTATGGAAACGTCAGTCCTTCATTCCGTGAGGCGGAAACAGCAATGTCAGATTATGAACCAACTATTTCCTGTCGTGGATATTCGCCGTGGATATTCGACACATTCTGGACTATGTACTGTGTGTGCCGCGAGTAATACACAATAGTTGTAGAATTGCAGTGCAGCACCATTCTAGAAGTTTTACAGGGTGAACAGATTTCACTCGATAATACTAGATTGACACTGAATTCACGCATTCGGCAGGCCCGCAACATGAGAAAATGTGAGATACCGTAACTTAAAAAAAAAAGTAGAGCTGCCGAAAAATGTTACTTACCTGCGAAAATAAGCCAGCTCCCACTGAAACGCACTGAAATCACCTCTTTTCACATTTTGGGGGACACTACTTACCTGTAAATTATTGCGTAAGATCCGTCGGGTGTGTAAACAACATTCATTTTCATTCAACAAAAAATAAGCTGTAGCTGTGATCTGTATAATACTTGAAGTAGCGCCCTAGTACTTTCCTTGTTGATACTATCATTCAATCCGAGAACAGGACGTATTAGTTTGTAACATTTTGTAATGTTTCTGAAACACGAAAAAATGCTGGCTAGTTTACTAGTAATTTATTTTCGCTACTTAGACATGACTGTGCTTTCAATAGTATTAGCAAGGAGGTTCAAGTTTTTGTATGAAACGCCTACCAAAAAGGTAGTTATTAGAAGTCATGGTAGACTAACTAATGTTGGGCAACCAAACACATACATAAACGTTGCTTAAACAATTCGTCCTTGTTTCTTGCAACCCCCTAAGTTTTACCAAGGAGATTTTCGGATGTTGTCGTCATTTTTGTTCGTGATAACAAAGTAACAAAGAAATGAACTGGGTAACGTGACCCGGCGGATTCAAGTTATACAACTTGCGTATCTGTCACGGGCCGCCACAGAACGCCGAGAAAAAGCTTTCGAACCGTCATTTCTGACCAGATTTCTTTTCACAAAATAGAAGAAAGGGGATGTGCATTTGCATCAGGGTGACAAGGATAATTATTTTTTGTTTGACAATACGCCCGCGTGTTTGACAGTGCATAAGAATAGTGAATAAATTACGGGTTTTCTAAGAGTGGTGCACTTTAGTGGTAACAACAACAGACATCTGTGTTTAGAATTTGGCCGATTTCGTATATTCTCTTACTAGTTAAGACGAAGATATTTTTTGCCGAAGGTGAAGAAAAATCTTCTTTTCTCCTCAAGCGAAGATTGGAAGACAGACTTCGATTCTCAAATACTGTACATGGTCGATATTACAATACACATTTCTGTCTGGCACTGTCTGTCCCTAGCATAGCTCTGCATGAAAAATATAACAAAAACCTGTTACAGATATGCATCAAATGTGGAGTCCAAATCGGATTTTTTTATCACGGAGGTTACAAAAAGTTCCACGTGTTTTCCTTGTTTTCACAATTACTTAGTAGAATAAGATAGCAGTGAAGAAAGATATTTTCCTATAAAAAATACCTGCGTGAGAACAAAATGCATGTATGTTCTTTAGAGTATCATTTCCTAGTTACTTGTGTCCAAAAGGCTACTACGGCACGTAGTACCAAGGTCCTTGCTGGTACATGTACTTGTAATGCTATGTTCCCTTTTCTTTGTACAGGCACACGGACACCGATCGTCTGAGCAAGTAATTGGTCGGAGGAAAGCTAGCCTTGCGGGGGAGATCTCTTTTTACCTCCTTGGTCTTGCCAATATAGAATTGTTTTGGCCAATATCTGTTCTGGTTTTTGTTCCGTTTTGACTTTATACTGTTTGCTAGCTTGATACTCTGGGAATTATAATTTTACTAACGTTGGGATTCACACATGTCAACAGAATTCAATCAACAAAGCGAAATGTCAAACATTTCAGTCTCAACACTATGTTACTGGGAACAAGAAGGTACAACCTTAGAGTTAGGACCATGGAGGTAGAAGAGATCTACCTCCATGTTAGGACAAACTATGATCGCTCCAAAAACTATATTGATAAAAACTCTCGGAAGAGTCGGAACGAGTCGGCATGCGCATGCAGTATTCTCCCTCGTGCAGTTTTAGTCTCTAAGCACCTGTATGTATAAAGAAAACATACAAAAAGTTAATAACCTGTCAGAAATATATCTTATATAAAAATGGGGGGTTGTGACCCCGAGACTTTTCCAACAAAATCTGTTATATTCAGTGAGAGCTGTCGACGATACAAAAGAAAACATGACGCGCAACGGACTCGTACACCTGGTTTTGAAACGACCGTTGCGTCTCCGACTATCAGACACACCATATTCATTCTTGCTATAAATTAGTACTAGTATAATCTGCACCAGGAGGTTTAAACCTTGATCTGAATGATTAAAAAATATCCGCAGCTTTTCGTAGGTTACACATACTGACAGAAAGTAGACGTGTTCAAAATCCATTTAAAGTGCAGTAGAAAATGAATCAAAGCTCCTTGTGTTTAAATTATAACCTGCTTTTTTTATGTTTGTTTTTGTTACCAAATCGTATTCCGCATCTAATAGCGGCCGCCGTAGAATAAAATAGAAGCCCTGAAACATTTTATTGACAGCGTAATTTCCTGTATACCGACAACCTCCTTGGTAAAACAGAATTGCCGGCCACAACTTGGCACGCGTGTAGCGAAAGTTGTACCGACTTCTTTGATCTGAAACCCGAACCGCCCCTTTCGGCGGTTGCGTCGGAGTAAATCAATCAATTTTGACAGGGCTGGCCATGGGGCGCCGTGATGTCCTGGGAGAAATGTTCTACTACGACTTGTACGAGATGTGTGTGAATTTTGACTTTCAATGTCAGGATTACTACTCCATTCCTACAAGAACTCATTTTTGAAAACCACTGTTTTATTTAAAGCGATTTGGCGGATGCAATAACTCATGAGGTGTTTATTCAATACTTGATTGATATAATATGGAAAAAAAATACCCGTGGTCTTTCCTCCCCGTAAGCACATATTCAGCCCCGTGCCGAACAAAACACTGGCTTTTCGTTTTTGTGTTGTTCATTCGATCAGTAAGATCGTGCCGCCTCGTGGCCGGCCGGCCGCATCAATGAGGTTTCTGCTGGCCGTGTAAACGTCATGTGTCGACCAGTTTACTAGATATAGTCTAGTATATCATTCTCGCCGGGCTTTGGAAAAATTTTTGACCCGGGGGGAAGGACATAGGAAATCTTTTAACCACTAATCCTCACCGCTAAATATCGTACAAATTGTACACAGCTCTATTATAGAGCATTGCGCAATCCATTTCGGCAGCGCCGGCGGGAAACACATGGCGACGCAGAAGAAATCGGCAAATTATTACGCTGTGTTTGCGGGATAAATGCCGGCACACGAACTTTAATTATTATCTTCAAAGAATTACGACAGTTCCTATACGAAAATGGCTGGCCCAAAATGTAAACGGAAGGCAACTTTCGCCTGCAGCTGACTAATTTTGACCGGTAGATATAGGATTCTATTCGTGCGCCGTAATGGACACACAATATTACGACATTGCGCGCTGACGTGATCGGTATACAACTGTCGTAAAATCAAACGTAATTATTTCTCTACCGTGCAGACCAGTGGCTCATTATCGGTATCCCAGTGATAATGAGCTGACTCCCCGCTGATCTGGACTCCGCCCCAAATGTGCACACGCCGTGCGTACGAACGTGTACACGCCGTGCGTTTGTTTGTGTAACAGCGTAAATCGTTAAATTTTACGGTCCTGGTAGTGTATTTGCCTGTAAGGAACCCCCCAAATCCCCATTTTTTATATCTCCTTGTCATCTTTGAGGGTTGTGTTGACATAGACTCTAAAGAAAGAAGTTCCATTTGGATGTTACATTTGCCTGTAAGGAATCCCCCAAATTCCCATTTTTTATATCTCCTTGCCATCTTTTAGGGTGAACTAAAGAAAGAAGTTCCATTTGGACGCTGCATTTGCCTGTAAGGAATCCCCCAAATCGCCATTTTTTATATCTCCTTGTCATCTTTTAGGGTGATCTAAAGAAAGAAGTTCCATTTGGACGCTGCATTTGCCTGTAAGGAACTCCCCAAATCCCCATTTTTTAAATATCTCCTTGCCATCTTTGATGGTTGCGTTATGACTGTTCACCAGGGCACGGTTTTCCTCTCTTTGAAGACATGGTATTTTCCTAAGAAAGGATCCTAATGTGCCTGTCAAGCTATCTCAGGAATCCCCCGTATCTCTCCTTTCATCTTGTTGCCATTGAAGGCTGTGTTATTGATGCTGGGTAGAGGGGGGTAAGCAAAGCATGTCTTTTATCATTTCAAGTTCTGTAGGGTAGGATACCATTCTGGACATGAGGGGATGGAAATGTTAGCTGTAAAAATGAAACCTGGAAAACTTTAGGCTTTGTTGATAACTTTAGTTGTTATTTAAAGGCATGACTATTTGTAGTTTTCCAGGCTGGTATTAGGTACCTAGTAGTTAGTATATCCAGCTGTTTATTAGTCATTTTGTACATCAAGGATATGTAGTCAGGACATTATATGCAGGAAAAGTTATGGTGCTTATATCATATCAGACTTTTGGTCTCCAAGAATATAATCTTTTGAGATGGAAGGATGCCTTGACATGTACCATTATCTCCAAGAAGAATGGTACATGGATGTATGGCTTGTATATTATGCATACTATTATCTTTATGGCATTTTCTCTGTCTTTTCTGGAGGTCTGGACTTTTCTCTATCTTACCCTGCATCAGCTTGAAGCTAAGTTGACTAATAACAGACACAGGTGGCCACAGTATGTGAAGTATGGCCGAAGGTTGTCATTGATTAAACAGGACCTCCTCACCTCAGAGATCCCATGATTATTGCAATGTGTCTTCCCTACTGGAGGTTCTAATGCGGTATTGGATTGACCCAATTAACGTTTGGAAATACCTCAGGCATGAGGAAGTAAAGGATCGCACCCATGGAAAGTATTGATCATTCTTCATGTACCGAGCCATGTGATTCATGGACTTATGTGATTTATTTGCCAATAAAGTAGCAAGTATACAAGACTGAACAATGTGCATGTTGTTTCTTCCTTTAGAAAATCAATGCTGTTCAAACCCAAGGACTGTACTACTAAATTTTCATCTATGGTTACTGTATGGTCAGTTATTGTATTTGTAATTACCCCAAAAACTATAAAAACTGACCAGATCAAAATGGAGTTGGCATTGGGACACCTATCAACAACTGTTGGTACTACAGGGTCTGATATCAAATGGAATGACAGCAGGAATCAATGCATTGAGGAATGTTAACAAGGCATTGTTAGGAAAATGGGAATTTTGCTATTAAAATTTAATCTTACAAAAGGCTAGCCTAAAGTGCTGAATTCTATCAATACAATAAGGCACCAGCTTGTTATTAACTACACTTTAACTACCTGTATAGACTAAGTCTTGTATCTTTTTATAACAATTTCCTCCTTTTCTCCCCACACAGATGAATATCCATTCATACCCAACCACAGTGTTCTACAACCAGAGTGTGCCTCACTTCCTGAGTGGCATGCACCAGGCAGAGGAGCTGGTCGAGTTTGCACAGGTAACAGTTAGTACATTGTAGTTACATATTGATGATTAAGAGCTGCTGCCATGATATACACACTCACTCTCAGTCTCTTATCTGGAAGCCATAGGGCAGTCTGACAGTCCACAAACAGGTATTGTATTTCAAGATGAACTCTGTAAAGGAGGATTGAGAAATTTGAAGAGCAAGGTCAGCAAAATTAAGCTTGCAAACAGAATACTTTGTTTTTTTTGGCAAATCATGCTGTATAATACAATGTATACAGTACAACACATGAAGCTAGAGTCAAGACACAGATAATACAGGAAGTACTTTCCTTCTCAAAGGTGTTATGAAATGATACATGAATTGAAAGCTTGTTCTATCCCTGACAGGATACACTGCGTCCTCCTGTGATTATCCTAACGTCAGACAACTTTGTTCCCCTGATCGGAGACCGTGGGGATGATGACATGTGGCTGGTGGACTTCTATGCTCCCTGGTGTGGACCCTGTCAGGAACTGGCTCCCGAGTGGAGAAAACTTGCTAAGGTAGAATAGTAATGTTTGATTTTAGTTCTGTGTCAATGCAAGTTAGTGGAGAAGTAAAGGAGAAATAAACTACTGTACCGTATACTTTTAGAGTTGGCTTTTAGCACTAAAGATGCATACTTGTCTGTTTCCTGACAGACCATGCAGGGTATAGCCAATGTGGCACAGGTAGACTGTGACAGACACCGTGTCGTGTGTAACAATCAGGGCATCAACAGTTATCCAACCATCCGCCTTTACCCTCCTACATACACAGGCACAAGCTACTTCAAGTAAGTACTGTTACATACTGTTAGTAACATGTTAGTAAGTCACATAGTTCATATCATAATGTATATTATCTACTAGCAGATGTATTAATTTTGTGTCGTAAAACAATTCCATACATATTAAGAGAAATCTACACACAATTATTCTGGAATTTGCCAGAACAAAGGTTCTGGAGTAGTGGAAAAAAGGTTGATAAGAAATGCAACTGGATAAATTTTCCTATGAGTCAAACGTTTGAGATAGCATCCAATATGATCTTTCATTGGTGACTGAGAATGAAATTCTGAAATTCACAGAATGATGAAAAAACTTTTTTGCTTGATGTTGTACCTGGATGTCTAACATTTGTTGGCATAAAATGGGCTATGCTTCTAGTTGGGCAACTCTAAAAGCACTCCTTAGTTGTATTGTATATACATGTAGCTATCTAACACTCCTTTATTATCTTACTAAAGTCTTTTAGCTACATGTACACTATTTAATGCTACTTCATCCCATCCCAGAAAATACCCAAGCCACTGGTGGCGGAACGTGGCGTCCTTCCGTACGTGGATCTTCCAGCACCTGCCCAGTAAAACCCCTGAGCTGAGTCATGCAGAGTTCCAGAAGAGAGTTATCCAGGGGGAGGATGCCTGGGTGATAGACTTCTTCACACCCTGGTGTAGTCACTGTCAGGTCTTCGCTCCGGAGTTTGAGAGAGCTGCAAGGGTCAGTCTTTTAATCGCGAAAAGTAAAATAGAATCTGATTATGGAAATGTGTTTCTAAGTCAGGAAGATACTAGAGAAAGGCCTGAGTTTGAAAGAGCTGCTCCATGTGTTTCATGTTTAAAAGATGGACTTTTAGATTAGAAGTTATGTTTTCATAATATATATATTTAATAATGGTTGACACTGACTTTATTGCCCTTGCAGCTAGGAGACGGGGTTGCCCACTTTGGGAAGGTGAACTGTGACATGTACTCAGACCTGTGTCAGCAGGCCTGGGTCAGGGCATACCCCACATTACGTTTCTACAAACCAAACATCGAAGGAAAACAAAAAGTAAGTTTGAAAACAGTCTAATCTTTTTCATGGAAATAGCAAAAGGAGAAGAAGAAATGATGTTGCCCTAAATACATTGCAACTTAGGGAGGATAATGATTACAGTAGCAAAGTTTGGAGTATTTTTTGGTAATGGATGAAATTATCATCAGTTCTGTTGTTCCCCGTCTTCCAAGGGTTGCAACAGAGCACAACTGGTGCTGTTACATGCTTCCAATGTTTCACTTGACAACATGTAATATCTTCTTTCTCAAACAAATTCTGTGTGCAGTACTATAATGATATCCTTTTGTCTCTTACAGAATATTTTTGGAGAATCTATAAACAGTCAGAGTGCAGAGTATATTGTGAACTATATAAAACAGAAAGTTGGGAACCGCAGGTTACGGGTGAGTAGGAAACTGTTTTTACCTTATTTTTCCTTTCAATGAACATCAAAAACAGATACTATACTATACAGTGTGCTATATTTGACTGTATGTCACTTGCATGAATATTTGTTCACAAAATTATTTGCTATATTCAGTGAGTGTGGTATTGTATTCTATGGCTATGCAAACTATTTGTTGTCTTGTAAGTACATTGTACAAACAAGTGATCTGTATTATCATGAAAGTTCATCTGTATTGGTAGTTACATGTTTAGAGTTAAAACTTTGGTCTAACACAAAAAAATTCTCTCACATCTTGTATGATGATTTAAATTTTTCCTCTTTGCCTTTTTCCTGTAGGATGAACTATAATGCAGGGTCCAAGCCGTTTAGAAGATTATCTGGCCTGAGATGTAGAGTCTATGATGTCACCATAGAAACCATGATGTCATCACATAATCCATGATGTCATCACAGAAACCATGATATCTTCACAGAATCTATGACATCACCACAGTATCCATGATGTCATCATCACAGAATCTACAGCTACACCATTGAATCTATGATGTCATCACAGAATCTAAGATGTCACTACAATAACCAAGATTTTTCTTCAAAGCAATGATGTCATTATGCCATATATTAATGGTGCAATAGGAATTATAGTTGTGTATCATTGTGTCAAGTGCCTCCAGTTTTTCCTTTTTAGTAGCTCATATAACTGCGGAATACTATATTCTTTGGAAACCAATTTTGTAAGGTAGCTAAGAGCTGGTCATGTGAGACAATAAAAATGTGCAGGGGTGGCCAAAGCAGTGTAAGTTGTGTCGCTATTTTGTAAACAGATGATTTGTTAAATATTTTGCTGCCAAAAACTTAGTTCGTCATGCATATTAGAAATGATTGAACATAGTTACCTGACATTGGTTCTTGTGAAACTTCAGAATCTGTAGTTTTACACTTTTGGGTCCAAGCAGTTGTATCTATTTATATTGGAGAGCAATACTGTATTACATGCTCAGGAGAATATGTACAGTTATGGTTATGTACATGTAGTGGTATGTGTTACTGTTTTATGATCTCTCTTTTACACATGTATGTGAAAAGAGAGATTTCCCACTTAAAGAAACTAGACTTAGCTACCTGCTGAAGTGAGGCTTTTATGTTGAGTACTACATGTAGAATTCTCAAGCATTTTTTCAAAGTCACTGCATATTTTTTTTAGTAATAGTTACTGGTAAACATATTCTTTTTTCAAATTATCCATAATACTATGGTGCCATGTATATGTAAAGATATTCAATAAATTTATCCCACTATGACCAAATATGCTTTGCAGTGCAGGGGTGTCAGTTTGGTGGAATACAAGTAGGCACAAATTAGCAATAATTATTTAATGCACTTAATAGTCACACATGGATGTTTGTTGCAAAAATTTTCATCATTGTGTGAGTTTGACCAATAGTAAAAGCATGGGGAGTCTTGAATTAACCAAGGAGGTTAAATTTAACCTCCTTGAATTAACACAATGTTGTTATGCTTCTACGGTGTCCTCAGTAATGTTTTTAGCCAGTTCTGTTAGCATCTTTTGCCCACTGCAGGCTGTACATGTAGTCATCTATTAATTTGACATCACACAATAAACAGGAGGTTGAACAGAAATAAAAATGGTGTCCTGGACCCAGACTCTTGTCTTCCTTTAAGTTTTATACATATTTTACATTGTGTATTGAATTGTCACTACGCTGGTATTAGTTGCCAAACTGAATGCGGCCACACTTACAGGACGCTACAACTTCCTATTAAGTAAGAAACATCATCAGCGTGTCATGTTGAATGTTTGCCTTCGTGAGAAGGGTATGCTTTCAAGCGGCAATCACTGTACACTTCTACCTTGTACAAGTATACTGAAGGCGTTGTAGTTCCTAGTAATATTGCTGAATGGCGCTGTGAGACCATCGGATGACCGTGTGAGACCATCTGGTATCTCTGATTCTGGTATGGTCTCGCGCCACGAGCCGACCCCAAACCATCTGAGGATGTTGCCAGTACGTCACCAAAGGCGGACTTTCATATGCGGGGATACTGTCATCATGTTCTCCTGCATAGGAAAATAATCATTTATATCAGAATACATCATAGTCATAGTGCGGTCACGCGGTAAAATACGTCTGTGAATGCTTGTATTCCCACAAGACAAGCGCAATATTTAACGTAAAATTTGTCCTAACTTACTCGTTCCATCACGGATCCCTACGCCGCCACCTTGCTTTGTCAGGCGTTTAAACTGTGGTGAGGTAGATAGTCACCAGAGAAGTTACAATATAGTCATGTATGGATGATTTGAACATGTTAATATGGTAGATTGTGAAACCAGTATTGAGGTTTGTCACGTCATTAGGTACATGCCAGAGTTTCTTTTACATGATTGTAACTTCCATAGTATAAAGTTTCCTATAAATGTTTACCCTTCGGAACCCACGTTTCAATACACACACTAGCATATCTTGATTGTATATCTGATATACAATGAGCAGTTCAGTCAATGATACCACCCAGCGGTTTGACCGATCGAGGAAGGCCGTAGGATCAACCCCTATAAAATCGGCCTGTTCACCCTCGCGCGCATTGATCTCCAAAAGGCGTTACCAAGGCCACTAGTTTCGGTTACTCACGTATAATTATTTACCTGATGACGTCCTTACCTGGTGCGCACAAGTACCAAGTACACAATGGGATTTGAACGATCAGACTGGTTTGGTTACACAGTCACGCCACCGCACAAAACTTGCATGTGACGCAGGGGAAAAGCTCACAGCGTGTGGCATCTGTTTCGAGAAAAAGGACAACTTGTGTCGTCCATGTAAGTTGACTATTCACAAACTGCACAATACTATATTGTATCGCCTTTATACAGGTAGCTGCCATACAAATTAATGCTAGGGCACAAACATTAATTCGCCGTATACGATAGGTTTGCGATAATAAACTGAGGGCATTCAAATATTCCGTCGACACGGTGAATGTGTCCTTACGCGGTAGTTGCGTCTTGTAGTGGAAAAGGTAGGCGCACTTGGTCGACATCTGGTGGTTCTATAAGTCTTTATCTGCAAACAACAACAGGTCGACTTTTTTGACCTGCACTCAGAGCTGAGTGTTACTTGTCCGCCATTTTGCTTGCCTCTTTAAAAGGGTCGGAACAAGAGGTTCGATAAAACCTGTCATGCATGCATGGTATGTCTGAAAAGTGATTTCTTACACGGAAGCCGTTCAGAACTGGATAGCCAGCGTCGAATTATAACGGGTTCCGCACCGAATTTTCGAGTGCTCGGCGACTCTTTCAGACGCTGGAAGCCGAGTTCTCACATCAATCAGTACTGGGTTCCTGGTGCTTACGTCTAGCCTCCACCAGGCGCAAAAGTACCTAAGTAACGGGTTCCTCCCTCAGTACTCGGTGTTCAGTACTGAAGGTGCCTTCCGAACTGAACTTCCAGTTCGGAAGTTCTGTCAGAACTGGGCGTCCAGATCTGAGGCGACTTCAGAACTGGAAAACTCTGAATCAGTTCTGGAAACCGAGAACTGAACGTTCCTTCCGTACTGGAAAACGCGGAGCGGCTTTGGCGTGAGTATACTATAGCCCGGCTTACAAGCGCTGCCGGGCGGACTAGTAAAGCCGGGCAAGCTGCCGGACGGCCGCCGCAACATAAGGCGAACACGGCTGCCGGAGGACAACGAGAATACCTACAGGAAGCGTCTACGGGAGACGAGAGAAACTGAGGCGGCTAACAACGAAGAGCGGGCTGTTGAAGATCGGCACGTCGACCAGTTATAGACCAATACTAGTTTATACGTTGTTGATGTCAGCAAGGCTACTTCTACTACTGTATTGAGACATATCGTATTCAGTACTGGAACATCCCAGTACAATTAGAACGTGAGAACAGGAAGCCCAGTTCGGAAATAATTTGAAAACTCGGCTTCCAGTACTGTAGAGTCACTTTTTACTGGTCAATCCAGTACGGAACCCGTTACTTAGGTACATCGACACTCGGCTTTCCAGTACTGAATGACCTCCGAACTGGGTAACCAGTACTGAATGACCAGTTGAACCAGCCTTCCTGTAGCCGGGACGCAACACAGTACTGGGGTCCGAGTACCGACGGGCGTTCAGGTCTGGAAAACGAGTTCCGAAACAAGATTCAGTTCTGAACTTCCAGTTCTGACGAAGCTTCAGTACTGGAATAACGCCGTTCCGAACTGGAATTCCAGTTTAGAGCTTTCTTCAGAACTGGACCCCGAGTATCGACGCTATTTTCTCCACGGTTTCCGTACTGGGCGCCCAGTGAGGAACCCGTTACTTTCGTACCTTTGCCCACCAGGCCTTTCTACGGGCAATAACGGATCGTAGAATTCGGCAAAAAGGATCAAATGGGCCAAGGGAGTCCGGCCGCGGGGAGGTAGTTTCGTTCCCTCCGAAGCATACAAGTATTGTCACCCCAAGGCGGCCAAACTCCCCCTATACATGTAGCATTATGTTAGACACATTACCAACTAGTAGAATCTATTATTTGCCTAGCCGTGGCGACTCTTGATTCGGGCTTACATTGCATTACCTTGCTGAGGGTAATGCAATGTAAGCCCGAATCAGTCCAGTCCAGTCCACCAACCCATCCAGAAATTATCAGTGGTAAGCTGGGATGTGATATCCCATGTACCTGAGTCATACATACTCAACGGCCACGTATCTCTGACACCACATTCCAAGAGTAGACGGGTCCATTTGCTTCCCGGGCGCTATGATCTTGAAAATCATTGAGGCAGCATCTCGATACCAGCTTTTTAAAGGCAAGGTCACGGTTTGCTGATTCAGAGTTTTCCAACTTGCTGAAGCCGCCCACAGTGAACAATTATTACAGTAACTGTAACATCGAGTGTTGACGTGCATTCGTGGGCATTCGCTAAAGAGAGAAACCCACTCTGGGAAAGGAACCTGTTACTTCCTCAAATCGGTACTTTTGCCACCTCGTGCACCCTGATGCCAGGTGTGACATGCATTTTTTTTCAGGAGGAAGAAATCTGGTGGTTCATTCCCAAGCATCAGATTAGCAAGCTCGGAAACAGCATGGATACATATGTCAATAATTCTCTAGTACAGGTGAGTTTACACACAACAGTTCAGAAGTTAATGAGATACAGTTAAAACAGATTTATAGTGTCATGTAATACTCCACTCGTACCTATCAAAGGATGACATGTTCTTACATCTTTGAAGTTAACTACAATGTAATAGAGACGCTGTACATGTCGTAAATGTCTGAACAAGAGGGAAGAAATGTGTAAAACATAGCATTTTCCTATTTCCTACTTATTTGTAGCCTACTAAGCTTATATTTAGCCCATAAACTTCATTGTCATTATTATTACCTCCATGACATGTCATGCAGGTTATATTTACCTTCGCCAAGAAGGTTATGTTTTCATTGGTGTTCGTCTGTTTGTGTGTGTGTGTCTGTTTGTGTGTCTGTCTGTCTGTCTGTAAACACGATAACTCAAAAAGGTGGGTAGGTCTTGATGAGACCTCAAAATTTTGGGCCCCCTAATGGCTTGTTATGGTACTGCAGCAGAACTTCCGGTTTTTATAACTCATGATCTAGCCATGCTATATAGGGGTACGAAATTTAAATGATAGGTAGTTCTTGTACTGGGGAAGAAGTGACGTAAGTTTGGGCCCCCTAGCGGCTTGCTCGGGAACTGCGAGGGCAGTTGTTGACAAATATTTAAAGGAGGATAACTCAGAACCGGTTGACGGATTATCATGAATTTTGGTATGTAGATAGCTTGAGTGATGCTTGACATAATTATATGGAATTATGCAAATCTGGATGTAGTTTGCATAATCAATGCGGAAATTCTATTAATCAAGATAGGACTATTCAAGCGGTGACATGTAATTGAGAACAAGAGAAATATAGGCTGATATTGATTATGTGAATGAAGACTTAATTTGCATAATTAATGAGAAAAGTTATTCCATAATTCCATAGTGGTAACTGCCTGGAATTACTTTGGGTTTTTGAAAGTTGATTGAAGATGAACATGTATGTGCATCACTGGCAGTATACCTAATGTTAATATGTTAAGTACAATGTATGAACCTAATGTTGATATGTTAAGTCTTAGACAGATACACAATGTACAGTGCAGTTCAGTATCACTCTCTACCTTGAGGTATCACTCCCTACCACTCCTTGAGTGGAACGAGCCAATGGGGAAGTTAAGGGCATCCCTGCAGAAAGGTTTTCCAAAGGGTTTCCAGGAATTTCACTAGGTAGGACTTAGATGTCACGGGCATTATGTGTCAGCAAAACTCCAGAGCTGAGACATGCCTGTGGACATTCCATGAATGTGGATAAAAGCTGAGTAATAATATATGTAATATAGCAAAAGTAAGAATAAGGTCCCGTGGGCTTGTGTCATAGGCACCTTCGTACCTGAGGAAATAGAAGGCAAAATATAGTACTGTTATATCTTAATCTAAAAATTGCCCAAAACTGAAAAAGTCCCCAAATACATCATTCTGAATGTCTATCTTGAAGGTTCATTCAAATATGTTTGAATCGTTCCCTACAACCCTGAAAACATATTACAGATTTGTACAGTTAAATGTATACAGTAACTTGACTTTGCTTTTAGCAGGGAATATGTAATGTTATACATTTTGCTTCTTTTTTTTTGTTCACAGTTACTGTACAAACACAAGGGTGTTACTCAGAGGGAGATCTTTCAAGTCTTTACAAGCTATGAAGACCTGAAGCCCAGCATTGAACCACGTACATTTTCTAAATGTTATCTTAATCAAAAGCAGTGTTCAGTCTAAATGGTATTTATTAATATATCAATCATGGTGCTTTCTGAATTCTGCCCACGAAAATAGGCTTAAGCCTTATTTTTTTAGCACATTTCACTTCTGGTAATGTCAATTTTCACTGGCTCATTATAATTGAAGATTCTAATATATGTAATGTGTTGGAAATTCACCCGCATTATATCACAGTGGTGGTGTAGTCATCAGTATAATAGATGACTGAACAATTAACTTTTCCAGTGAAGCTATATAGATTTTGATAACTTCTCCATTGTGAGTGAAAAATGAGGGTCTGCATTGTTTTCTCACAGTTAAACTTCATGATGGCAGAGAGGACGTCTTCCTCACATTGCAGGGAACTATTCCAGTACAGTACAAGGGTAAGGCCTTAAAACACATATCATTATTTCAGGGGATTCATGTAATTAGAATACTGCAAATTTTACTTACCCAAAATCTTTTTTGAAACCTATTTATGTTTACCGAAGTAAA
>NW_017804087.1:2402075-2446040 GCF_001625305.1 Branchiostoma belcheri
ATTGTTTTGGGGCTGCAGAAGAGGAAACTGAGCAAAAACAAAATTATTATGAGCTACGTGAGGTGCCTCTTTATTTTATGGGTACCGCCCATAAAGAGCAAGAACCAGCCTACGATACAAAACAAGCAACCATTTTCCGTCAGTGACATAACATTTTTGCCTCACATACATGTATATGACAGTACGCTATAGGATAAAAAGACTTAGTTCCACTTAATAATATCAAATGAATGATCAGAAAATTGACTTTGAAAATCCAGTTTTGCAGCACCCTAAAGTTACTTTGGGTGCCTTTAAAGTGAATTGTGTGCTACTTTTCCTCCACATTAGGTTCAAGATTCAACATCCCAATATGTATGTTCTTGATGAAAACCCACCCTTTCAACCCACCCCTGTGCTATGTCGTGCCCACGGACACTATGGTGATCAACACAGGCAAACATGTGGACCACAATGGAAGGATCTACCTCCCCTATCTGCATGAGTGGAAACATGTAAGTCCTTATCAAGAGACAGGACGTGCTGATGGAATAATACACGAGAAACACAGTACTATCTTAAAGGTTATAAAATTATCAACAGATAAATCTATAAATTTCTTGATACATTTGTGTACATTAAGTTTATTACTGTTATTGCTTTTAGTGGCATCAAAATATAATGTTGTTAACTTATTTGCAGCCCAACTCAGATCTAATTGGTCTGATAGAGGTGATGAGGGTCGTATTTGGAGAGGTACCACCTGTTTTAGCTTCCCCCAACACAGCTGCACAGCACACCATGGCACCACGTCGCATGATGCGCAGAGAGACAGCTGCACAGCCGTTACCCACGAACGTACCACCATCGAGCTCCAGTAATTTCCCACCATGGCGCATGACAACCATGCCCGCAGAGACGGCTTCCTCTAGACAGACAGCTGCACAGCCGTTACCCACGAACGTACCACCATCGAGCTCCAATAATTTCCCACCATGGCGCATGACGGCTTCCTCCAGAGAGACAGCTGCACAACTGTACCCTTCACGGCACACCACGTACCCAGACATGACAACATACCCTAAGGTAAGAAACCAGCGAGAAACTGATTGATATAATTTCAAATCGGTATCATCAATATTGGCATGGTACGCTTCTTGAAGACTAATTGTCATTGGCATTGAACCCTTTTCTTTCTATTCTAATTCAGATTATAAGGGGGAGTGCCGTAACATCACACGCTTTTTCACACCCTCGAACTCACGTTGTTTCATCGCTAAGTTATCAAAGAGTGGTCCGGTTTTGATGAATTCTCATTCATGTAAACTTGGATATATAAGACCGTTAGTATGCCGTGTTTGTTGCCTCGGACATGGCTAATTAAAAAGGTACTGTTTTGTCAGCAGGAGAATGCTGTTTTCCTGTCGTACCAGTGGGACCACCAGGACAGAGTACTGCTGCTGCACGATCGCCTGCAGGAGCGAGGCTACGGCTGCTGGATGGACATCAAGCAGATGGGAGGAGGGGACAGTCTGTACCAGATGATGGACAAGGGGATCAGGGAAGCCAAGGTATGTTTTCATAGCACGTCGGCAGAATGTACTGCACAATTGCGCCAAACCTGTAAATGTATTGTGCATAGCACTTCGGTAGAACGTCTCATATAAGGTCGCATTCGTGCATATAAGGTTAACAACCCGTCTGTATGTAGGGGTGTGTCAAGGTCAACACCAAAGATGTGGTAGCTTTGCTTACTACTTGACCTCGATTTTGATGGGTGACCCTTACAAGTTCATAAGATAGCCGCCGATGTTGCGGTGATGTACATGTACGTACCCAGAAACAGTGCCTAACATTATGAGTGGCATGACTGTATTCGATTTGATCTCTCTCTCTCTCTCTCTCTCTCTCTCTCTCTCTCTCACTCTCAAACTGGAACTCAGACTGCCTCGCCGCGTCGGCTACATGAGTACATGCATTAGGTTTTTATAGTACTCTTTATAGGCCACACCAATTTAATTTCTTGGTTAACGGATTCGCCGCTTCATTTTTTTCTGATTTGCAAATAAAAATAAAAATTCAGAATCAACTGCAAAATGCTCATCTTTTGCCCTGAACAGTTGAAAACAGTCCTTTTCTTACTACTTGTTACAGTCATTCTATCTTTCAATGCAGTAGTATCATTAAAAGTTCAAAATTCATTGTTTACATTTTGCACCAGCCTGGTGTGTTGACTTCATGGCTCCTATCGTACCAGTTTGGGCCATAATAGGATGCCTAGGCCTGTTTTTATTTTTATTTTTTTTTCGCCCGCCCGCTCCATTATTTTTCTAGACAAATCCGTTAACCAAGAAATTAAATTGGTGTGGCCTTATCCCACTATGCCCAGACCACTTGCGCGTGTCCGAGTCACACTCCCTGAGCACATGGGTCATTACTGTAAACAGTTAAAATGTCATTCAAAGTCCACCCACTGCCTGACCCATGCTTCTCAGAAGTCTCAGCACTGGGAAAAAGTGTACAAGTAAAAAGTAATGTATCAGGATGTAATACACTAACTGCTAAATATATACACACTGTTACAGTAATACTGTCGGAAAAATGTCGGAAAAATCCAACGACAACGGTGAAAAATGTTTGTTTTTTTCACATGCAGTACGTTCTGCCGACCGGTGCTCGTTTTTATGAGCAATATGTAAACATCAGAATAGTAACGAGAACTGACAAGTTTGGGTACTGGGTGATATAGCAGAGCAAAAGCTAATGTAGAAACTTTTTTTCTTCGCTTGACACGTTTCTTTGCAAAATTGAAAACAAGAATCCCACTGAGATTTCAGACTTCCATGAAGACTTTTATGCATTTGCCGGCTTCCTGAATTCCCCCATATTTCTATGGCTCTCTTAGACAGATTTTCTTAGACCTTCATGTTCATCATAATTCCTCTGTCAGACCTTTTCACAGTCATTCTGCCTGTCAATCTTTCCCAACCCAAGTGCTGTCAACCTACCCATTAAATTCCGCATATAACTCAGTTAGAGCTTGTTGGTCATAGCCATAACAAAGCATAGTGCTCTGTGTCTGGTCAAATTAATGTTGTGGTTTTTGTGGTCAAGGTCATTGTCAGCTGCGTGACACCCCCTTACGTCGAATCCCCAAACTGCCAGGACGAAGTTGCGCTTGCACGGACCCTGAAGAAGCCTATCATTCCAGTCATACTCGAGAAGACAACATGGCCGGTATCCGGGCCCATGGCCATCCCCTTTGCACAGCTGGTCTACATCGACATGGCCAGAAGTCAGGATGATGACCTGTGGAAGGGACCTCTGTTTGAGGAACTGATCAGAAGGATCGAGTGCTTCATGCTAGACTCTAAGGACAAAAGTGCAGGGTAAATCATTTTAATCAGGAATGAGGTTAACTTGTGTCGGGGTTTGTTTGTTTGTACAGTAACTGTTTCTATTTGCACATAGAAGGTAATTAAATGATCACACAACGAACGGGGATATGCCGGGGGAAATAAATTCTTTCATGGTCTGTCCGAGATCATCCCAGACATTTGACATATCATGATATATATAGTAATAAATCAAACAGTAGTAATAATAGATAACTGTTTCACAATATTTGTACTACGCAATCGTGCAGTGTGATGCATTATGGATTAAAGGCTCCTGACTAAATACAACACTTGTGGATATGATATAAACAACTTAAACAAGATGAAAAACTTAAACTGTTCTCCAACTCAAAATTTGACTCACCAGAAATTTTCGACTGAATGACACTCAGTCTTCCTCAGCTATCTGACCCAAATGCTTACAGTGGACACGTGATTTTTCCCACGTGTGACGTCAGCAAAGGGTCAAAGGTTGTCTGAAGTCGATATCGCCCCCCATCCCGGTTGAGCGATGGTTGAAGTGCCTTACGGTATATGTTAACCCGCAGGGACATGTCCTAGTTGATTGTTGTTAGAGTGTCTAGGAAGGACCCTTTGCTGACGTCACAAGTGGGAAAAATCATGTGTCCACAGCATTTGGGTCAGATAGCTGAGGAAGACTGAGTGATTCAGTCGAAAATTTCTGGTGAGTCAAATTTTGAGTTGCTCAGAACAGTTTAAGTTTTTCATAATGTAATTTACCAACTCAGATGAACTTTCATGCTAGCCTGGGTACCATCCTGGTTAGTTTACGTCCGCTCCCACAGTCGCTACCGACCAACTGTGGGAGCGGACGTAAACTAACCAGGATGGTACCCAGGCTACTTTCATGCTAACTTAAACAAGAACTGTTTACAATATAATATTATGAGTAGAGACCTCATTCATCAAGCTCATAATTACTGAATCAGATGTCTCATACACACAGGGCGCAGTAATACATATTTGGGCCGTGATATCCCTGACCTTAGATATAATTAAGTGTGGTCCAAGACCTTAGTAACAAGACATGTTAACTTTACAAGTTTAGGAGACTAATGACCTTTTGACCTCAATAAACACATAACTCAATCGCATGACCCGACTTATACAATGCCTGCTTTTGTAGCATAGTACGAAGTATCCTGGTAATTTGTTTTGTTTATTATTTGCATGTATAAAAAAAGTTAGTAATACATAATCAAACAATAACAATAAGAGAATATGAGGGGTAGGCCAGAAACCTAGGTGGTTTTTTAAAGGGCCTACCCCAAACAAAGGTAACTATGATACATGACAAAACATTAAACATCAAAATTAAACAATGAAATAATTGATTAATTAAACAAAATCAAGATACAGAAATAATAACCGAAGTGTGTAAACTAGTTTTTACATCTACAAAAAGAAACTAAACAAAAGTAAATATAATTCAGGTCGCTGCTCACATTGAGGCACATTCTTTAGGTTTTTGTATTTGACAGGGTATATTACAAGAGGGCCTGCAAGGGGGGGTAGTGATAACGAATTACGCAAAATTTTCGCCGCCTATTACAAATTACGTTAAAGTTGCAGAGCTGATTACGACATTACGATTTGCGGCTAATGTCCAATTACGAATTACGTTGACTTTTGCGGAGGCTGCCTACGAATTACGAAGTCTAAAACGGCCTGATTACGCCTCACGAAAAAGGGCTTGCAGGCCCTCTTACAGCAGAATATAATCTTTATACTGCTGGTGGTGTTTTCATGCTGTTATAATTACTTCATTGGAATGAATTATATTGCCCGTACATGTACTATGTGTTGGATAGATTGCTATGATACCGCTAAATGTCTTTTGTTGTTGTTTTCTTGAAATGTGACACCATTATTCCCAGTGCGGTGTTAGTGTCCAATTGTCTATCTACAATTGGTGTCTATCAAGATTCTAAACATTTTGTAAATAGCGTGATTTAAAACATGTCACTGGTATTTTAATCAGTCTATCAGATAATTACTTTCTGTACGGAGTGTGTATTGTGTGTTTCCATTATAAGTTATTTCCACATGCTAGTCATGCTTTGAATACTAGCTCAGTAAGAACTTTAAAGATAGTATTTTATTAAACTTAAGAAGATAGATTCAGGTGGTCTCTTCACTGATGGTCATGTTTTGCTATAATCATAATCATAATGTTTATTAAATGGCTGCTCTCGCCCACTGGACTGTGGCCCAATTTCTATGATGACACAGTGACCTGGATATATTTGCCAGCTAATAATTTGATTCTGAAGTATTGAAATATCAGGAAAAAACAGATTCAGACAATAATCGTAACTAAACATATTCAATGTTCGTGATCAGTAATTTTATTGCTCCAGGAAACAAAACAAAAAATTAAACTGGTCCCAAGTTTATGGAATGTTACTTATTACATTTGGCAAACAGATAGTAGTAATCTCATGAGTTAATATTACATCGTATTCATGATTCCAGTTCACAAATTCAGCACAGAAGATACTTAGCAGCACTTGTATCAATATTAAGTATTTATATATTCTTGGCTTGGCTTCATTGTATATATTACAAATGGCTTTACATACATTATACATTTGTATCTAAGACATTAATACGCATTGCTCTATTTCACTGCATTTGGTCATATCTACAAAATCCAAATGTACATAAATGCTGATTTCAAATATACAGGGGTTAGTGTCTTATTTCCAAAGTTTTTTATTTATTTAAATCTGATGGTCATAATCTGTGGCAGTCCGGGAGGCCCCTCTGCTAATCTCCTTTCCTCAGATTTTGGCACTTTTGACCAGTCGAACATGGAGTACTGCATGACTGCACGGCTCACGCTGCGTAGGGCCACTGCGTGGTTAGGGTTCTCATAGGGAGGCGCATCAAAGTTGTTGGCAACAACATCCTTTTCTGTAAGGCAGAAATTCTTTGTGTTACTATTAGCAAAACACTAATTACCACAGCACATCGGCAGAACGTACTGCACCTGTGCAAACCCGTCATGTATTGTACATATAGCACTTCAGCAGAACATCTCATATAAGGTCGTATTTGCCTATGTAAGGTTAACATCCTGTCTAGAGTTTCCAAATGCTATGTTGGAAAATATATTGTACGCAACAGGCAAAATTCATCTGCAACGTTGACCAAACATTCAACGAAAACTGGACTAAAAGTATGCTGAATCAGTAGAAGACGCAAGAAACCAGCCACATTTACTGACTGCCTGCCTATCCACAAAATTTTTTTCTTTCAAGTTTTTTCTACACTGTTCTCACTGTTCTGCGCCCTGTTCCAGCTCCAGCTTGTCCCATCCTGGTCTGAAGGGTCGGGGACTATGGTAGTGTCTGCATGTTACAATAGGCCAAAGTTAGCCCAAAGCTCTGACTGTAAAGTTTTGTCAGTCCTTAATAAAGTTAGCCCTTGTCCTGCTGGCATTTTTTACACAATATTTTTCAATAATTGCATGTCTTAGACACCTGACTTTTTTTTGGCCTGCGGTGGCATAGTTACGTAATCTGCATTCATTGTGTTTTGCTGTGGTGTGATGCGGTGCACGAGAAATACCCCCAAATTGTACCTACACAGCTTGCTATATGGATGATACTGCATGTGCAACTCAACAGTTGTTGGGCACTGTAGGACTTAGGGATATATAAGGCTTCATTCGAAATGTAATAACTGCATCTAATTCATTGTAGGAAAAGGATGTTACCAGTTACATGTATAGTTGACGGTTCTTCCTGATTCAATAGGGTGGCTACCTAGATGGTCAGCCCTGTAAAGTTTTCTTTAGTTAGTCCTTAACAAAACAAAAAAAATCAAAAGACAAAACCACTTTCACACTCAAAGGGGTCAGTCCATACGCTGTCAAAACGCATCATTTTCACGCACTAAAACACACATACTGAAAAAGCAAAACAACGTGCACCACCTACAGCACAATAGCAAAACGTATACCAAGTCCCAGACATATCCGTCCACCCAAACGTGAGAAACGGCTGCGAACGTAAAAAGCTTCGTCTCCCACAAAACCCGTCTGCGCAGGGATACATCCCTACCCGGAGGTAATAATGCTTGATAAGCTTGAGAAATGAACTAGTACAGTGTATACAGCAGTAACTGCCTCTACTTTATTGTAAGAAAAGGCTGTTACCAGGTATAGTTGATGGTCGTTTGTGTCTGTCCTGTGGCCTGGTCCTGGGGGGAAGTCCCTCTGCCCGGCGCCCAAAGGCGATGGTTTCCCGTAACAAGTACTGCTCCTGTTCATACATCCTCCAGGCACGGTCACGCTCTGACTGGAGCACTTCTGTTGGCAAGGAGATAGAGAAAAACTCAGCGGATTCTGTCAGGTCTTAATTGTGTTCAGTAGTTCAGAATGTTTAGAGTTAATAATTTCATCTAAACTTACATTTACTAACTTTATATTTTCATCTAAAGATAAAAATCATATACGTGTAATCCTATCAGCTTTCAAAACTTTCAGATCTCAAACATTGACTTTAAGGACTACTACATGTAATTTGTCTTTTGAAGCTGTCTGGTTTCTTTTAGTCCCCTCCACAATAGCAAGAAACCTAGCAGTTTCAATATACAAAGCTACTAAAAAGAGGAAAAGTAAAAAGGTGTGATATCTTAAAGTACACAACATATGATCCTACCTTGTCTGTCCAGCAGCTCCACAGAAGGGAGATGGTGGATAACATAAGACCTGTACTCATTCTCCTGGGCAAGGGGGTTGTTGAACAGATCTGGAGGAATATTAGATAGTTAAGTGAAAAAACTCAATCAAGTTATTGCTATTTCCAAACATAAATTTTTAAGTCACTACTGCCCAAAAAACAACTTTGCACAATGGAGAGTTCTAGAACAGTAACTGTAACTGAATAAATGTGTCAAAATTGGCTTCCAGATTAACAAGTATTTGACAGCTATGTTCCAGAATAAAATCCATGGCAATGTAAGATCCATGTGATGTTCTTGGACAAAACAAACAAACAAAACACTTCCAAAGCACATTGTGTGACGTTCTAGAACGCCATATGTACTAGTATAAAGTATGGAGGAAAATCCAGAAGTTTCCAACTTACTGAGCACCCTGAGTGCCTGCATGGGTCTGAGTTCTCTCACCACCTCCTCCAGTTTAGTCAGCTGGTTGTTATGTAACATCAACACCTGAGGATATATGATACAACACATTATGAATATAAGTTCAGCGGACAATGAGGACAAGGAACCTCTGACACCTGTCACCAGCCCAAATTCAATAATAGCCATTGCCTCTTCTATATATGACTACACTAGATTTCTTACTTCAGAATCCATTGAAGTAGTACTGAAAAAAAAACACAGACAGATGACAGTATTAATAGAGTTTCCTAGTATTTTTAGCAAAATGGTTCCCATGTATAAGAATTTGATTATTGCATGTTCTTTGAACATCATCTTTCAAAATGAAAGTAAGCCTACAGTGTTATTATATGGTAAAACAAATTAGTAACACATAATGGTGTTCTGGAACAAATGTGAAATAATAATAATTGTTGGTATATAAGGTGCCACACTTCTAGAACACAGGTGTAGTAACAAGGTCTGGTGTTGTGGCTGTGTACAGCCTCTAGTGGGGCGTACGAGCCCTATATTTGTATGGCAGTCATTCCGGCCACACTTGGAGCACAAGAACAGGTGAGACAATACAAACTGTACCTGTAGACAGGTGAGGTGTCCCAGGGCTCCACTGATGTCAATCAGCTCATTGTTTTCCAGGTACAACTCTGACAGTCGGAAGTTGTTCAGGATACAGTCAATTCTCCGCAGCTAATGAAAAATAAAGCATTCCATGGATATATGTTACAAAGAAGTCCAAAGACACCTCTTAGTTCTGTCATGTTCCAATATTTGTTACACATAAGAGCACTTCTACTAAAGAAAGTTCAAAATTAAGGTATTTCAAATACATGTAACATCATACTTTACCCTAACTTTGTATGTTTTTGATCAAAAGAAAAGTTTTGAGGTTGATCATGAGTTACTGGGGGAGGGTTTTTATTCTCACCTTGTTGCCATTGAGCCATAGATACCTCAGGATCTTGAATCTTCCCAAGTCACAAACCTCCTTAAGATTTCTGTAAGAGAACAAAACATACTGGTTAATTGTACCTTAAGTACCTTCAGTTCCAAATCACTTAACACCTTGCCTTTAATACCTGTGCAAATAATATGCTGAGCATTGAGACTGTATTTCATGTTTATTAATTCATTAATATTCTAGAAACGTTATGAGCTTCTCATCTCACCTGTCAGACAGGTAGAGCAGTGTGACATCAATGTCTTTCCTTATCCCTCTCTCTTCAAGCTGGGCCTCTATTATCTGTGGACAAAGGAAATACTAAGTCAATTACATGTAGTTTGTACTCAGTTGAGCATGTAACTAACTATTATTCTACAGCTTCAACGTTCCAACAAAAATTGCAAGGTAGGCATCTACTATCTGGAGTTAGTTGTAGATCATATGCCATATTGCACGATCTTTATCATAAAGAGCGCTCTGATAGAATTGCACCAAAATGTTAAGAAAACAAACTTTGGAAACTTACCACTGAACGATTGCAACTATAGGAATACATTTACTGATTTAGTGTAGTAGGCAATTACTTTATTAAAGAGACAAAATGCTTACTAATTGTAGAAAATGTAGGAACCTGGAAGACTTCGAAAAGGGGAAATCATGAAGCATCTTGTTATTAAGTGTCAAACTCAATTGTACACTCACAATAGTCCACAGACGCAACAAGTGTCAAGTTTCACAAACAGTTTGACAAACTTTTTCCCACCAGACAACACAATCTAGGAATCTGTCAAAACAACCTTTGATGCCACAACTTTCTCTGACATGCTTGAAATCACTGAGAACCCTCTTGGTCGCTAAGAAGAGTTCCTTTAAGGAAGAAACCGAAGACACACCTGTAGAGCTTCTTGCTCCCCTCCCGCCATGATAGTTGTTGTAGCAACCTGTTGCTACCCTGAGCTGACCCCGGGTTAACAGGTGGTTTCATTATGAAGCAAGGGGACAATTTCATTTTTTGTATCTATGAAGAAAAAAACAATATTTGTATACTTCAAATACGCAAAATTTATATTGTAAGTCTCATAATAGACAGCGGTACTATCAAAATGTACGTTATATGTATTTTGGCCAATAACATAAAAATATGAAACTTGAACGCCCCTTGGTTTTAGTGGTATGTGCCGCACGTAATGCATAGTGGGATAGCATTCCAGAACGCCCCCCTCCCAGGATTGTCAGGTACAGAAGTTTCTCTTACATTTCTTTATATCACGGCCAAGTTCAACCAGTCTAGTTGTACACGAGGTGGTATTTCGATACGTAAATTTACAAGGATCATTTAGGGATAAAGGTTAGATCCATTTTCTTCCACAGTGCGGTGAAAAATAGGACGAAACGACTGGAAATTCACATGCGGAAGTCCAAGATAACAGTCTTTCATCATATTTCATCATCATCGGCGATGTCTAAGCTTGTTCTGTAGTTTAATATAGATAAGACCTGGCAATACTATCTTCTTTTGGTAATCGTTATGAGGTTCGCAAGGGAAGTAGAAATAGGGGATAAAAGTCAAATCATCAGACACATTGTGCTGTCAGTGTTCTAGGAAAGTTATTAATAGTTATGCTGACCTGTGGTCAGCAAAATCTGTGCACAGGCACGAATAGTCACTAAATACAAATGGCCTTCTCTTTTTTCCTTTCCTTTTTTCCTTTCCTTTCCTTCATGTACTAAATACACTAACCACACCCCTCATTGTACACACATGCACTGGTATAAGTACATGTAGGTAAAAACAACAATCAAAATAGTTGTGAACTACTCCAGCTTTTTGCTAACTAATTACCTAGCTGTTTCCTAGTACAAAAATGTATAATTTTTGTGACTTTTGTGGAGCAACTAGGGCAAAGCAGATTGACACATGCATGTAACAGGATCTTGGATCATCACGACATCAGTCTCGATATCAATAATCAACAGTGATTTTTAACCAAGAATGGGAAATTCAACAAAGGATAATCAACAACATCATCCAGTAATTTTCTGCATTTGACAGTCTTTAATACCACTACAGGAAGCATGTGCCTAATATATGCTTACGCAAGTTACATGTATAACTGGAAAACGCATGGCAAATCTTGGCTGGATGTGCTACATACAGGATGTTCATTGTGGATCTCAAGCTTGTGAGTGAAATGCCCTCTTTCTGTTGTGTGCAGAACTGCAGGCAGCCAACAACAACTCTCCGATCAGCTGCATGCATCAAGTTTCTTCCGTTGGACGACCCCACAAAGCATGGTCAGCATGTTCCACCTGGGATGGCTCGGTGGTACTGTTTTCAATCGCTCTGTGTCGACCGTTGGCGTGGTTTTCACCGATATCCGCAGGTATCTCGGCATACTAACCTTTACCGAGCGTATGAAAGAACAGTGGCGCAAGGAGCAAGTCACACTAAAGGAAAAACTGTTGGAACAAGATACTGAAGAATGGCAGCAAACTTCAGACGATACCACTCCATTCTATGGGCTGAAGTACGTAGCTGGTCTGGATCTCAGCTATGCTAAAGATGACCCAGAGAAGGCTTGTGCTTCCCTCGTTGTGATGTCTTACCCTGACCTTGAGGTGGTGTACTCGGATTGTACACCTGTACAGGTGACAGCACCATACGTACCTGGCTTCTTATGTGCACGTGAAGTGGGTTTCCACGTTCAGATGGTTGATAGGCTGCAACAATCGGCTTCAGAATACATGCCACAGGTCTTACTAGTCGACGGGAATGGAAAGCTGCACCCATCAGGATTTGGGATAGCCTGCCATCTTGGTGTCCTCACTGATCTCCCAACTGTAGGTGTCGCCAAAAACCCCTTCACTGGGTTTGACGGGATGACCAAGGAAAAGCACAAAAACGTTTCGGCTGAACAGTTGAAGAAAGGCGGAGATTCGTTTCTGGTTGTAGGAACATCCGGGAAGGTTTACGGTAGAGCGCTGCTTAGTAAGGACGGGATTACGTCACCTGTGTATGTATCTGTTGGACACAGAGTAACGCTGGATACGGCAGTGAAACTCGTATATGCCTGCTGTCAGTATAGGGTACCAGAGCCCATACGACAGGCAGATCTCAGGTCTAGGGAGTACATACGACTGCATTTTGGTAGTGACAGCACTACATAAGGAAAAGGGAGTTACAGGTCAAAATTTGATACATGTAAATTACAGTAATTCATGTAGCAAATGCAAATTTAGAACATAAATTTTCTACCAGGAATCCATACAGATATGTACATTTTGTATGTGAGAAAATCTAATTTATGTGTATGTAGATGTTTATTCTTCAAGATTCTAATAACTAAAGTACAGTTTAAGTACCTGTTGCAAATCATTTGTATTTTAGATACGTCATCAATGAAAGGGATTTTTAAATGCTTCAATCCCAGCCATTGAAATCTAAAATAAAAAAAACTTGATAACTCAGAAATATCATTTACAGCCATGTTCAATGACAAGTTAGATACAATAAAAATTAATACATTTTCCTTGCTACTAGCACTTGCCTTCTTGGCTTTGTGAAACAGCAATGTTTTGTAGCATGATACAGTTGAAAACTATAATGCCTTCCATACAAAGTAAATGGAGTTACCATTGAGTTCACAACAACAGAGCATATATATATATATATATATATATATCACTGGGTCATGTGCATGGCCACATACTACCCCTTTGCCTTCCTGCTACTAGTAAGGAATTAAAATGACTCTACACTGATGGGTCTATTTTGTACTGACAAATAGCCCTCACGGGCTCTCACAAACCTGATTTATTATACTGATAACCTCTTATGGCAATGCAGTGAAGCTGCCAAGTCCCTACATGCCTCATGACTAATGTTAGCTGGATTCCTGCTCATATTTGGGCCTGGAGCTAGTCTACTTTGGCTCGTGTTGTAGCCACACAGTCTCCGACTTGGATGGAAAAATAAGTCTGCCGTGCTGACCAATGTTTTCTTCACACTTTACTAAAGATGCCGACGTGATGATCTTATACTCTGTACGTGACTGGTTTCAGCTGTGTCTGTGTCTTATGTCAGTGTGATGGAGAGCTTTGGCAAACCATGTATTGACACATATATCCATGCAACTTCAAGGGCAAGGGGTGTATTAGTACATGTACAATGTACATGCTATTTTTTCTTTATCAGTTAGTACAAGAGTAATACTGCTGTACTCATAGCTATACAAATGTAGTTGGGTAACCGAACATCTAGCTGATATACTTGTATTTTTATTGAACAAAAAAAAATCATTCTGGAAAAAAAAATGCAATTTACTAATGGAAGTCAATGAAGCTACTGATATACTGTACTTGTAGGTAATAGATAGGGAAGAATTTTGCATTTGAATGGTGTGAACTCCCACTTTGTCTCAAGTCCCTAGCCCTCTCTTAATAACAATCACCCATGTTATATCCCTATGGGTAGACTATGGTGGTTAACCAGTTAGATCCAGTCACAGCTAGATTTAGCCAGTGGAAGTCATTCGCTGACAGAGAGGGTTCCAAAACAAAATGTTGCAGATAAACACGAACAGTGTCTATCTTTGTCCTTCGAGAGAGCTATAACAGTTCAATGACATTTTGTTCAACCCCACACATATCGGGGCCAGTTAGAATAAATTAGTGTCCTGCTGTGAGGATTCTATTTCTAATATCTCTAACGTATGCAAATTTGCAATTGCCTGACACTTCTGAAGTTAGGACTTCATCAAGTACAAGTTGTACTGAAAAGACTGTAACAGCGTAAGATTGTCAAACTATAATCAAAGATTTAGGTAGCTGCCATGTATATAAACATGCATAGACATTGAACCTACATGTAAGAAGCCCCAGTGTATATTGCAAGGTTTGAATGATGACAAATTGTCAGCAGGCTATTTGACGTGCCAGTGACACCGGTCAGCGTTGATTGAAGACCGCCGTTACGTCCATACCAGAAATTTCCACTTGCCAAACGTGACGGACAGAACGTGTAGCAATGCACTACATACCACACAGCTCTGCAGTGGAAAGATCAGGTTCTCTCTTGCTGGCAAAATTCCAATAGGCCCTTTTTCCACTAGACTAGACGGCGGCGATCTTTGAGCGACCGAAAATGGGTTTGTTTGACCCTTGATTTCATAATTGGAATATGATGCACGATGTAAAAGTTTGATTTAAAAGCCAGCAAAACACATGAAAAGATTGTTCTTTGAATGAAAGTTTAATATGTGTTTTTCATGTTGGAACTAAGGTTTAAACTCTAACAGTACTATATAAATTTGTTCTTTGTTTATAAAATTTCTTGAGTGATCTGTCAAATATATGGTTGCTCAGTGGTTGCAGCCTCTGTTGGAAAGGGTTATCAGTGACTTCACTACATATACAGGCAGACATCCAATGTTAGACTGATCGTGACAACAAGGTTAAGGCATTGACCTTACAGTAATCCCCATGACGCAATTCCAAGTGGATGCTGGCTATTTTTTCCGGCCTTGCCCTGGATCAGTTTACAAGGGCAGATGTAATTTCTGGAGATGGCATTTTAAGCTGATAAAATATCACGTTATATAAAATAAATCGAGCAACCGGATATATACTCTGAAGAGTCAGTCGTTTCAGATAGCATAGTTACACTATCATTTACTAGTATCACTGAAAATGAGACTGAAGACAAGTGTAACCTTTATATAGGTGTTATGTCCAAAAAAATGTTTTCAATTTGAAAATTAGATGCTGATCAGTTAGGTCAATGCCAAACTAATATTTTTACTATTACTAACGAGAAAACAACTGACCAGAATCTGAATAGATTTTAACTGCTAAAATGTACTGAAGTCATGTCAAAGTGGGAAGAAACGAAAACCCTCTATTAAAAAAAGGGAAGTTCAAAGTCATCCACTGCCAAAGATACAGTATCTCAAGGTCAGTGCCAGAAGTGACATTGACCCCTGACCTTACAGTTGTTCTGTATTTATCCTCCAGGAATGCGGTCAATGTCCGATTGATAAAAACTTTGCCTCCGGCTATTTTTTTAGCCTGATTGAATCATGCTTATAGCAGCCAGCCCAACTTAGCTGGATCATTAGCCCTACCCATTACAGCCCTGAATAGCAGTGTTTGCGTCAACCAGCCTAGCTGTTCTTTTCCACTGTCTTTTCTGGAAACTTACTGTATGGTTCTTAATATAGGAACAAGACTGTATTTGAAGCTGAATGGACAGGTCAACTTTGCTAACAGGGATGGGTACAGTTGTAGCAAATGTTAAGCCAATGTTATCATACAGTAAATACAATACAACTTCAAATATTTTAAACCTTTTTGTGTTCAAACAAACAGAGCAAAACAGTTTAAGTTTAAATTATTATTAAAAGAAGCAGTCACAATTGTATGCAAGATTGCTAAATTAGAACATAGATTTATGAAATCCCCCTTTGAGAGGTTCCATAATGGACTGATCCAGATCATTAAATGTTATCAACCAAAGCCCCCAGTCATATCCCTCCTGCCTCGTGATGGTATTCCATCATGTTGCCTTGGCGATAGCCAACAGCCAATCAGCAGCCAGGCTGGGACCCTGGCGCACTGTTTACACCCTTACTCCACATACATGGTACATCAAGTCACCTCCTCACACACACAACACCAGTTGCCTTCAGAACTCAATCTGCTAGTAGTGAGAGCGGTGTCAAGCCGGAGTCTGTCTTTACTCACACTAAATTGAGAGGTTTCTTCGCTCTACTGTCAACTTGTTTGGCTTGGTTAGTTGTTGGAGAGGGAAACTGTACTGAGAGGTTGACAACATGGGGCAGGTTGTGACTAAGGTTTTGAAGCCGTTTCTTCCTACGGGATGTTTTCTGGGTGAGTAGACGACTTAATGCTGTCTTTAAGGGGATGTGCTGAAGATCTTGAGTGGGGACGTCCTTGAACACTGCAGAAAATTGTTATTGTTACTAATTATGACTTTGACATTTAATTGTCCTCTAGTCTTTCTTCTTCACTTATAATCTATAATGAGCCACAATTCAGAATGTAATTATATAAGATTCCTTAAATTCTGTCAGTTTTGGTTGATTTCACTACTTTTAATTGAACCACATTGTACATATAGAAGAAAATATATAGAATTGACCATCAAATGGTGTCAGTCAGGTCAAAATTAATTGTAATCTAATTCATTTTATAGGTAAAATCATTATAAAACTGATAAATTTTTCAGGACCATAGATCTAATTTATTTTCTATGTGTAGGTCTTTTTCTCTTGGGCTAGGAGCGTACATCGCTACAGTATGACTGATAGGAATTTTAAATACAGACCTGTCTACGGACTCAGCAATATTTATGTTTCTGCACATTTTGTGGCTTCTCTATATGAAAAGGTATGAAAGAACATCATATTTTACCCACCGAAGCTGATCCTTAGGATGTGAGATGTATAGTTATAGCAGTAAGATATATATTAGACTTTTCCTAGGAAGTCTACCTTATTCGGAATATGAGCTATCTACAGCTTTGTAAGATTGCTAAGTGTAGATCTGAGACATTCAGCCTAAGGCTTGAAGACTTATCTGCTATATGTATACAGTAGCCACTAGCCACAATGTTTTGCGGTTCTTATGAGCTATATAACCATGGCAAGGATTTAATATAAAAACTTTCTTGTAGGCATTTGCCATTCATTTCAAAACAAATTTTAAATATTAGACAAGTCAACAAAAAAAAATCTTTTGAAAACACATGTATGTATGCTTAGTACATCTCTTAATAACTAATAGTAAACACAAATCATAAAATATAGCCTTTTTATGATTCGTGCAATTCATTGTACAATACCATGTACATTTTCTAGAAATGAGCAAAGCATTTTGTTTAAATCTTAAGCATTTATCTTTTGTAAGGACTGAGTATTACACTACATGTTCTCTTTGTATCCCTTTGGATCCTATCTGTATTGGGTGATCAGTCCTATCCTATTATGTGATAACCATAGTCGTAAATATTTGATGATGTTGTCTCTATCGCAGCAGTGGTAAGTTGAACAGGTCCTGTAGGTCAGGTGTATCCAGCTGAGACACAGCATCATAGATCACATCCCTGTACACGGGCAGCTGCACCTGGGTTTGAGCACTTACAAACACATCAAATCATGCTGTAGGCATCTAAAGACACATCATGTTAGGTTGCACTGTTTTATTTTCATAGCTCTTAAAATTAGTATTGAAAACAGCTATGAAAACAGATGGTTGTGAGGAAAAATACTATGATCATTCTGACTATTGGAAATCTCTTGTTGAAAACTGCTCGCGCCATTAGGCACAGACTTCCCCCAAGGCTCAGCTTCCATGTTGATTATCCGATATTTTCTAACTTTGAGAACCAACAATGGACCTACTGAAGCCTTAGAATTGATAGATATGAACTTAATCTTTGTGAATTTGTGTTGAAGCCAGCAAGGGCTGCTATCTTTGAGCAATCTAAGCAACTATGAGCAATCATAAAAAACGAAGAAGAATCTGATGCATCAATCCATAACAGGATTTTACACATTTCAAAGATCGGCATTTCATAGTGTGCATCTATTAGTATTAAAGGATCCTCTTTGTTAGTATGTGCTGAGGCTTAGGGGAATGAGATTATATACATCAGATAGGTGTAGAATTGATGGAAGACTTGGCTCCACGTATTACAATAGGCATGCCACAAGCTGCCTTTGTCAATTTGTTTGGAATTTTAGCTCTGGGCAGGACAATGAGATAGAGTTCCAAAGGGGCAAGTATCGGGTATACAAAAGAGTAAAAGAAGTCATCAAATATTCATGGAACATATGTCGATCATGTGTTATACTGGCTCCTGGGACACACAGGTGGGAATAGAGGGTTGGACTTTGTAAAAAAGACAAACGTTAAGATCAGGTGTAAAAGAAGAAGAAAAGTTAATGAGAGATGACAATTGTGTGTACTCATGAGAGTACACAAACTCACTATAGCTTCCGAATTTGTATAATCAGTCTTGGCACACACTTTAATGCATGTGGGCAACTGTATAAGCTTCACAGGGCAGATCTAATTTACTTGTCTTGGCACATTATTCAAACTCTGCTTCGAGCGAGATAGGTGTCTCTTGGTTATCATATTCAATTAAGCTCCCGGACTCTCATGAGAATTTTCAACAGCATTCTTATTATGAACTTGAAGGAGGAATTTTCCAGAAAAACTTTACCTGAAATTCTCGTATGTCTGACCTAGTTCAGTGCTTGCTAAGTGGATATAGATTTTATTGATTTCAGATGGGGAAATTGGGTTAAGATCGGCTGAAGCTTTGTGTAATCAGTGTCCATGTGTTCACCACAGCTTTGCTTAAACCCTTGTAGACCACTGCAGGAGTAAAGTGTACAATGTATATCTGGTATAATCTGGATGTGCTTTCCTTCTGTATGTGATTTCCGGTAAAACTGATATGAGTTCGTAAGGACTTAATTTCATGGTAGAAGGAGAAAGGGACGCAATTCTAAGATAGCCATAGATAGAACGTCATTGTGATTGTATCATACTTGAGTTACTGTATCGTAATACAATCAGAATTATATAAAATCTTATGGGACCATTCCTTTGATGCATTTTCTTAGTATCAATCTGGAAACTTACTACAGTGTGTGATTCATTGTGTTTGCTGGAGGCATTTTCAAAATATCAAATTATTATGCATATAGATGAACGAGTACATGTGTATGGAGCTTTTTGTGTTTGGGGTATCTTTACTAAATTCAAACCATACAATTTCAAAGTAAATTCTTTTTTTGTTTCCTTGTCAAATTACAATAAATGTTAAATTGACTTTCTTTTCCAGTTATAATAGCTATGTCTTTCACCTTAATACCTCAATTTCAATTTTGATTTTTACTGAACCTATTCAAAATCAGTGCTTCAAAGCCTGAAGTTTAGAAAGCACTAAAGGAATACCTTAAAAAGTAACCAGACTAATGACCAGATTAAGAACTTTCAGAATGGTGACTCTAAGATGCAAGTCATTCTGCAATGTGTTTCTGCTGTAGTTTGTCTTAGATATGAGGGTCCTGAGTTCAAACACGTATATCCCTGGTAGTACCCAGAGGCTCGTTTGCTGAACCCAGAGTTCATGCCCTCCATTTCACAGCCTATTTGCAAGCACTTCAAACCATGCCGGTCCCATCAAGCTACACTTTCTCATAGTACACAGGCTCTCACATGCCAGTGTTGAATTACTTCATTGACATGTACATGTACATGTACCAGACATTAGTAATAGCTGGATTTTGGATCTGCAGTTGGTTGTTGCTTTTATGGCAAAAGGCAGTGTTTTCCTGCTATTATTTTGCTCCAGCCCACAAGTTATATGTTACACATAGTACATGTATATTAAGCTTCTATTAACTGGATTTTACAGGCATTTAGCACTAGATTGTAACTTCTAACTGTCAAGCTGTGAGAGATAGTCAGCTTCTACAAGCACTTTGAGGTTGAGAAGTCTGATCTTGAATAAAAATGGTTTTAATGCAATTACTGTTACATGTATACTCTTACGATACCTGCAAACAGTGTAATAATAAATTGTGAGACTGCTACAATACTAACTAAGTTTACAGGACAGTTAATCTGTAATTGTTACTCCACATTTATTCATCAGATTTATGATGGTCACCTCAGAAAGCAGCTTAAGGTCAAAGATTAACAAGGCATGGAAGAGTTACGACAAGGTCACTTTTATAGACACTCAAGGTCTATCAGATCATCTTTGATGGCTAGTTCAAAGGCTGGCCATTGGGTGCTGGTCAGAGATAGTGTTCTATTTTGGCTTATAAGACAAACAAAAATAAGTTACTGTGGAATTTTTGGTATTTGTGTGAATGATACTTTGTCCTTGAATTTGGTCTGAACTTTTGCTGTAGCTGAAAAAAGAGACTCTTTTTTACAGAGGAGGTTTCTTCAGCCAAAGTTTTGGTGACCTGTCATGTCACACTGAAATGTCAGCTGAATAAACCTCTTGGTTGTGTAAAACAGAGTCTCTTTATTCAGTGACTTACCAACCTGATGAAACTATTCACAGTTTTACTGTAGCTATACGTGATTGGCCAAAGTTAAGCAAATAAGTTGATGTCCCAGATTAGTACATGACACACACATGTGGAATGGTCCCTGCCCTTGGACTTGTGACCTCCCTCGGGACACTATGGGATCACTTTCAAGTCCACGCCCTGTTTAGATTACCGTATATAGTAGGTGCCACTGTAAGTGTGTGTTGACGAAATGATTACATCATGCTTATGTGTGTTATTCTTGGTGCCTTCACAATTTTGTTTTTCAGTAAACAAAACTGTTGTCGAAAATACATGTAAGCTTAAAGTGTACCAGTAATACATGTCCAGAAGAGAGCACCTAATGACATTAGCATTCCAGACTTATCGTTGCATCGGAACATTTAATTTCATTAAGTGTTGATAATCTGCATACCAATCAGAGTAATATGAAAGCTTAATTTGGCACCATTAGATTTTGTGTATGATTTCACCCATCACGAACATATTCTAATTACATTATAATTTCATAGACTCTATTTTTAATACTGATTGTTCTGAACTATTTTGAAAAGAATCAGCTCCTCTGATGTGAAAATTGTATATTCTATTTCAGCTATGTTGGAAGACTGTAGCAACATCAAAGCACATCTCACATTGCTGTAAAAGTCAACTCAATCACTGTTGACTCAGAGGTTTAGTCAGTGTACAAGGAATTTCAGGCTAGAGTAGGCACTCACAGATCGATTCCAGCTGTTCAACAAAATTAGCAGTTAGGCTAACAAGGAAGCAGTTGTAGACCAGCCAAATCTTTGCACCTCTACGTTTTTCTTTTAATTTGTACTTCCATGTCTTGATGGATGTTATAGCTGGGCTACAGGATCTGTCTACTGTAACTTAATGTTGAAAAACTTAGGTACAACCAAGAACAGTAATATGATGATCTTTTTTTTTTAAAGCTGCAATATATGTATGTACATGGCCTGGCCTTGCATCTTTTAACTTCAGAATACTTGAAGTAATTCTTGACTTAAGTACAAAAAATGCAACTTATTTTCAATGGGGAAAATCACAACAGAAAGATTTATATGTCTTACGAAGGCTTCAATATGCCTGGCCTGCTTCCCTCTTACCCAGTTTGAGGACAGTAACTATGTAGTTACTGGTCTGATTCACAGTTCTGAAAGTTAACACTCTACTCTGTGCCACAGGGTTGACTCTGACCCTGACTGTGCATGCAGTTTCTGCCCAGTATTTATGTATAATCACACATGGTGCAAGTTTAGCATTCCTCCCATACTTCAGCACCAAGGACATCACCCATGGGAACTCTGCATCTGGAGTGGGCTCCTGCATACAAGGAGCTGATTAGTTCTCACAGGACTTTCTGTTGAAATTTGAACTCTGGACAAGTCTATGACTTCTGATGTGTGTTCCAGTACCAAAAATTGCTGGATTCTTTTATCAAAATGCTGTAAATTTTTCATGCTGATTTTAAATTGATTGATTGATTGATTGAAATTCTGTCTATTGATGGGGGAAGGGTTCATTACTTTTGTTAGTCCTTCTTTGACTAAAGTCATATTTCAACTTTATTTACTAATAGATAATTCCATGACAAGGCTGCCTTCTAGTTTTTTTGACAAACCTTACTCGTGATCAGCCACAATGTATAATATAGAAAATGTCCTTACTTGGGTTGGCAGTTTGGTACCTCTAGACTTGTAAATCATGCTGTACAGAATATATTGAGTCATTCTTCATGGTTTGAAACCTTTTCCCTTATCTCTACAAAACACCTTGCCTTAAAGTCTGCCACCCTTACAATGCTCCAAGAGTTATGTGTGAATTTGCATGCATTATCTTGGGATGGATGGAGATGTTCCAAAAAAAGCATGCATAATCTTAAACGTTTTGCCTTCAGGGAATGAGTGTCCATTTTGTATAATCTATCTACATTGACTTTGTCACCTGGGCTAGCCCTTTATAATAATACCCACTGGCTAGTTGGGCAGGCCAGCCTGTATGCTCCCATGCAGCTTAATCAATAAAGTGTTAAAAACAAATTTTATTACACAGACTATAGTCATTTAATCTACCACAAAGTAGTGGTATTATGTGACATAAAATGAATTAGACATCTTTGCTATATTGATATTAATCAAATTTCAATGTTCAGTTCAGAAGTCAGAAACCTTAGACTCCAGTAGTTCCCTTGTGTTTTTCCTCTAACACAACAACAACTACTGCTGAGTTCTGCATATACTTGTACTGTAGTTGCTGTTTTTCTGCAATTTAGATTTGTATAATATGTAATATATAGCTTGCAGCAGTTTTGTAATTTTACCACTAAAGAAGGGGGATTGGTACAATTTTTCATAAATTTACTAACTACATGCACTGTATACACAATTTCAACTGTATGGTCTTTATCTATTGACACAGGTGAGCTTTACTTTTCTATAAAAATATTTTTCTTACACTTCTGTTTTTGTTCAGGAATGGAGGAGGATTATGAAGACTGCGTCCCTAAGACATTTTCCGTGTCTCAGCTGAAGGATGTGCTGTTTGCGTACAGCCATGGACAGTACGTGGTCCCATCCAAGTCTTACAACGAGGTCTACAAGAACATCTTTGTCGGAGACGAGTAAGTAAACCTCAAACTTGATATTTGTTCTTTTTTCTTCATGGAATCTTGAACCTTCTTCCTGCAGTACATTGTACTTATTGCAATTTCTCTCCTTCCTTTACTAATATATGGCATACAATAGTTTTATCACAAATTAAATCAATTGCTAGTCTAAATCATGCTAGGAGCAAACAGCATTGAATGGTAATAAAAATAGCCTCTTGACTGTACCTCAAGGCTGGTATTTGGTTATATCAGAAGTTAATACAAAGGTTTAGCATCTCTGCAAGAACAGTGAAGTTTATGATCAGACCCCTACAAGATTTGAAGATGTCAAAAGCTTTTCTTGCTGACAGGTTCTAAAGCTTTTCTAAATGTTAGTGTTATATGATGTCTGCACATTTTATTCCTGAAGCAAAATTTAATAACTTTGTTAAAAGAAACAGACATCCCCAAGGCAGACAAGAGTTTTAACTTATTACATTCTCCTTCACATCCAGCCTTTATGTCAGACACTGAAGATTGCTTACTGACTTTTCAGACCTTTGCGTGCATCTGACAAGGTTGATGCTTTATTCTGTTCATCTAATGCCTTCAGGCCTTCTCACCCTAACCTCCCGAGAATAAAGGAAATATATTACAAAATTTAATACATGTATAAAACAGAATACAGAAAAATAACATGAACAGAGGAAATGTAGCAGTGGTGGAAAAGAAGCCATTAGCCTTATTTTAGTTACAGTATCAAGATCCTGTTACAGTTATGAACTATATTTCGTATCACAAATAAAGACACAGTATGATAATGTTTAGATTGCATGATAATTGGGGTCTTAATACACTGGATATGTTATAAACTTAAAGAAGAAAGAGATGGGAAATATTGATCAAATTTTCAACTTTTAACATATGAACTCATATAGCAAAAAGGGAACATTGATGCTTACATATTCTGTGTTCATTCGCACGCCCTGAGACCTTCTCACTTCTCACCCTAACCTCCCATGGGCATGGCCTTTGATTGAATGTGATGGGGAATAGATACTGCTGACCTCTGGGATGGCCTGGTTAAACCTACAGTAATGAAAGTGTGATGGCTAGGCTGATAGGTTATGATGGGTGCTCGGATAGGCTGATGTACAGCAGGAGTTTAGTAAGGTCAGAGATCCTGGAAAATATAAGAACAAAATAATCACACAGGACAGGTAGAATTTTTCAACTCATATAATCATTTGCCCCAGCTCCTTTTGCAGTATTAGTGTGTAGATTTGCTGAACATTCTTATTTGTCATTTTGACAGCACTTTATAAAGATAGATCTGTGCAAAAAGTATGGAAAAGTTTTTTTGTTGGTCATGTTAATCTTTTACTATTGCTTTCTCTGGGAGCACTGTCATGATAGATTATACAGAAGTTATTACATTCTTGGAATGTCAAAAATGATATTGTCCTTGTCAACAGGTATTAGTAGTACATGTAAGTGCAAAGCTTGCAAATTTTTTCTTCCCTTCCTTATCAGTATTCTGTATGGTTCTGTTCAATCTCTGTTAATTTTCCACCAGCTTTGTTGTTGTAGATTTTGTTGATTCCCCTAGTGTAGAATTTGCAATGCTGCCTCCCAAACTTTCTTGGCTAGCCAATCTTGTAGAAACTACCCTAGACAATAGCAAAAGCAAAGCAATTAAAGTAAGAGGTTGATATTAAGATTGATAATTCTCTTCTTTCACATCTTAACTATAATTGCAACCTTCTTGTTCTCTTAAACCTCATTAGCATTCTTGGCTTGTCTATAACCAATCTTCTAGAAACTACCCTAGACAATAGCAGACAATTAAAATGCAGCAAATTGAAGTGAGACTGATTGATAGTTATCTTGTCTCACATCTTAACTACCTTGCAACCCTGAGGATGACTTTTCTTAGTCATCAGTATTCTCAGACGTACAGACAAGCCATGTTAAAGAGAGATAGATAGGGTCATTGGTTGCTTAAATGGCTGGGCTAAAAAGGGTAACAAAGAAGCTGAGAGTCATTTGTCTCACTTTCCTATACTTCACTACTGTTTACCCTTTTTGACCTGGGAATGGTTAAGACTTTGAGTTATGGACACTGATTTTGTTTTGTTGCAACAGATGATTTTGCAGCTGAAGAGATGAAAATGTATACCTGAGACATTCTATTTATACATCATCTTAGAAATTGTGTTGAAGAGGCTTAAAAGCTGTTAATTTTACATTAGATTGACTGCATCTAACAGTTTTCAGCACCAAGGACAAGTATATTTGACAATATGTGTGTTCAACACCAAGAAGATGCATGTTGGTGTGTGGATGGTGTTCAGCACCAAGGACAGACATGTTTGTGGGTGGATGATGTTCAGCACCAAAGACCGGCATGTTTGCATGTGGATGGTGTTCAGCACCAAGGACAGACATATTTGTATGTGGATGGTGTTCAGCACCAAGGACAGGCACGTTGTGTGTGGATGGTAGCAAAAGGGTCTAGCATCTAAAAGGGGTGCAAACTTTAATTGAGATGTATACTTTAATCGGGAATTTACTGAAAATTTAGAAAATTTATCAAGTGGTATTTTCCTCCCTCCCCATACTGTTGTGCATAATTAGCAATGGATGGGCATGAGTGACAAATAGTTGTCATTTACAGTGAGATAAGATCAGTCCATCAAGCTGCCCTTAATGTACATAGAGCAGTAATTGGACCACTTGTGTGAGTTGGATTCAAATGGCCAATTTGTGTGACTGGCCATGCAAGGAGTGACAAATGGTTAAAGGTGGGAGGACAGGCAGGATGGCCTACTTTCTGTAGAACAAATGTTGCACTGGTGTGTTTTCTGCAACACAGTCACAAGGAAACAGTTATACTCAAGCAACTGAATAGAATTTGAAAACTGTCAGTCAAATAAAGTAGCATCCACTGCTTATTGTCTGTGACCAGTTTTTCAAATCTATCCAGTTGTTTGAGTAACAATTTCCTTCTGTATCTCATACCCTAGATGCCTAACCTTAATTGATGCAAGACAGTCACTTCAGGTTCTGCTAACTTGGAGTTAAAAAAATAACCAGAGGGACTTTGGAAGACCAGATTTACCTGAAAGTCAAATATTTTGCAAACGTTTTATTCACAAGTTAGACTTATATGTAGACTTGTACCATAAGGGATTCAGAGCATTCATGCAAATTTTGTCAATAGCCAGTCTATTTATTTGCATGCCTCTTCTGTTAAAAATTGTATTATTATGATTTGATTTATGCTGCCTAAAATCATACATTGTATGTCACTATCAAGCTAGATGTGAGTAAGTTTGAAAGCAGCACAGTCAACTGCACTTTGACTAAGAAAAAATGTAATGAAATCATAAGGAAAATCGATGTAGGAGCAGAGGCAATTTTTATGCACAAAATTTTGTTAGAGAAGACAGACTGACTCTTTTCCAGATATGATTATTATTATATAGAGGACATGAGACAAAAAATTCATTCATTGCAAAAGTATTGATGAATCACTGCAGTGAAAACTCACGATAATCCCCAAAACCAATTGGTACCAAAGATTTCTCTCGTGTCAAATTTAACTCCATCCTTTTCCCTACAAACTCCCAGGGAGGTTGAAATAATCAATAGAAATAATAATTTCTGCTTATGGCTTTGTCCTTTTGTGGGGAGTGTGCCAAAATGACATATAATTTGTCTGAAGAGCTCAAGATTTGAGCCTGTAATTTGGTGACCTGTGAGAAAGATAATAATATTGAAATAGCAGAGGAATCATTGACGGCACAATTACTGCATACAGGGTCACCCATTCAGACTGTGCAGGCCTCAAAATATTGTCTTCCTGTTTTCTGTGATATGAAATCTACAATGTTGATATATTAAAAATACAATACGGGGGAGTACTTTTAAGTTTGTTTAAGTTTTACCCTTGAGGTTCATCTGTCCTTCAGATGTCAGAGGGTGAACATAATTGAGAGTGTCAATCTTCAGTTACAGTATCTTACAGCTCATCTTCTGTGTATAGCATATCACACTGTTCACAGGCTGGGTGTAATGTAATAGCTGTAAAATGTCTGGCACAATCAGTGATTCATGAAAAATCTCTCAATTGTCTTTTCCTTCTGGCATCTTCAATTGTCAAGTGAATGTCATGACTTTCTAAAACATGGGAAGCTGTCAGCTAATATCATAGCTTGTCATATTTTTGATTTGCTCTTATTCAACTTGTATTGCGCTGTACCTAATAATCTGTTACAATTGTCACTATATTATGATTATTAAATATGATGTTATCCAGTTTGGCATTTCCTGTATTGAAAGTTCTTGCCAATGTTTTAGTAGTCAGTTTGCTGCCTGCTGTAGTGCTGTGAAAGACTGATGAAATTATTCACAAGATGCCACCCAGTAGCTCTCATGCATGACAATCAAGTGACAATCAAGTTTCCTGTGGATACTTGCATTTCTGTATTCAATTTATCACACCATGCTGGGTATACATGTACGTAACATCCCAACCCTAGGGCTAGAAATACTGGCTGTATATGCATCTTAGCTCAGGAAATATTGGAGCTGTGCAGGTATTTCTGATGTCTACCTGCACCTAAACTGTGTAGGTGTATAATGGATTTTCTTTTTGATGCATTCACTGTCACCATCTATATGAAGTATTAAAAAATAATGACAATGGTTGCTGAACAGTTTTAGTATGATCCATACTTCTGTGTCTAAGTGATGCAGGTAAAATTTGTCTGGTGCAGGCAATTTTCAAATGTGCACCAGTACAGGTACACAGAAAAGAAGTAATCCAAGCCCTGCAATCTTCAACCTTCAACTTTGATTGCAGCAAATAAATTGGCTCATTATCCTGGGCTGGCTAGCAGTATTACTCTTGCCCTTGGTAATGGCCTAATACTTAACCTAATTGCATCTGAAACACGGGGTAATTCTGCTGGCTAGATGGATCTGAAAGGCTGCTATAACCCGGCACCCGGGGGAATACAGGAGACTGATGGAGCTTTTCTGTGGCAATTAGGATGAAGCAGACAGACTGATACTGTAAAGGAGACATGGAACTATTATAGCGTACTGATTGTTGTTTGGCTGAAAATATTTTGGTATAGGGTGCTAGTGTTGGTGAATATGCAATAGTGTACTCCCCACATTTATTTGATGCAGCACACCAGCAACCAGTGGTTTTTTACATCCAATATTTTGTCATCACCTTCTTAACTGGTTCTGATTCTTACTGCAGCTACAGGTGTCAATATATGACCTCCTTCATTCAATATTGACCGTGATAAAATCCAGATTGATTTTAGCCCTTAACAGTTTTGGCTATGGCTGAACAGTCCTACCGGTATATGAGAATGACAGTCTCTGCCACATAGGGCACATCTGTAAGCTGACTCAGGTCAAACTACATGTATGTGTCACAGCAGCTGCAGTATTACAAAATTTGCGGTCCCAAATGTAGGGTGTTGTCACATAATACATAGTAGTTGCCTTGTTTCTCTTAAACCTATTTCTGTATTACATATATCCACTCTCTGTCAAGTATACATACATTTAACTTGATATTAGTTTTAAGTAGAGATAGAAAGTTAGATTATTACGTAGAACGTAGTAGAACTTCATGTTTGGTATATGGTTTTATACAACTCCTCAATACATTCTGCACACATTGTTCTTGTCAGTCCGTTTTGCAATTAGCCTTCCGGCATGAACTTGCAATGAAGCGGAAAGCTATTCTATTCCCCCCCCCCACAGGAGCAGTGCCCGTAACGTCCACCGGCTGAGAGGTCTGGGAGTCACCCACGTGCTGAACGCAGCGGAGGGCAAGTCCCCCTTCATGCACGTGCAGACAGGGCCGGAGTTTTACGAGGACGTTGGGATAGACTACCACGGCGTGCGTGCCAGCGACTTCGAGCAGTACAACCTCATGCAGCACTTTGAGGAAGCTGCCAAGTACATCCACAAGGCAGTGGACGAGGAAGGAGGTTAGACTCACTTTTCAATCAATTGGTATAACTAAATGTGACATTTTCCTTTTGTCTTAGTATTTAATGAAGCCATTTTGAATGATTTTATGATGAAGATTACTTGAGTGCAGACAGTATTTAGGAAAGCTCTCTGTGCAAAATCTTCTTTGAATTTTGGCAATTTTACAGTCTGGCTCATACTGATTTTTCGTTTTTCATTTGTTGCACATTTGTAGATGTAAGAACATTAAAACAATTTAAACTGGGAGGGAAATTAGCATGTGCTAGACTTTTTGAGTATATTAGACTATTACTGTAAAAGTGTACGCCACACTAGATGCTGTACATGGACACAACACCAGACCTAGAGAGTGCTGCTGTAATCTTTCATGAAGGAAGGATGCCTACGATTGCTGCTGTAACTGTAACAATACCTTTATGGTTTTTTTTTCAGGAAAGATCCTGGTCCACTGCCGCGAGGGTTACTCCCGCTCCCCATCTCTGGTCATGGCGTACCTCATGATCTACAAGGAACACAACGTGGAGGACGCCCTCATCACCATCCGACAGAAGCGCGAGATCGGTCCCAACACAGGCTTCCTCAAACAACTCTGCCTCTTCAACGACAAACTGGAGGCAGAGAAACAGAGGAGGATGGCCGAGGAGTATCAGCAAGAGATGGAGGGAGGGGAAGAGAATCGTGAGGAGGAAAGCAAAACAGAGACGCAGGAAGAAACAGAAGAGCCCAAGGCAGAGCAAAATGCAGAAACCAAAGAGGAGAAAGAAGAAGCAGAGGCAGAAGAGAGTAGAGAAAAAGCACAGGAAAAAGATGAGCATGTGTTAGCATCCTAGTTGATGATCCATACTGAGTGACAGTACTGAAATATATACTACCACAAGCCCAATATCGTATGTACAATATACAGCACTGTATACACATAGGTCACGTATATGTACATACATACACTAAGGGTGGTCAAATGGGGAGAGTGGGTCCCAATCCCAGAGTACAGGCCCGGGGCTTCTGACTTAAACCACCTACATCTTCTGTGTTGAGAATCTCACTTCTCTGTAAAAAGAGTCTGTGTCACTAGAAGATGCCAGGAGTCCCCATTGCTCAGAGAGTTTAACTCATACCCCAAAGTAACTGTAATCAGAAGATCTGCCTAGCTTGTTTCTTTCTTCTTACAAGTGATTAAGGTTGGTGACAGCTTCACCTTTCAAATGAAGAATGATGATAATGGTGATAATCTCCAAGCAGATCTTTTGGTGGCCACAAAGACAGTATCAAATTGGCCAGGCATTATCCATTTGCCAGACAGTTACTGGCAGCTGAGGACTCTCTCTTGATAGTCAGTTCTAACCCTTTTGCCGCCACCAGACTTCTGCTTGGAGATTAGATGATAATGATGAGGCAAGAAGAGTGTTGTGTTTCAACCATGCATCATAAATGATGATTAGAATCATTTTTTAATTACATATCTACATTAGTGCAGGTATGAAAGCAAACCTCCGCAGATCCAATTTTACCTGCACATAGTGCTTGAGCACTGTAATCTGTCCTTACATCCTATCCATAATGATAAAAGGCAGGAAGGACTCAGAGGACAATCAGGAGGAATGATGTTAAATCTGCTACAATGTGACGGGTGTGAGATGATTCTTAAGATGTCACTAGACAAATCAAAATTTACTTGCAGATTTACGACCCCAGAGCAGGAGGAATAACTTAATAATTGCACTGAATATTGATATGCGATCAGACTGTATTTGTGAGCTGAATAATTGAATGGAAAATGCTACGCCGTGACCCTCTGTCTTGTACATGTTTGCTTGTATCTGTAAAGAAATGTTGTAATGCTGCTATCTTACACTGAAAGACCAATCACATACTGTCAAAAGCACATGCAGATTTTGTGTGGAATTTGCCACCAATTTCTGCATGCAAGGACCTTTACAAACAAATCTAATTTGTAAGGATTTAGTATGAAGAGTAATCTTTCCTGACATCCAATTTAGATGGATATGTGAACCAAGTCTCAACAAATCCTGTTGAAGCCCACATTCTCAGTCCCAAATCCTTGTAGACGAGTCCCTAGGAAAGACCCATTCGCTGGATGGCACAACTAGCCAGTTTTTGCTCAGCCACTGAATCACTGTCCATTAAGGCTTTGCTTTCTAATCCTTTGATGATATTGCCGACAAGCTATAGAAGATACAAACTATATAGTGTATGTTCCATTACCCTGTATCCTGCAATCTTCAGTGAAGTTTTGTAGTGTGAAAGGAATTCGTAATATAGCTAGGCTGTTGATGTGGCAGTATGCACTGTTCCAGAATGCAGAAAATAATGAAGTATTGCATTAAAAAGCCCAGCTGTTATACTGCCATAGTTTGCATTTCAACCATCCCATCCTTACATAGTCTAGAAAAATCTGTACAATTTTATATCTCACGTTTTGGTGACCATCTGTCACCTTTTTGAGGGCAATGATTCAAACTGCAGCTAGGTGTCGCTGCTGCAATGTTACAAATGCAGTCACTGAAACCTTCTTATAAAGTCTCTTGCCAACATGTTTAAAATTATTCATACAGTGCACAATTTTAAATAAATTAAGGCAATACTGTTGTGTTACATCAAAGGGCAGCTCTATCAATCAATCAAGATATTTGAGATATTTGATATAATCGGAATCTATCTGAAATCAAGGAGTTCTATTGGAGAGACTGAAAAAGCAGTCTTTCTGTCTTATATACGCTTATATGGAATAAAGTGTAAATTTAAAATTATATATATAAACTTTTAGATTATGTATGTTACAGTACATATGGATATATTGTCATACTTAAAACATTATTGTTACAACTGGTGCAATGATAGTAATTCTGTTGTACTGTTGTAATTTTTTGTGTGTGAAAGAAACCAAACATCACAAAGTTTACACTTTTTGGCTACCTTGAGCATCAGATCTTTGAAACAGAATTATATATGTGTGTGATGTTTGTTCAAAGACTTGCATTCTTTGTACGTTCTTTGTGTGTGTGTGTGTGTGTGTGTGTGTGTGTGTGTGTGTGTGTCATTTGTATTTTTAAAATAAAGCCACACCATCAAAACAAAAGTTTCCATGTCTTTTTTACTTGTCCTTTCTCTATACAACAAGACAGTGAAAAATGTACTTCAAGCCTTGAGTCATGCAAAGTCAAAGATATGAAAGAAGAAAACTATAGAATTTATTCTTTTGTATTCTGTCATTAGTTCAGCTTTCCAGACCACTTTGTTTTTATAATGAGGGACCTCTCCTTGGTGCTGAATGCCATCCACATGGGCAATAAGAACTACAGGTAGCTAAATTGTGGATCCCAATGAAGTCAAAGCTACAAGGACATGACTGAACAGCAGACTACAGACAATGAATGAAGAGACTCTTTTTTTACACAACCAAGTGTTTTATTCAGGCAAGGTATTGGCTGTCATTTTATTCTGATGGCAATGCAGACTGGTTCACATTGCACAGCAAAGGTGTCCCTGCTCTAGATGCAGAAATTCACCATTGATTAATACAAACGAGGTCTTGATTTGTATGCTTCATATCCAATCATTTTCTATTCATCCAGGTTACATATGTCATTCGTTAGAAAGTCCTATGATGTATTAGTCAGCAAATATAAACTTGATTCATCACTTATGCAAATAAGGCCCAAATTAGCATAATTAATGTGCCATTCGGTTTCTAGATTATCAACCAGTTGAAAGTCATTAAAATCTGTTGCATTTCCAATGAAAGCTGCTAGGGGGACCATACATATGTCTCTTCTTCGAATTCCTTAGCCCAAAAAGCTTTTTAAAAGTGAAAATTATGACCATAGCATGTTCAGAACAGAAGTTACAACAGCCGGAAGTGGTGCTGCCATCAACATAGAGGACAATACAGCTACTGTAGTCGTTTTCACTTGAGCGATGTGAGGAAAGTCAGACATGTAAAGTGTCTTTCCCAAGGGCACAAGATCGGTGGCATGGCAGGGTTCGAACCCGGGACCTCTTGGACGACCCCAGAATTTGCTAATTAACATTACAGTGCTTATAAGTCATTGTTGATTGGCTGGTTTAAATTGCATTTGTAAGTTTCGTTAATTAGTTGGCCATATTCCCACAATGCATGTCTTGAGGTCTTTTTTTTTTTTTGCTTTCGAAGAAGTCTGAAAAATGGTGAAATTTCAATCTTGTCGAGATAGGACCAAAGGAAGAAGTTTGCAGACATTCTACAGCTATGCACCATAAGTGACCAGCTTATGGAAGCTTTTCTTCCTAGTTTATGAGAAGGAAAATGTGGTGTGTCTATAAAACCACAAACGCTGTGAACACGGGAGGGCCGGGATATATATAAGTTTGTTTCACGACGTATGTTTGTAAACCAGCCGCGTACGCAAACCCCACAGAAATTGCCCACCGGTATGGCGGGAAGATTGTAACCATTGAACACCAGAGACTTGCTGTGTGAGGCGCTATGCATGTAATCGCTGGGCTTCCCACAGACACCCAAGTCCGAAACACGTGGGGCGAGCGTCGTCATTTTTGATGGGGGGTTTCTTCCCCTGATAAGATGGAGGCGGTCCGGCGTGGCTGGGAGTAAACAAACAACCAACCAACCAAAATCTAGGCCGTTTTGCACCCCTGTTTGAAAGTCACAGTTGGTACGCTCCGCTTCAGGTCAGTCTGTTGCCGTTGCCAGTTGTCACGTCGTGCGTGGGGGTTTCCGATACTTTTTTTGCAACTTTTCTGGAGAATTTTACGTTTCTTCTTCAGGAGTTTCTTGTTTTAATGTGTGCAGCAACCGCAGGGAAGTTTCTGTGGTGAATTCATGCCGTTTTCTGGATGTTCTGAGGAGAAAATTCGGGTTTCCTGACCAGATGAATTTTGGACGGAGAACAAAATGGCGAGACTGGAATTTGGCCGCACGGAAACTCGCTCATACAAGGTAAAACAACGACTTTTTCTTCGGAATAACTTTCCAACGACTAGTTAGAGCATGGCAAGCTATGGCCTGTATAGTTTATGAGTAATTCCACCGTGTAATTCGTCGAATGCTGGGGGGGGGGGGTTTCGAGTTGAGAGCGCACTAACCCTATACTATTGAGATATTTCTACCTTGTCTTGTTGAAGATTTGAATATTTATTCTTCTTGTGTGTGAACCATGTGAACCATGTACTTGGCGTGTTTTGTTAAAAACACGAAATATTAGTTGATATTTGTGCAAGAAAAAGGATTTCTTTGTTTGTCGCCACGTGGTGTTGGCCCCACCTGTTGGAATGTTCCGCGCACGTGGGCTTAATTACAATCGTGCGGTTTTCCCGCCAAAATGCGGCGTGGTCCGCAGTGCTTCAGTTTAGTGTTGAACAGTAAGCTGTGGGTTTAGCATTGCGGATTTCAGGGGCGTTTTTCATAGCTTTGGAAATAGAAGTTGACGTTTGTTTCTGTGCAACTCTAGGGTCGAGAGAAGCTGTAGGCGAAATTGACGAACGGTCGGCCGGCGTGGTGTTCGAAAACTCGTCCTTGTATTTTGGAGAGACAACAAAATGGCGAAACTGCATGTAGAGACTCGTTCAAACAAGGTAAAACAACGATTTTTTGGTCAAAATAGTTTCCCAACGATTAGTTGGGGCATGGCAAGCTATGGCATGTAAAGTTTATTAGTAATTTCACCGTGTAATTCGTTGTTGTTGTTGTTGTTGTTGACGGCGGGCTAATACGAGTTCATTTCTGCCTTGTCTTGTTGAATATTTACTCTTCATTATGTGTGTGTGAACCATGTTGCATGTACTCGACTTGTTTTGTTAAAAAAACATGAAATATAAGTTGATACTTGTGCAAGAAAAAGAAATCCCTTTCTTTGTTGCCACGTGGTGTTTGCCCCAGTGTTGGAATGTTAAATTAAACGTGACTCCGATCTTTAAAAAAGGCCAAAGGTACGATAAAGCAAACTACAGACCTATTAGCTTAACCTGTATTGCTTCTAAGTTAATGGAACATGTTATTTGTAGTAGCCTGATGAAGCATGCGGAACAGCATGATCTCTTCTATCAGCTACAAAACGGTTTTCGACCCGGAAGGTCATGTGAGACACAGCTTCTGGAACTTGTTCATGACATTGTAAACAACATGCAGGAAGGTCTCCAGACAGATGTCTGTGTGCTTGACTTCTCTAAAGCCTTCGATAAGGTAGGCCACAAACGACTCATTCGGAAGCTTCAGTGGTACGGCATTGAACCTCAGACCAGGAACTGGATAGAAGACTTCCTCCATTGTCGTACCCAGTCAGTGGTCATCGAGGGGGTGACTTCTAGCAAATTGGATGTCATTTCAGGGGTCCCACAGGGCTCGGTGCTCGGACCTTGCCTGTTTTTGTATTACATAAATGATATCACTGAAAACTTACACTCTACAGCTCGCTTATTTGCGGACGATACCATGATTTACATGACGGTCTCATGCCAGGGTGATTCACTGAAACTCCAGAACGACCTTGATACTTTGGCAGAGTGGGGGGAAAAGTGGGCTATGGAGTTCCACCCTGACAAGTGTGAAGTGCTCAGCATCACTAGAAAGAGAGCTCCCATTGTCTACGACTACTCCCTGCATGGGCATATTCTCAAACATGTCAGCTTTGTCAAATATCTTGGTGTCCTTATATCTGGAGATTTACGATGGGACCTTCATATAGATCACGTATCCTCAAAAGCCAACAATACCGTTAATTTCCTGAGACGCAATATTAACATTGCAAATCCACAGGCCCGGGCTTACAAAACCCTAGTGCGCCCTATACTTGAGTATTGTCAGACGGTATGGGATCCTTATACCCAGAGTAATATAAGGAACCTGGAGGCTGTCCAAAGAAGGGCGGCGCGTTTTGCCCTCCGCCGCTACAGACGGCAGTCTAGTGTGTCTAACATGTTAGTCACACTTGACTGGCCTTTGCTCGTAGAAAGGAGGCGAAACGCCCGCTTACAGATGTTTTACAAGATCACAAATAACATTGTAGCTATGCACATGCCGCTAGCAAGCAAGGGGCTACGAGCTCCCTCTCGCACTGAAAACAGCTTAGCCCTCCACCCTCCAAGCTCACGAGCTGACTATCACTTAAATTCCTTCTTCTCTAAAACTGTTAGAGAATGGAACCGCCTACCAGATAGTGTGGTGAAAGCAAAGTCACTGCAGGCATTTAAAAATGCCATTCACACCTTGTAACCCCAAACAAGAGTCACGGGTACTCACCGCCACCCAGCTGGCGGACAGGGAGTGGCGCCCCTGCCCATTGAGGAGCTTGTAGTCTGTAGCCAACAGACTACAACAACATATATATACACATCATATACACAATACAAAATAAGAGCGACACCCCAAATCCAAATCAAAAACCCCTACCCCTCACCGTGCCGGAGCCCTCAACTTATTGAGGTTGTGCACGTACGGGAAAGAAGAAGAAGAATTATGGTGACCCTGTTCCTTCTAATTAGTCAAATATTGGGTGGAAATTTCGAGTTAATGGGAGCTAATGTAAGAGTTATTTCTGGCTTGTGTGCTGCATATTTACTCTTTATAGTGGTGCATGAACCATGTTACATGATTGTACAGGTAGAGTGCAGTTTCTTTCTGAGAAGACACCTTGTGTAACAGTTAAGTTGTTCTTGTCAAAACCAGGTGATGCAGAAAAGAGTGGAGTTTCTTCCCAAGAAGATGTCTTGTGTAAAACTTAACAAAGTTGTTCTTGACCAGACCAGGTGATGTGGATAGTGGAGACTTTCTTCCCAGGAAGACATCTTGTGTAACAGTAACTGTTAAGTTGTTGTTGTCCAGACCAGGTGATGCAGAGAGTGGAGAGTTTCTTGCCAAGAAGATGTCTTGTGTAAGAGTTAAGTTGTTGTCTAGACCAGGTGATGCAGAGAAGAGAGCAGATTTTTTTTCCCTGAAAGACATCTTGTGTAACGGTTAAGTTGTTGCTGTCCAGACAAGGTGATGCAGAGAAGAGTGCAGAGTTTTTTTCTGAGAAGACGTGTTGTGTAACAGTTCAGTTGATCTTGTCCAGACAAGGTGATGCGTACCCCGAGAGCCAGACTAGGCATGGGCTGTTTAAACTGGTTCCCTTTGATAGCCAAAAGCAGTACGCCTGCCTATCTGAATTACCGTTACGGGGAGTTGAGCCCCAGGGGAGTTGGCCAGCCCTTTGGGCTCAACTCCTCCGTACCGGAATTTAGATTGGCGAACTGCTTTAGGCTATCGAAGGGAACCGGCTAATGGCCCAAACCTAGTCTGGCTGCCAGGGTAGGCATCACCTTGTCTGGATTGGAACAACTGAACTGAAAGTTCTTGCCCAAAACGGGTGATGCTGAGACGTTTTTCCCCAGGAGACAGACATCTTGTTTAAAAGTTTAATAACTTTTTGCCCAAACCAGGTGATGCAGAGAAGTAGTTTCTTCCTGAGAAGACGTCTCTAATTGTAACAGTTCAGTTGTTCTTATCTCAATTGCCCACTGATGTTGAAGGGAGTTGGATGCTGACATGTTTTGTATGACACTTATTTTTTCTGTCCATGTATTATGGTGAATTTTGAGGGTAAGCTGTCTGATACAACATCACTGTTGACCCCAGCCTCTTGTCCAGGGCTAGTGATTCAGAGAAGAGTGAAGAGTTTCTTGTCAAGAAGTCCTGGAAGTTAAGTTGTTCCTGTACACTGTCAGATACATGTTCTAGTTAGTTTTGGTTGTCAAGTTGATTCCCTATGAAGAAATTATGTAAAGATGTCTACAATCAACTTCTGAATCAATCTCTGCCTAGATTCCGTGCTTGACATGAAGATTTGTGAATCTGGTAACGTGTCTATTAAAGAGGGGGGGGTGATATTCTTGGAACTTTTACTGCTTTTTCTTACACCTTCTCTTGTCTTGTTGCAGGCAGCTGTCCAACATGGCTTCATTGCTGACACCAGCCTCCTGTCCAGACATGAGCAGATGGGACTTTATTCCTGGGCAGCTAAGTTATGTACTGTTTATATCTTCTTGTGATGTTTGCTTTTCAAAGTTGATTGTTGGCCAAAAGTCTGTCAGTATTTTACCTTCCATTCCATGCTTTTGATGTGTAGATTTGTGAATCTGCTTAAAGCAACATACACTAATAGTAATGTTGTTTTTCATATATTTTTCTCCACAAAGAATTTCGTAGTTTTTTGAGACTATCAAATTGAATACATTGTGAAACATTTTGTAGGAAACAATGTTTATTATTAGCAAACTGGTACATAAGTTGTCCAGTTCTTTCATGTAGAATTCACAGTCTGTATCTGAACTAACAAGTCTTGGCATTGCACCCTCTTTCCTCCTCTAACATACATTCTACATGAAAGAACAGACTTACACAAGGTGAAATGTATTAGATTTTGAAAAATACTGGATTCGTTTGGATTATCAGGGCTGAGGGATTTTGTTGTTGGTCGTTTCGGATAGATAGGAATACGTGTTCAACTTTTAAGTAGTTCATGTAAGGATTACATCTTCTGATTGTTGTTCTTCAAAGTTGATCGCAGTTAGCCGTAATGCTTGTTTGGAAGTTGATTATGGTGCACTGTGGCACTAAATTGCAAAAGAGTGGAAGATTGATTTTCGTTGAAATTTGTTCGCAATGACAGAATAAGAAGTCCAAATTGCACGCTCTGTTTGAGCCTGGTAGACATTTTTCTCTCGGTGCCTTTCCTTTAACAACTTATGTCTCACTTTGTTATGGAATGTACCAAATATGTCATGTTTTACGTAACAAGCTATTTAGTAATAAATGTATCGAATCAAGTACAGATTTCAAGAGTGTCCATGTTGGAGACAGGTTTTAATATATGTTAAGTTTACATGTAATGGTTCTCACAACGCAAAAATAGGTAGACATATAAAGGACTGCTTTGTTATTAGAAAAAATATTTGTGATTAGCCCACTCGATTGTTACACTTTATCAAAGACTTGTGCTAGCCCTTATTGTTTGAGTAATTAAAATGTTAGCCTAAGGTTTTATTCGACACTAGGTCTTATTCAACACATGTATTTTATTGTTTGTTACTTTCTTTATGTAGTTTGCCAAATTACATTGTACCACGTGCAATTGTCGTGCAATAAAGTAATTCAATCTGTCTTTATGTTGCAGACAGCTGTCCAACATGGCATAGCTGCGTGTGCTGACTCCAGCCTCCTGTCCAGACCAGGTGATGCAGTCAGAAGTTTCTTCTCGAGAAGACGTCTTGTGTAGAAGTTAAGTTACAAATTTGATCTTCTAGTGATTTTGTACTTCAAAGTTGGGCCACAGCAAGTAATTTTTATGGATGACATCAGCGCGCACATTGATTTTCTTCTGATTTGGGAGAAATTTTGTTGCCCTCTGACAGTAGACAATATGCCAAAAATGTATAAAATGTCTTGCCTTGCTGGAACTTGGATGACAAATGTCAAAAGAGGAGACAAGACATGGCTCTAATTTGTTTTGTCCTTTACTCTTGTTGCAGTGTTGTATTTCATTCTTTTATATGTGATGTTGCTGCTGAATAAAACAAATCTTATGTAACAAGGTTTATGATGTTTGAAATTTGAAAATAGAATTTTTTTTGGCCCCCCTTGTTTAGTTTTTGCCCTAATGCATTAGATTTGGAGTCTGCGGAGGAAGTTGTCCATAAAATTTACCAACTAAAGTCTTGCTGTGGCGTTGCGTACAATATAATATTGCCAAAATTTTCTTGAGAATTTCAATCAACTTAAACTCTGTACTTATAATTCTGAATACCTGCTGTGTAGATGTATGAATTTGATACATGGAAGGTTATTTGTAGTTGATTGTTCATTGTTGCAGAAAAAAATCCAAGAAGTAACAGATTAAATTGGCGTGGCATGGCCGCAGTAATATGGTTTGATGTAGTCACAGGATGTTTTGTAGCTTTGTATTGCAGCCACATTGTTGGATGTTTTGTTTAAAAGAAAGTTCAGTTCAGAAAAAAAAAACCAAGAAACTAAGTGACTGTCATGTCTTCAAATATCTTTGATATCAACCAAGGATTGAGGCATTCAAAAGCTGGTATAATTAAAAGTACAGTTAGGGCATCACTTAAAACTTTTAAACAACTCTGGTGTGAAATAGCCAGCTGTGCCGCGTGCCTGCGAAGCTGGTGTGTTACACCGAAGCACGGGTTATACCGGCTACACTGATACCGATTATTATGTCGAGTTGTTTCATGCAGAATTCACAGTCTGTACCTGCGCTTACAGTTAGTTCCACTTAAATTGCACTCTATTCGCTCTCTATTCGCACTCTAATTCCTTCTCTTACATACATTCTGCATGAAACAGATTGAATTTTTAAAATGCTAGGCTAAGCTTCATTTTAAATGAGTTAAAAGAAAGGCTTTTTGGCAGTTTGAAATTTACAGTGAAATGTTCTGGAAATAGTTTTTTGGCCATCAGTTGTAAGAAGTGTTGTGGGCAATTTTTGATGATTTTGGAATGAAATTGAAACAAACAGTGAAGTGTGTCAAGTTCCTTTTTGGACTAAAATAAACCGTTTCTTCTCAGGTATTCTATTGGCTTGTATTTAACCTCCTTGGTATTAGAAAATCCTCTGAACTGAACCTTCTCTAATGTACAATTTGTAGCAGATATAATTGTTAGTGTTTGTACGTTCCTGTAGCCGAGAGTTAATCAGTAATTATAATTCTTTGTCCCTGTACAGCTACAACCTAAGCTGTGGCCATTACTTCAGAAGCAGCAAGAACTGGACTCGTAGGGCACACCGGGACTCACAACAACTATGGAATTCAGGGAGGGTCATCACCGACTAAGTTGGACAAAGAACTTTAACTGTAGACCCCTTTTAGAGATTGCCTCTAAATATTTTGAGCAATGTATTGCATATTGAGCTGAAAGAAGAAAGTGCCACGTAATGTTGATTGTCAGAATTGTGTATTTCTGTGAAATTTTCTTGCAATGTCGGATGATTGTAACCGTTTCTGATCTCGTAAAGATGATTGTAACCATTTCTGATCTCGTGAAGATGACTGTAACCATTTCTGATCTCGTGAAGATGATTGTAACCGTTTCTGATCTCGTGAAGATGATTGTAACCGTTTCTGATCTCGTGAAGATGATTGTAACCGTTTCTGATCTCGTGAAGATGATCGTAACCGTTTCTGATCTCGGGAAGATGTTTGTAACCGTTTCTGATGTTGTGAAGATGATTGTAACCGTTTCTGATCTCGTGAAGATGATTGTAACCGTTTCTGATCTCGGGAAGATGATTGTAACCGTTTCTGATCTCGTGAAGATGATTGTAACCGTTTCTGATCTCGTGAAGATGATTGTAACCGTTTCTCATCTCGTGAAGATTGTAACCATTTTGATTTTGTGAAGATGATTGTAACCGTTTCTCATCTCGTTAAGATGATTGCATAATTCATCGCTTCCGAAGTAACCTGTAAATAATGAGTGTTTGACGAACATACTGCCTGCGTGCAAAGTTGAGGTACATTTATGTAGAATCGTTTCATGTACAATGTAATTGTTCTGACACATATCATTGTATAACTGTACACAAGATGGTAAGAAGTAATTGTCCGTAGCCATTCTACACTGTAATTGTGTAGACTGAAACTGTAACTTTCTGTAACTGTAGGATACTCTAGATTTTTTAATTTGTATCATGTATTGTATTGTATTGTATTGTGCAATGAATGTACAGAAAAAAGAGAGCAAAAAAAAAAGAGAAAAAAATAGATAAGAAGATGATAAATGGACTATGCTGGTACAACATGTTTGCAGGAATGGTTGGAAGCCTACAATTTGAAATTTATATATACAATCCTTTGCCGGCACTTGTTAACACAGCAAAACATTTTCTACCATTTTAAATTTCCTTTGAACATAGTTTGGTACCAGCATAGTTCATGTTGTTGTTGGCGTCTTACTCTTTCCCTTTGCTGTATCTCTCTATTCTTCCTTGACTTAATAACTTTTTCTCTGTTCTTTACTTTGTTGTAACAGTTGCTTTCTCTTTGACTCCCCTCTTCTGTAACTTTTTTCCCTTCCTGTAACCATTCCCTTCTTTCCTTAAAGTTTACTTTCTTTGCTTACTTCTTCTTTCTATTTGCTTCATCTTTCAATTCCTTCCCCATTGTTTTGCTTCTCTGCTTTTGCTTTTCTGTTCCTTTCATTTGCTTTTGCTTTTTTGCTTTCCTGTTCTTTGGTTTGATCCTTTCCTGCTCTTACCTTTTGCTTTGCTTTCCTTTTGCTTTCTAGTTCCTTGCTTTTGATTCTTGTCTTTCTTGTTTTGTTTTGACTCGTCCCTTTCCAGTTCTTTAACTTTCCTTGTTTGCTTGCCTGTTATCTGCTTTTGCTTCTTTACCTACCTTTTCTGTACTTTACGTTTGATAATTTGCTTTGCTTTCCTTTCCTTTCCAGTTCCTTGCTTTTGATTGTTGGCTTTCTTGTTTTTTTTTGCTTTCCTGTTTGCTGTCTTGTCCTTTGCTTGCCTTTATTGCTTATTTCCTGACCTGTTATTAGCTTTTGTGATTTGCTTTGCTCCTCCTTTGCTTTACTCTCCTTTGCTTTCCTTCACACTCCTTTGCTTTCCTTGACTCTCGTTGTTTTCCTCTGCTTTGCTTTACTTTACTTTACTTTCCTCTGGTTTGCTTCACTCTCCTTTGCTTTGCTTCACTCCACTCTTCTTTGCTTTGCTTTCTTTGCTTTGCTTTCTTTGCTTTGCTTTACTTTACTTTACTTACCTCTGTTCTCCCTTCTTTTTTAACATCATGCAAACTTCTTTCGTTTTTCCTTCTCCACACTTCATTGCTGATTTGCTTTTATTCCCTTTGTGTTTTGTCTTTACTCCTTTTTGGCTTTCCGCTTTTACCCTTGCCTGCTTCCATCTTCTCATTCTCTCAACCCTCCCTCCGCTGCCTTTCCTTCTCCCTCCCTTCTCTGCTTTTGCTCCTTCTCTTCTGTTTTTTTCTGCTTTTGCTCCTTCTCTTCTGTTTTTGCTCCTTTCCTTCTCTGCCCTCCTTCCTTCCTTCACTCTGCCCTCCTCCATTTCTTCTCTGCCCTCCTAACTTCTCTATTCTGTCATCTCTTGTCCTGCACCCTCTTCCTTCTCTTCCCTCCCTTCATTCTATCCTTCCTTCTCCCTTCATTCTATCCTTCTCCCTTCATTCTATCCTCTCTCCCTTCTGCCCCCTAATCCCTTCCTTCCTTCTGCCCCCTAATCCCTTCCTTCTCTCTGCCCCCTAATCCCTTCCTTCTCTCTCTCTGCCCCCTAATCCCTTCCTGTCTTTTTGCCAACAACCTTTTGAAATGGCACTGTTGATAAAAGTTGCAATTGTACAACTTGACTGCAGCGCTACTTGATTGGAATAAAACAAACGCTACAGGACATGACTCGTGTTGACCAGTTTTCTGAAATACTTTATTCTCGTAAGATATCCATGTGAATTTTTACAAAAATACTTATATAGAATATACATACAGATTTTTTTTTTTTTTTTTTTAGGAAAATACTTATAATTTTATTATACAAAATACAAGCAACCGACCAAAGGTCACAACGCCATCCTGTCGGCTACCCACTGGGCAATAGGCCGCTAGCGACCCTGATACCGACAGAAACAACGACGAAAGCACGAATAGAGAGGACAGACAAATAAAGAAGAGGAGAGAGAGGGACAGAGGGGTGAGGGAGAGGGGAAGGGGAGAGGAAAGGGGGGGACAGAGGGGTGGGGGAAGGG
>NW_017804087.1:2446740-2447237 GCF_001625305.1 Branchiostoma belcheri
AGAGAGAGAAAGGGGGGAGACAGAGGGTGGGGAAGGGGAGAGAACAGGGGGAGACAGAGGGGTGGGGAAGGGGAGAGAGAGAGAAAGAAAGAAAGGGGGGAGACAGAGAAAGAAAGGGGACAGACGGGTGGGAGAAGGGGAGAGAAAAAGGGGGGACACAGGGGTGAGGGACAGGGCAAAGAGAATGAAAGGGAAATAAAGACAGGAAACGAGTAACAAAATTCAATAATCACAAAGAAACTGGGAAAACATAGGGGAGGGGTAAGAAGAACAGGAGAGAGGAATAAAGAAAGAAGGGGTAACAAAATTCAATAAAGGAACATCACAAATAAAACTAGTTAGATAGAGGGGGAGGGGAGGGGAAGGAGGAGAAAGAGATAATTCACTAAGGAACATCACTAACATGAACTACGCTGGTACTAATGTTCACAGGATAGCAATGGACAAAAGAACTTCTTTCATGTTCCTTATCAAAATACTTTTGCTTCTAACCCATT
>NW_017804087.1:2447257-2507258 GCF_001625305.1 Branchiostoma belcheri
CTTCTACCCATTCCTAGTAAACAGCAACGTTGTACCAGCCTAGTCCATTTATGCTTTCATTCTAACTCTAAGTGCACACTGAGAAATAAGAGGCAGTAAATAGAAAGTAAAGACTTCAAATAAAAGTCAATTCCACAAAACTAGTCAACTTTTCAATAGCCGGATAAACTTCTCAACATTCAAAATCCCTTAGGACATAGGAATGTGAAATTGACTCTAAAGTTTAGAGAAGTTGAATAAAGAAACACACACAAACTTCAACATGAACTACGCTGGTACTAAGTAGTGTTCACAGGAATGTCCAAAATTCTTCTTTCAACTTCCTTTTTTGAAAATGTACTTTCATATAACAGGACAAAATGGCTTCTTCACTTATACCTACTCCTGTGAACAGATAACTTATTCTGTACCAGCCTAGTCTATTGACTTTTCTTTCTTTTTCTTCACTTCAGATGCATTCATAAAACATGAGCAATACAATACATCAGATACATACAGTTTCAGCGTGCAATATCTACATCAGTATAGAACAGTAATACATCCAGTTACACAATAGTCAATACTATCAATTGTCTACAAAAAACAAGCGCAATGACATGTCACAAAATGATACAATGGTTATACAGACTGTCAGTATAATTTTTCACACAACCATGCGAGCAATATACTAATCAAATACTAATCATTTAGGTGTCATACAAACATTATGAGGTATACGAGAAACAGTGACTATCGGTTTAACAATCATCCAACATTACAACAAAATTTCCCATAAACAAAACCTTCACAAAGTCAACATTAAGTCAGACTATTCCTACTTTCAACTCAATATACCCTGTCAGTGTCTACGCCATTATTTTAAATACAAGCTTCCTGTTGTTTGTCGCTGACTTCTGCAGTCAATCCTGCCAGTCCAGGAGTGCCTCCGATCTTCACTGTGCCTGGAAGAACAACAACAATTACTAAACAGAAATATACAAAGACAAACAATTATATCTGCCATCATAGTAAAGTTTGCTTCACATTAACTTAACAGATGTATCAGCTGAAGTATGTCTACTGCAAAATGTGCTGCAGACACCGTCTGTGCTTTCAACAAAATGTACAGAACTAAGCTGGAGGGTTTTCAACTAACAGGGGTGTGCCATAAATTTGCATGCATTCTTTACTGATCTTATCATGCATTATAACTACACCATGTTTGTTGCCACTGAATTTGCTAGTCAATAAACAGTCATTGCATAGAAATGTTATTTGCATGCAAATTAAAGTTCCATACATCTATTAATCATTAACGCTTGGTCGAAAAACACAATTTCACCAAGAATATTGTATTTCATCATAGCAGCAACTCATGCCCAGAAACATACGACATTTGCTAATAAGTCACTCAAGTCCCACATACATAAGAACATCTGACTCAAGATACATTGACTGGACTGTCTTCAATACAGAACTCCTCACGTCAGACCAAAAATACACACAATCACATTTTTACCGAATAAAAGAAAGCTGAAATTCACCAACTTCTGAAGACAGCAAGACTACAAAATCGTACCAAGTTAGGACAGACTGACTAGCGTACCATATTTACTAAGTTTACACTTAAAGGTACAACTTAAAGGTCTCACAGCGTTTGCCACTAGTAACACAGAGTGTGCATTTATGTCCAGTATCAGGGTGAAATGTATGATCGTGAGGCAGCTTGAAATGTGCTCTAAGCACTCAAATTCTCAACTCCATAAACCAATCGTTAAGCCAGAGGTAAGAAGCACATTTAAGGTGCTTTTAGACATCTTCAACAACAGAATTCGGCCTACATACTTTGAAAAGCAAATTACAGGTTAAGAACAAGTTGTTTGATTTAAAAAAAAAATTGCAACAGTGCAATACACGCGGAAACAGAGGCAGCTGTTGCTGGTATTGTGTCTCGCACATAGAAACGAATACAGCACAGACAATACTAATTTTCACTTGAGTCTAGTGTGAAAAGTCATGTAAAGTGCCTTTCCCTAGGGCACAAGATCGGTGGCATGTCAGGACTCGAACCCGGGACCTGTTGATTCCGAGTCGCGCATGCTGCCATTGTGCCACACGAACCCATTGTTATCTGTACAATGAACAACTTACCTTTTAAACTCAATGAATGTCTTCTGCGCATCACCTGGTCTGGACAGGAGGCTGGAGTCAGAACACGCAGCTATGCCATGTTCAACAGCTGTCTGCAACAAAAAGACAGAAGGTATAAGAAAAGGCATCAAGATAAAAATGTCTACCAGGCACAAACACAGCATGCAATTTGGACTTCTTATTCTGTCATTGTGAAAAAATTTCAACGAAAATCAATCTTCCACTCTTTTACACAAGCCATTAGGCCACACCGTCTTAATTTTATGGATGACATCCTCTGAAGACCCCCAGACTAGTGCGCGCGGGCGAATAAAAAAATTCCGGCCAAAAATAAAAATGTTACTAAAACCACAAGAATACAAAGCAGGTATTGTGAATTTGTGGCAGTACTTAGCGACGTATACGTCAAGCCGGCACCTGCTGGCTTTTTGCGGAATGTATGAATCGGCACTGTACGTATGTACTGAGGTCTCAATTCGGTAGCCTGGGTGCCTGGCTCCGTATTGTCGCTAACTACAATGTACTACCCAGGCCTAGAGCCTGGCCAGAGCCAGAGGCCAGAGTCGATGGACGTGATCTTTTTTTTGTTTTTTTGAGAACAGGCGAAAATCAATGCGCGCGCGGATGTCATCCATAAAATTAAGGCGGTGTGGCCTTAGCAATTTAGCACCACAGTGCACAATCAAAAATATCAAACAAGCATTACGGTCGTCACTCGAACAACAATCAGAAGATGTAATCCTTACATGAACAACTTACAAGTTGAACACGTCTTCCTATCTATCCAAAACGACCAACGACAAAGTCCCTCATTGAAACTGATAATCCAAACGAATCCAGTATTATTAAAAATTTAATACATTTCACCACACAAGAGTCTGTTCTTTCATGTAGTATGTGTGTTAGAGAAGGAACGAGGGTTCAATGCCAACATTTGTTAGTTAGTTCAGATACAGACTGTGAATTCTGCATGAAAGAACTGGACATCTTACCAGTCTGCTAAAAAACAATGTTTCCTACAAAATGTTTGACTAATAGTCTCAAATAACTAACGAACAGTTTTTGGAGAAAAATATATCAAAAACAACATTACTAAGTGTATGTTGCTTTGAGCAGGTTCACAAATCTACACACAAGAGCATTAAATGGAAGGTAAAATGCTGACAGTAATTAAAAGTATCTTAAACAACAGACTTTTGGCCATACAATCAACTTTGAAAAGCAAACATCACAAGAAGATATAAACAGTACATAACTTAGCTGCCCAGGAATAAACTCTCATCTGCTCATGTCTGGACAGGAGGCTGGAGTCAGTTGCAATGCCATGTTGGACAGCTGCCTGCAACAAGACAATCCAGATAAGGTATAAGAAATAGCAGCACTGATATAAAATTTGTCCTAAGTATAACAATGAAAGATCTCTAGTACATGTATGATTTCAGAACACCATAATCCTAGTGGATGTCACGGACTCCCCCCCCCAACACACACACATAGCAGCTGGATCAGGAAATGACACATTACACAAATTTTACCAACTTTGGATGGGCTGCACAAATTTAATTTCCCACATGGTTCCTGACTTTAAAAAAAAACAAGGACATTCGTTAGTATAACCAGGAGTTCAGCACCAAGGAAAGGTACAGTGGGAACAACTTACCCTTTAAACTCAATGAATCTTCCTTGCAACAAACTCTCCACTCTTCTCCGCATCACCTGGTCTGGACAGCAGGCTGGAGTCAATTGTCTGCAACAAAAAGACATCAGATATAAGGAATGGCATCAAGAGAAAAATGTCTACCAGGCACAAACACGGCATGCAATTTGGACTTCTTATTCTGTCATTGTGAAAAAATTTCAACGAAAATCAATCTTCCACTCTTTTGCACAAGCCATTAGCAATTTAGTGCCACAGTACACCACAATCAACTACCAAACAAGCATTACGGCTAACTGCGATCAACTTTGAAGAACAACAATCAGATAATGTAATCCTTACATGAACACTTTTTCCTATCTATCCAAAACAAAAAAATACCCGCATTGAAACTGATCATCCAAACAAAGCCAGTATTATTCAAAATTTAATACATTTCACCATGTGTAAGTCTGTTCTTTCATGTAGAATATATGTTAGGGGAGGAACGAGGGTGCAATGCCAAGATTTGTTCGTTAGTTCAGATACAGACTGTGAATTCTGCATGAAAGAACTGGACATCTTACCAGTCTGCTAAAATTGTAAAAAACACAATGTTTCCTACAAAATGTTCTTACTGACGAACAGTTATTGGAGAAAAATATAAAAAAAACAACATTACTAATTGTATGTTGCTTTAAGCAGGTTCACATATCTACACACAAGAGCATTAAATGGAAGGTAAGATGCTGACAGTATAAAAGTATCTTAAACAACAGACTTTTGGCCAACAATCAACTTTGACAAGCAAACATCACAAGAAGATATAATCAGTACATAACTTAGCTGCCCAGGAATAAACTCTGCTCATGCCTGGACAGGAGGCCGTAGTCGGCAATGAAGCTATGCGGGACAGCTGCCTGCAACAAGACAAGAGAAGGTGTAAGAAAAAGCAGTAAAAATTCAAAGAATATCACCCCCTCCTTGACTTTATTAGGTCATCCACAATTAGTGTACGAACTATAGCTATTCTTCCTGTGGTCCATTCTGACATATACACACACAGGGAATATATCAAACATAAACTAACAGTAGAAAAAATACTAACACACAGCTTCTATATAGTACATCATTTACAAGCATTCTATACATCAATACATCATAAGAACTTCATCTTGTTCCAGGCACTTGAAGCCATCCTGTACATAAATTTGTACAATCCTCTTAAAACATGTTACCAGATTCACAAATCTACATGTCAAGCACGGAATCTAGGCAGAGATTGAACTTAATTGTAGCCATCTTTACATGATTTCTTCATACTTTTAGAGAATCAACTTGACAACCAAAACTACATGTATCTAGAACATGTATCTGTACAGGAACTTCTTGACAAGAAGCTCTTCACTCTTCTCTGAATCACTTGTCCTGGACAAGAGGACAGGAGGCCGGAGTTGGCAATGATGCCATGTTGGACAGCTGTCTGCAATGATGAGAGAAGGCATCAGAAAAAGCAGCACTGACAGAAAATTTTCCCACTTCAACATCAACACATAGTCAAACTATCTATAATCTATGCAAAGCATAACCAGTTTAGAGTCAGTTGTTCCCCGTCTTCCCCTTCTCTCTCTCTCCCTCCCTCCCCTTCTATTCCTTCTCTCGTCCCTCTCCTCCTTGTTTCTGTCGGTACCCGGCCCGCCAGCGGCCTACTGCCCAGTGGGTAGCCGACAGGACCGTGGCGCACTGCCCGGCGGCGGCCCAACCAATTTGCGGGCGGCTGCCTGTCGGCGGCCCAACCGATTCGCGGGCGGCTGCCTGCCGGCGTTCCGACCTTTGGTCGGCTGCCTGTATTTTGTATAATAAAATTATAAGTATTTTCCGAAAAATCTGTATGTATATTCTATATAAGTATTTTTGTAAAAATTCACATGGATATCTTACGAGAATAAAGTATTTCAGAAAACTGGTCAACACGAGTCATGTCCTGTAGCGTTTGTTTTATTCCAATCAAGTAGCGCTGCAGTCAAGTTATACAATTGCAACTTTTATCAACAGTGCCATTTCAAACATCAACAACTAAACAAAAGCTTGCTGATTGTACAGAGACAACCACGAAGAGGAAATTGTACTTGGCAAATTGGTCAAGCGAAAAGAAAGACTGCGGCGAAACCGAAAACCACGTGTTGAGAAACTCGACGGGGTGCCGAAGGAAGGTGATATTTTTCTACACTCGGAGGCCGGAAAATTTCCATCAAATATTCAACAAAATACCGTAAAATTTGCAATTAACCTCGGAACAAACAAGGCACAGGTTAGTTGGAAATACAATGTACATGTGCATTCAGGGAGATACTTAGTAGCTGTTGTCTTACCTCATAAGAAGGAGAGTTCCAACACCACGCCATGACATGTCAGTCGCCATTTTCTTGTCCGAATTCGCCCTGTCACCAAATGCTCATTTTCACGCTCAAACATCCAGAAAACGGCATAAATTCACTCTCGAAACGTTCCTACGGGTAAAATTCAACGTAGGATGGATAGTTTGCTGACAAAAAGCGGAAAATTTGCCCCAAAAGTTGGGGAGAAAGCCCACACAAAAACACGCCGCACGACAACGTGCGTCACACAGCTGCAATGCACCTGGTCGAACAGACCATACCATGTGTGATTACATGGGGATGCAAACTTGATCATAATACTGTAACTATTTCATCCAGCAGGCAAAGAACCATTCAAAATAAGTTTCTCCAACCAACATTTCGGACTTGTTTTCTGTGTAAGACCACGAGCTATCAACATTAAGTCTGCCACAGCAAGTGTCGATCCTCAAAATTAACTTTCTTAATTAATGGCTCGTCCCACTACCCTGATTCGTTTATGTAGCGTTCAAAACGCACGTTGGTACAATCACTGTGAGCATAAAAGTCACTGTATGTCCATCCTAGGCCGCCAAATGTCATGTTTATTTCTTACTGAGGAGAGAAGTTTCCATAATGCTTATTTTCTGTATGGTATGAGGGTGGTTGTTTGTAGGTACGCGTATGTGGAAGGCGTTCAGCACCAAGGACAGGCATGATTGTATTGTACGTATGTGGATGGCGTTCACCACGTATGCTTGTATAGTATGTATGTGGATGGCGTTCAGCACCAAGGACAGGCATGCTTGTATTGTATGTATGTGGATGGCGTTCAGCACCAAGGACAGGCATAATTGTATTGTATGTATGTATGTGGATGGCGTTCAGCACCAAGGACAGGTATGCTTGTATTGTATGTATGTTATCGTAAAGTAGAGGTTAAAATGCGATCCGACGACTGTACTCTGATTTCCTTTCAGCACACACATAGAAATCTTCATTGATAGAATACACTTGTGAGTACAAACAAGGACACATCGTCAGTGATGTACCTGGAATCATTGGGTGTTTTGGGTCACCCTCCTCCAGGCGACCCAGCCGGGGTGATCAGTCCCCGACTTGTGTCCAAGTAGCTTGTTTCCCCCGACGGAACCACAGCCATCTTGAGACTCTCTCTGCCGCCTCAAGAATGTTCCTGATTGCTGACCTGAGCTGTGGGCCTCTTACTTCTAAGAGTTTTAGCGATCCAGACAAAGACTGACCAGCAAAACCGCGACCTCTACCGGTGCACACTGGGCTCTGCAACCCTTCTTCTGACTCTCTACTACTTGTTTCTACTCATGATTTCCGTGGAGAGGAACAATCATTGAGCTTGTAACTCTAATTTTCACTGATCTGCCTTAAACATTGTTCTTGATAAATAATTATACAGATACATAGTGCTGGACCATGTTTTCTTTTCATTCACCTAAACAGGTCACACTGGTAATTGTAATGAGCAAAGGTCTCGACACACCTATCTTGGGTCAATATTTGTCATGGGCATACTTGTTAGTGCATTATTGCGGTCAGGCCGCTCAGTTCACATCGTCCTTATACATACTAGAAGGAGTTCAAAGCACTTCAACGCAACATGGATGTGGAGGCCGAAAAGCTGCATACGGCGGAAAGACACAAGAAACGGATGACCAGATACGTGCTACTGGGAGCTGTTGTCTCTGTTTTACTGGTGATGGGCGTTGTTCTCGTTGTTTACTTTGTGGCGACGACTGCAGATGGTGAGCCCCTCCCCCTATTAACTTATCGACATAGCAACAACGTTATACTTTTGAAAGTGTACGAAGAACAAAAGTATGAATTGCTTTATATCCAGTGTATCATAGTAAGGATGTGGTGGTTCTAAAAACGGGTGTCAGTTTTTATACTTTTTAAAGTCTTTTGTGAGCCCCTGCCCTCCCAAACTTATCGAAATAACGACAATGCTATACTTAAGAAACTAATTTCTGGTGGATGGAGAACAGAAGTACAAAGTGCTTTATATCCAGTGTACATGTATCATAGTAAGGACGGGGCGGATCTAGAAACAAGAGTATCAGTGTTTATACTTTGTTAGTCAATGTCTGAAAGTCTTCAGTGTAGATAAGTTCATTTTTAGTTGCTATAGCGTTTTGGTTTCCCTTACAACAAATACTAGCATTTGATCTAAAGCTAGTCTGTTCTTTTCTGTTAAATAAGGAAAATTGTATGATCTGAGATTAAATTTTTAGAGAAACAGGTGTAACTGTAAGGGCTGTGTCCACAACCGGCGACGACAAGGGCAGAAATAGGTCAACTTGGGCCTGACACAGTTTAGACGCTCTATCGTTGGTTAATAATTAATTCATTAGCATACAAAATGTCAATGGAGCGCTATGTTGTTTTATGTATACATGCCTAAAGTAATTTCCCTTTTATTGAGTAAGCTCCATCAGGTTGGTAAAGGTAAATAAGGAAGGTAACAGAATTACTTGCAAAACGTTGACATAATTTCGTTACTGTTCGAGTACATAATTGTTACTGGTTGAGTATCTGTATCTGTACAGCCGGTATAACCGCCCTTCGGCGTAACACACCAGCTTCGCAGGCACGCGGCGCAGCGGCAGCTGGCTACATTACACCGAACGACTCGTCTGGTATTAGGCACTTGGTAGTTGGTACGTCCACAAGTTTTAGTCATTTTGTACATCAAGCATAGTCTGGACATTATTCGTACAAAGTACAAAGATCATCAATGAAGATTTTTTGTCAGGTGACTCTGAAATCACCATCATCAGCCGAGCTGAATGGGGTGCGAGGCCACCGAGGTCACGTGCTAACGTGACGTCACCTGTCCCCTACGTCATCATCCACCACAGCTACGACTTTGGGTGCCTTAATAAATCCGACTGTGAGGAGCATGTACGACTTATACAGGTAAGAAACTCTCCTGTTCAAAACGCGAACTGAACACAAACTACTCAAGGTCACTTGGTGTTCGTCCGGGTATCTTTAAAAGCGCTTCTAACACGTTTTCGTTTTTGCGGCGCAACGACGTTGATCTTTTACTCCCCAAATGTCATTATGAACCCAGGTAGGCTTATAGCACAAGAAAATGTGTAAAACCACTTTGTTTAGAATAGTCAAAATTTTACATAACATCGCTTTAATGTGTGCACAATAAAAAAAACTCTCATTGTAGAGTGGATAACGGTGGTTTGTATGGACAGGACTTCCACATGGACAGCCGGGGTTGGGACGACATCGGCTACAACTTTCTGGTTGGCGGGGACGGAGACGTGTTCGAGGGGCGGGGATGGGACGTCAGGGGGGCACATGCGGGGCCTGACTGGAACGGACGGTCTATCGGTAACAGTTTTCATGTTTACCGAAAGAAAACATATTGTTTTTGCTCCATTTCCTCTCCTTCTCCAAACAAGTAAGGTCAATGACCTGAACCAGACGTCTGTCACCATCGTAAAAACGCAAGATCTTTAACAAAAACCTATTTTTTTCTGAACAGGGATTTGTTTCATGGGAAATTTTACTGACACGCTGCCTTCAGAGGAGGCTATAACTGCAGGGAAAATGCTGATTCAACTTTCTGTTCAGAGGTAAGTGATTACACTGTAAATACACATCTAACTTTACAAATCTACAAGTAGTAAAAAAACTTGTGACTAACTCTTCAAATTTCTCTTTTTGTAAGCTTGTCGTGCACAAGGTGTACCTAGTACTAATTTGCATATTGTACATATTGTTCTTCTTTTGTATATGTACATTTTATTACATTCTTTGATTATGTGCAAATAGAAGAAACAAACAAACAAACAAACGTTGTTTCTCACAGGAACAAGTTGATGGCTAACTACACGCTGTACGGCCATCGCCAAGTTCTGGACGCCAGAACCTGCCCTGGGGAAGAGTTCTACAATCTCATCACTGAGTGGGAACACTGGGTACGAGACTTTGCATAACTGTATGAAACAGTTCAGTTACAGTTCACGTTAAATAGAAATATATCTCTACGTGCTAAATCGTATAGTTATACTGGACGGGACTGGACGAATAGTAGGCAGTTTTAGCCAACATTTCTACCATGTTTTCATGGTAGTCCCTAAGGATATTCTTCCAATTAAAGTCTTGTTTGGGGGCCTTTTATACGTTTTCTTTTAGTAGTATGTCATCTCTTCTAGTGGGTATCTCTTTACTGTGTCAATGAAAAAGCATAACTAAAGTATTTCTTACTTACAGAAACCAGGAAACTACACCACGACGTGATCATGCAGGCGATGTCGTCTTAGATGCTGTGGTGGCCATTCTTCTTTTACAGTTCTCAAGATTGTCATTTCGTGTTAGGAAATTAACGAGTACATACATAGATTTCATACAAAACTGACTTTTTATATCTTGCACATTTTAAAACTTTGGTCGTACTCATGATAACGTAGAAGCACTTAGAAATAGCTGACGTTTTGTCAATGGTCGCTAGTAGGCGTAAGTGAGTTGTTTAAGGCACCTGCACCTGTTGCTTAACGTGGCGTCACTCCAATCCATATCGCACACAGTCTCTCACCATATCGGATACCATTCCTGTGGTCACTTGTCTGTCACAAGGACAACCCGTTTTTACTCTGATATGTTACACCGGATTTACAGATATGAATGCATTGATAAGATGTTAACATTTCTATTAGAATAATAGATTGTTAAAAACAAAAAACGTAAGATACTACATTTACCATTGCTGTCAGAGAAGTTGAAAACATGTAGAACCTTATAGTAGATTACGCATCATGTGTTACATATATGTTTATACACTGTTAACATACGTTAATGTTTTATCACTTGCAATCAATTTGCCTTCAGGAATGACTTTACATCAGATATCACTATCACGAATAATCCCTTTTAAACAGGCTTAGGGGAGAGTTTTCTCATTTTAAGTATTGGCTTTCAAGAATTATTTACTGGTAGATAATGAACAAACCCATAGGAGGGATGCCTCCTTTACAGAATTCAAACCGCACACGCCCAAACAGATGACCTAATGTGTGCCAAACTTGGGGGAATGGGGGGTGGTTTTCGGACAGGGTGACCGATGACGTCATATACGCCATGGTGGCCCCGGTACGAATCACATCGCTATGAGGTAACGTAATATTCCTGTTTCTTCATCTTGTAGAGTAATTCTAGAGTCCTCCTATCTTCTGTTGTGCTTTAAACCTTAGCTGGTCTGTGAAAATACGCGTGTCATCACATAGTATGACTTGTAGAGCGGTATATTATACCACAAAGTGTGTTATACACCCCAAGGTTTTGAAATAACGCAACGATAGCGTCGGAGAGACCTGGATTCGTGCTTTTTTTATTTTCCGGTACATCTAAACATTTAGGGCAGCGGATACAATGAATGAAGCCTTCTTTTTACTGAAGCTACGTATAATGAATATCACATACACTGCGTGACAGACCTTAATTCCATCGGTGAAAGGTTCCATGTTTGATACTGTTGGAAGCATAATTGCTAACCAAAACGCAGTGCGGTTTACTTTGGTTAAAAGGAATATACGACAAGCATTATCAATAGCGACAGGACTGGTAACTCTGGGAGATAACATGTTGGTTACGCGACCTTGGCATATATACAGATACAACTGAATGTATATACTGTGGAAAATATGATATATAGTTTATCTGACCCTACCCCACCATCCCATAATGATGCCCTTTAATATCTCATGACTGTATCTCTCACCCGCGCCTTAACATGCTAGTACTCCCATTTGGGACATCCCCAACCTGACCTATATGCGGTGTAACATGTACTACGTGAAAGATAGCCCAGAGGAACTGATAGGTCAGGTTTTACAAGCTCTGAGTGTACCGCTTCCTGTGTGGCTATGTTTGGTTAAGCATTGGCGATCTATTTCAATTCTAGCGACAACACGCATAGTCTTAAGCTCATGAGCTTAGGACTGTTAGATATCGTTATCGTTGAATAATGCCTATCACGTTTTGCTATTTTCAGGAACTGCTGTAGTTCATTGTCTTCATTCATGCCATCTTTAAGTTCCACGAAGAAAAAAAAAGTTCCACGAAGATACTTGAAATATGTATCTCTTCTTCTGAATCCCTTCATTGTTTGTGGTGATATTTCTTTTATATTATATGATGATGATGGTTGCAACGAGGGCTCAGGTGTTGAGTATAAGCTTAAATCGATAGTACCTTATTAATCTTGCATGTAAATGTGGTTATAGTAATGATTGTAACATTTGCCGTGCTGATGACCTGACTCGTCTCAGGGTTTTAATTTTAGCGGTATTATGGTATCCAAACGCTGCTGAATATTTCTTTAACCACTGACGAAAGGAACAGGTTCTACTTTTTAACATCTCTCTAAGAAGTGATGGCATCCGAGAAAGATAAATCAATTCGCGTGTGCCTATTACATCGCTTATTTGGAAGAGGTCGTTGCCCTCGAACAAATTGCAACAACACAAGCTGCAGTTCCGAACAAAGTCGTTTGGTGGCGCTACTCACAGAACTGTCCCTTTGACCTAATTTCGCAGATACCCAGGTGTGGTTTCCCAAATAGAGTAATCCTCAATGTATTAGCGGAGATTTTCGATAATCATGCACTAATTAGTTTGACCGGTTTTCTTAATGATGCATCTCATAATGGGGCGCAGCAAATGAATGTGTCGTCAGCAGAAATAGATGAGGAAAACCATTTACGCCACTTCAGCTTCTGTCGTCCTTAAGAGGTTAATGTAAATACACCGTGTTGACTTTTGTTCTTTAAACGTGATCGACATTTGTGGCCATGTATGTATATATCAAAAGATGTTAATATGAGATGTTTGTCCGAACAGAACTTAAGGCTAAACGTTGGTGCATGTGTTTTTTCACCAGGTATTTAGACTAGACTTGTCGAAGTATGAACTATATTATAACAGTGCGTATATTTACCGGAGGTACCCGGGTATACTATAGTCCTGTGGCAGTCTACGTTTTTTGTGCTTCCCCTTTGCCTTGACCTCAATACAACATAGCTGGCGAGTCTGTTCAGTAACGAGTAGCTTTGTTATAAGACCTTCCCCTAACTACCTACATTGAACATTTACAAATGTGTGTTAAAGTAATACCACTGGTATCAAAACTTAACTGCAACACCATACAAACTATCCACATGTATATACTAAGTAAATTCAATTGCAAAACCGCGGAAGAAACTACCTATAATTCGCCAGTCCACAAACCAAAACCCTAAAAGAACCAAAAACACCAAAACACACTCCCTTTCCTCTAGCAGGCCCCTCTAACTTCACAGTGGCCTCTTTCTCCCCCAGCACAAGTTGACTGATGATGACAGACGACCAGCGGGCCGGCCACCATGCATTTTAGATATTAAAATCAATGTAAACAATGAGAGGGGAAACTATTCCACAGTTAAAACCATTTCTCATACGTAAAAGATCGCCCAGAGAATGAACCCGCAAAATGACAGCCGATAAAACACATTCCTCACAGTAAGGACAGCCTTTCTACTTCTGTAACTATTATGGTGAGGGAGGGGAATAGACAGAACACATTACTTAAACACCTACATGTTTTATGACGAAATCCAAACACAAATTTTACATAAACCAACAGAAGAGCCCAAGAACTACAAAGAAGCGGGAAGACCATACCATTGCACGAGAAAAAGAATCAGTTCTGATAAAGATATACACTATCATAAACAGCATATCTGCGCTTAATTCAATTATTCAATTTTGTACATATTTTGAAGTATATGTTTATTTTCTTTATTGTGTGCATTTATCTATTTAGTGGTGGTGCCAAAATAATTTCCTAACTTGAGTGCGCCAACACTAGGTCCTGTATTCTGTTTGAGTGTACGATCAATAAAAAATACCATATAGACATTTACTAGTATTCCCATGCTTCTTTGTCTATATGAAAAGCTCTGTATAGGTGGGAGAGGGACGCCGCTGGCGTAATTCAAATATCTACTGAGGTCCTAGCACCCATGGTTTAAGGTATTGAAGGTGACTGCTATGACACTAATAGGTTCTACATAATAACCTATGATCGTTGATTATTTAGTGAACTATCAGCCCTGTGACTTTCCCTAGTTTTTACCGTCGTTTTCCTGTGCAAAGTTCGTGTTCTGAGGGAACTGTAGTCTTTACAAGTGAATCACAAAATTGAGAAATTGACACTTGGAGATCATAGCGGACTATACAGACGTAGGTTATGTACGTCTTTTAAGATAATGCACCGCCAATGTCAGACAATGATGTTTTAGTGACCTGGCACCACATAACCTTCAACACTACAAAACTGTTATTACATACAACATCGGGAGTCAATAACATCAACAGCATTTAACAAGGCAAGGCGTACGTGAAAAACGTGGATTGGAACATACAATGTCCATACATATACATATCTATAAACGTTTTCCTGTGCATATAAAGAATGAGAGCGATCGGTTCTAAATCGGATATTTGTTATCGGTTTCGAACAAAGGCCTTTATTGTCCAATATTCCCAGAAATTCTAGATCATCTTATTGAGAGCCCCCAGCATATCCCAGAGGGATTTGGAACCTAGAAATCGGTACGCTTGCCACCTTCAGTTATGCTACAATGGGCATTGATTTAACGTCTTTACTTCTCGATACAAACGTGGAAGATTATAAGCTATAAGACCAGATAACACCACACCTAAGCCGGACGCTATATTTACACACCATCTATTCAACACTTGCACCTCACATTGTCAAATCGTCAATAAGACTTCCCATCAGTCAGTCCGCCTTGTGTCATAACTCTGCCTCCAAATGATCATAACCAAAAAATCATTACCAAAACGCCGCGCTCTGACGTCATTGGAGGGTATAGTGATGATTAATAAGACAGTACCGGGCCTGAGTCTATCGATTGTCTTGGTGCGGTATCGACACAGTGTGCTGACCCACTTCTTCAACTTCACAGCGCTTCATTTACGGCGTCTTTGGATGGACACGCGTTTGGCGGGCGCCCAGTTCAAATATCCGCGGAGAAGCATGTTCTCCATCAAATTCGTCGCAGTACGACGACTGGTTTTGACTTTCAACTAGGCTGGATGTTGAGATTTTCTTGAAGTGTCTCTTATCTTACTTATATTTCGGTCTCAGAGCTTCTGACTGGAGTTCTGCTGCTCTAAATCTCCTCTACATTATCTACATATAGCGGCGAGAAGCAGTACTCTAGATATTGACTTTCAAGTAGGCTGGATATTGGGATTTTCTTGTACACAACCAGTAGTGTCTCTTACCTTGCTTACGTTTCGATATCTATCAGACACCTCCCTTTAGAGCTTCTGACTGGAGTACTGCTTCTCGCCTCTTAACGTTAGCTACATACAGCGAGAAGCAGCACTTCAGACTCAATAGTATTGACTTTCAAGTGGGCTGGATATTGGGATTTTCTTTTACACAACCAGTAGTGTCTCTGACCTGCTTACTAAGTATTATAATACAACACAATATAGTTCTATGCCTGAATGTGTTAGGGTTAGGATCAGGCACGGGTCTGGATAGTCTTCGCGTATCTAAGAACGTAGGTTTGCCCCAAGCATGGTTTTGGATAAGGCAAGGTCCTGAACAAAAGAACACTCTAATCTAAAGCCGCGCTGTACCATAAGAGTCTAACGCTTGATCGGCAGATTAGGGTCAGAAGTCGATCAGCAAGCACAATAGACGATTCTGGAACCCAGAACCGAAGTATCGGATTTTCCCCCGAGCAAACAAGTTAAACCATGGCTCCTGTTTTGTTTCAATTTGACGTCGCATGGTTGAACGACCAACCGGACGGGTTGTTCGATCCCGACCCGGCGTCACACGGCCCTCTGGCTGGCTTTATATTGAAGGGAAGCCGGGCACACGTTATGTGTCAGAGATACATCACTGGAACCATGGTAATAGAATTAAGGCAGCTGGACAATGGCTGTCTTCTGCGTCGCAAGATCGAGGGGACGTCTTGATGGAGACAAAGCTTTTAAGAGAGAGAGAGAGAGAGAGAGAGAGAGAAAGAGAAAGAGTGGGGAGAGAGAGAAAGAAAGAGAGAGGAGAGGGGGAGAGTGAGAGTGAGAGTGAGAGTGAGAGAGAGTGTGTGTGTGCGTGCGTGTTTGATTGTGTGTGTATGTGTGTGTGAGTGTGTGCGTGTATGCATGTGTGTGTGACTGTGCGTGTATGCATGTGTGCGTGTATGCATGTGTGTGAGTGTGTGACTGATGCGTGTATGCATGTGTGTGTGTATGAGTGTGTGTGTGTGTGTGTGTGAGTTTGAGTGTTTGAGCACACAAATTTACCGCAGAACTATCATATGTCATTTCATAAAACGCTATTCTATAGACAAGAGATAACAAAGTAATAAATACACTTGCACAACAAGTGTCACTTCTATACAATCGCAGAAGCAGTAAAATCTTTCCAATGCGCGCTATGATTTATAAATTATTTCCCTTTTCTCATGTCCCTATGAAATCTGAAAATACTTTGTTATAGCGTAAACGCGTTTCGCACCAGGCTGAGTTACATAAAAAGTAAAACCAGCAATACCGAACGTCATAAACCCAATTCTATTATTATTAATATTCTTATTAAAATGGTAAGAAGACATAAAACCATGTCATAACAGTAGCATTTGAATTCTCTAGACGTTTATTGTTGTTTGACTTCGACAAAGTTCTCGATAAAACTGGTCTACTGGGTCTCCTGAATCACCCAGGTGTCAAATGACTTCGTCTGGAGTCGATTTTTATAATACTGTAGTTTATTATGATTGGATACGGAATAGTTAATGCAACCGTTCCGAACTTTAAGTTAAACTGTGGCCGTATAATTACACTTGATAAAACGGAACGTATATTTTTGTATTTGAACTTGTCTAACGGACGAATCAAACAAAAGTATGCCTATGTCAAAGTAATGTCTCATTGTATATTTTACACTTAAATAAATATCTCGCTGTATATTTTACACTTTCGCGTGTTCTATAATAGTGATGCCTATTGTGAAGTAACAATAATATGTAAGAGTTACTCTTCGGGTTCTTTTTGGTGATTCCAGATGGCGCTTGAATAGATTTTGCACTAAAACCATATGAATAGTTTTATCATCGTTTAGAATATGTGCGGATATCCGATCCACGGTTGAATAAAATATCTGTATTGTATTGTATTGTATTATACTGTGCGTATTGAAAAGCCAGTGTCTGTTGAATAGGGAATATCGCCTTTGTTGTGGATGAATCAATAAAAAGAAGCTGAAAATGTTTTCGTGTTTCACACCACACAAACGGAAACCTTATCGATAAAGATGTACCCAATATCTGACACAAATGATGCGTACAGGTTTGCCATTCATCTTATTTCAAACTCCGCACAATCGATAAACCCTAAAGATATATTTATGACCACCCCAGTCATTCCTTCCCAATCCGTAATTACTTCTACAATTATATACCATTGATTTTATGACGCAGTCTTCTGGAGAAAATCAATCAAAAGGACCGAATAAACCCCAAAGATGAAGGAACAGGCAAGTTTTCATCCTTGTAATAGTACTAACAGGTATATCAGCTTCAAATTCTCTCGGTAGCAAATCTGATTAAGGTTTGGTAAGACTTCTTTTGATGTTTCAACCAAAGACCACCGTTAAAGGAGGATTACATGGTTGAAGGAATAGGTGTAGGTAGATAACCCCAAAGAGTCGTGTTGCGTAGCGGCTCGACTCGGAATCATGCAAGAGGTCCCGGGTTCGAGTCCTGACATGCCACCGATCTTGTGCCCTTGGGAAAGGAACTTTACACGACTTTCCTCACGTTGCTCAGGCATTAATATAAGTTGAAAAAACTTGAGTGTGCCGTCACCACGTCTGGTGATTACATGTTGGAATATTAAAAAAAGGAATAGATGTAGGTAGATCTAACCTAGAAGAGGGAGGGTGGCATTGCATATGCCTTGGGTATACTAGCAGTAAACCCCCAAAGACTTTTACTTACTTTAAATTATCCTGTCCTGGATGTACTATGGGGAGGTAGAGTCGGTTCCCTGTCACGTCATGCGAACCGAGGCACTCTTGTGCTCTGATGTCCCTCTCTGGCCCTGGCATCGACCTGGCATAATACATGACAAAAACTGTGTGTCTTCAAAAGTCGCCAATGGTGGTTCGTTTTGTGTTCATTTCGTACGTTCCATGCTTTTTTAAAAGTAGAATGTATCATAGGAAAAGGACCATACAAATAGATAATAAAATAGCATTAGATAAAACAACTGTAAGAGAGTAAAATAGAGATTTTGTTTTCTGTTTCTTTATCTACACAGCCCATCTTTATATATTGATTCCAAGATTTTATTTATCGCTTTTGTAGTACCTGTCCTTTGATTATTTGTTCCCCATTCTATATCCCATTCTGTATCTCGTAGGTACAATCTGAAGTAGAATAAAATGACTTAGAATAAAAGACTGATGCTTTTCTAACCTTTTGTTAGATATTTTCCTTTTTTAGATTTTGTCAACTCCAGCGCCGATTCTGACTGTTAAACCAGATCGTTATCACAGCGTTTCCCCCATAATGAGGTCACCCCCTGACAAGTTTGAGAAGCTTAGTCAGCCCACAAATTGGTCATTACGGTTTATCGATTCCGCTCGTTCAATCAAGCCAGTCTCCCGGGCTTGTTACCAAGGCTAATTCGGTCCTCGGTCGGCCCCTATCTACATAATGCAATTCCGCATCTCATGATGTAATTGAAGTCGTAAATTCAGGTTCGATCTCAGCGGGAGGTCGGTTGTTGTAGGACCGCTCGTTGTTACAGACGAATATGCGCCGACTCGTCCGGAATAATCGCCGGATTTTGCAAGGTCAATTTAGATGGGTGCAAGTCAGAAGTACAAGGGCAAATCCGCTGTCGAAAAACTCCTGGAATAGTTTCACCAGGTTGGTACATAAAGTGACAATATTTTTTTTAAATTGATTTTTTAAAGAACAAACAATGTGATAATGTGATCATCATTAATGTGATCATATGCAGTACTGTTATTTGATGCGCAATCAAAACGATTTTCGAAAGTTGATGTAATGATGATCACATTACCATCTTTCGCCTGGGGCCAACGATGCATTGTTCTACTTCGAACGCTAGGTGACGCTTCATTGAGAATACGTACACACAAACACAAACAAGCAAAACACACACACACACACACACACACACACACACAAACACACACAAACACACACACAGACATGCCTGTCCTTGGTGCTGAACGCCATCCAAACACATGCATACAAACATACCTGTGCATACATACATACAAGCAAACATGCACGCACACACACACACACACACACACAAACACACACGTAAAACACACAAGCACAAAACACACAACAACCAACATAAAAAGACTTCCTCCGAGACCACAAAATGACGCGACGGTACTCCACAACACCTATATTGTACAAAGCTTTAACTCGAGTAAGAGGAAAGCAAAATTAAAAAGTAGAGCTTGCCAGCCTTGCTTTGTCAATTCCTGTCAACATCTCAATCCGTAAAACATTTACACTAAATGCCACAGATGGACGTCAAATTCGTGCCGGGATTATAGCATAAAAAGTTTGACGTCACTTGACAAATGGGATAGTGCTACAGTGTCCCACAAATCTCCCACAAGTAATCCACTTCTCAAGAGTAAATCGGCGGAGATACGTAAAGTCGAACCGGGGACATCTCTCAATTTGATCACCTAACCTGCACATGCGCCCTGTGTTTTGAGTACCACGTATATTCGCCGTACCACAGCCGACTTACTCCCGACCTACTCCCGACCTACTCCCAACCATGATTGGGGAAGTTGGGAAGTGTTCGGAAGGCCATATTCTGATATGTATGAAAGAGGCTGGATGTAGAGGTATTTTATTCCTATTACGAAGTAGCCCTGTATTTGAGATAAACATCCTAGTATTTTGAACTTGTCCAGCGAAACAGTATAGCCTAGTGATTCTAGCTAGTTTTATATGTTTGTAGGGCGCACTTTTAAAAGTGTATGGAGGGCGCACTTTTAAAAGTACCTATAACTATTCCAATAGTCTTCGGCGTATTTGCTGTATCTTGCATTAGTTTGACAGACATTAAAATAATTAAAAAGTTACTACAGGTAGTTACGTGTAATTAACCTATGGTCTCTGAATGTATGTTTGATTCGGTATATGTCATCCTTGTAAGTAACATTTGAACTGTGACATTATAGGTTAAGTCTCTCTGATTTTATGTGTAGTACTTGGCTTACACGGATTGTCCCCAAAACTTTCTATGTTTGAGAAAGTCCTTCTGTCTGCGATTTCATGCATCAGAAACTTTATTCAATAAACAGTACGCTAATGGATCTTTGAATTTGTCAAGATTTTTACCATGCATGGTACAGAAATCGATTTTACAATGCTATCTAAATTGGAAACCGAACCTGTACCTGTAAAATTATACAAGCACGGCTTTAAACCCACACTAACGTACCTGCACAAACTATAACACTAGTACCCATTTTGAAAGACTAAATATAGGGAAGTCATCAGCAATGACAATTTTGACAATTATTTACTTTTGACAATTTTAATTGTCAAAAGAGCTCAAAATTAGGAAAACGTGACACTTTGCTGCTTTTCCCTAATATGAAAATCCGCATGCAATAAACAAATGACAATATAGGATATCTTACAGATAATTTTCCAACTTTGTGTAGGTACAGGTACAGAATAAAGCCCTGTAAAAGTCCCTTGCAGGAAAATGTTTCGGTATTATCTCACCAAGAGTACAGTTTTTTAATACATAAAGTGCTGACTAGTAAGGTTTGTGTCACTGATTACTCTGTTGCACGTGGCTGTAGCCAAGCTTATCTGTGATTAAGGTCATAAAATCACACGAGGGAAAGATAGACACGGTCGCTAGCCGGCTTTACCGCGCTCATTGCCCGGCTTTCCTCAAACGAACCACTCGTAAATATCCTAATTCCCCGGAACAACGCGAAGTGATTGAAGTTGGGATTTGGTCCCTAGACGGTTTCACGGTCCACCAAGCCGTGAGAAATGAAATTAACCATCTAAGCCTTCACTAAAGTGCAGAACGCGTTATACGGCTGGTCGCCGGAGTCTTCATCGGAGCTGTGCCTATTTAGTTACATTCCTGAATTGGTTAGAGTTAAGATCAGGCACAGTCTACGGGCATAACCAAGAAAGTAGATTTGCCCCAGGCAAGGTTCTAGATTCGCGTGGACTATCCAGATGTATCCAGAACTGGGATTTATCCAAAACCATGCTCAGACACTGGATAGTCCACGCGAATCTAGAACCGTGCCTGGGGCAAATCTACATTCTTGGTTATGCCCGTAGACTGTGCCTGATCCTAACTCTAACCAATTCAGGAATAGAATTAAGGCCACACCAATCTAATTTGTTGTTTCTCGGATTCGCCCTGTCCATTTTTTTTTATTTGCAAAAAAAAAAAAAATTAGGTTCAAAATCAACTGCAAAATGCTCAATGAAAGACATATTTTGGCCTCAACGGTTGAAGAAAGTCCTTTCCTTCCTAGTTATTAAAGTTTCTCAATGTATTACAATGCAATTTTGTTTCATTACAATTTCACAATCTATTGATTTAGTTATAAATCAGCCTGGTTTGTTGACTTATGGCTCATATCGTAACATTTCCGGCTATCATGGAGTGCCTTGGCCTGTTTTTTTTTCGCCCTGTCGCTTCATATTTTTTTCTGAAAAAATCCGACAAGCAACAAATTAAATTGGTGTGGCCTAAATAAGCACGGTTCTGGACACGATAAGACCATTGTGTCTAAGATATAACCGTTCAAAATAGCACAAAACATTGCCTTAGCATGATTTGACTAGCTTGACGATTCTGGCAATCCATTTACATGTAGCTCTAAGCATTCTTCGAAGACAATCTATGCTCTCTAGAGATCTCTCCCTTTTTCTCTCTCTCCATCCTCTCTATATATAGAAATACATGTATCTAAACTGGTATAACAAAATCACTGGTCCTTTACGGTCACTTCTAGATCTATAATCTTAATGACATTCAATCCAATCAGAATTTATTTACCACCATTATAGTTAAGGAAATTGCCAACCTCTAACACACCAAGGCAAGACGTAAGCGTCCACAGACCGTCACTACACAATAATATAAATCACCAACCAAATATTTATTTTCTTCTAACGACATAACCCACTAGCCTGACGCCTGTCTATCAGATTAGTACCTACCTGTTCTAACCTACATTTTTTATCAAGTACCCAGGGCAATTGATACTCATTACATTAATCCCCATAGAGAGTATTACGTGTAATACAACCTTAGCCTGGTCAGGTTATACCCCCAGTACGTGCATGTTGTATTTCCCACATGTATTACTTGTACTTGTTACTTACACGTTACTTGTATATACTTGTATATGTACTATATTAGCCTACAGTGTTAGTTTTACTGAGTATGTGGAATGTAAAATTCGGCGCAATTCAGTGCATACTGCAAGGCCGATTTGTTCCTTGTTTTTACCAACAAACCATTTACTACTACATGTATAGCGTATCATAAGACGTTATAAACGAGTTTACACGATCTGTTTTCTTGAGAGCAGACGGTGGTCAAGTAAAGTGATTCTATTCACCATATATCGCTTTCCATCGGGTAGACCTTATTTACTGCGTTCTTGTACTAAGAGACTGAGCCTGAGGACGAAACCATTTGCTATGTACGGACAGACAAAGCTGAAATTATTACCGTCTTGTTTGGAGAGGCTATAACGTGAGGATGGTATCAGGGAATCGCCCATTTCAAGTCCTCGTGACGCATGTTCACAGTGAGGATGTTAAGATCGGTTCCAATCAGGAACACGACTGTGCCATATCTCACACAGCGTCGTGACCGTCAGTTGAAACACTGGAGCTAAGAATAACACATCAGTCGTGATAACAAGTACCAAAACTCCCTGAAAATTGCTAACGAGATTACCCTAAAGAGAGCAACGACCAATAGAACAATGCGCCCGGAGCTGCGTGCTTGGTGATATTTATCGTTGTCTGAGGCGTACTTAAAGTGGCTTAGTGTGCGTGTGTGGTGTGATGTATTTGTCTAGTGGGGTCGATGACCTGAGTTATACTTGAAGCCTGCCAAGTCACGAGAAAATACAGCTCAATTAGCCGTTAAAATCAACCGATATTCGAAGGAATTTATAACCGCGTTGCAGAACTATCTACAAGTGGGAATTGGCACTTAAATTTTTGTAGTACAGCATAATAACCAAAATATTATCACTGGGGAATCAAACAATACACGGTGGTAGTTGTTTGCCGTATTAAAATCTTTCCAGCTCTTGCTAGATTTTCAAGTGTAGCCATAAGTAAAACGATGGGCGGTATAAAGTAGAGATGATATTGAACACGCTGTACTAAACTTTTATATTGCTTTCTAAGTAGATTCTTGTACAATATCGGACTACACAGACAGAAGTGCCTGCCCAAGCAGGACTATATGTCCATGATATGTAACGCCGGGCCGGAACACCATCGATTGACGGCGCTGAGTGACCTGATCAAAGCGCTAACCACACCGACTACTGCCGGGACTGTGCGCCGAGTAGGACCTTATCACACACACGGGGAAAACTCACAAGCGAAGCCGCTGACCTGAGCGGGACAAGCCGAGATTATTAGTCTCGTTAGGGTTCTCCGATAGCAGTAATCCTGGGGGCTGGAAATAACCTCAATAACTAGGCAGGGAGGGAAATCGCGCGGGGGATCTGTGAAGGGGAATTGCCGGCTTACCGCTAAACAACTTGACAATGAAAAACGACAGGAGCGATAATCACAGTCATCTATCAACTTTGTCTGCAAAACCAACGTCTGATTAGTGCAAACTGATCTTCTACTAACTTAGCTGGGAATATAGAAGATTGTGGTAAGATTGGAAATGAAAACGTGCGTTGATTTACAAACGAGCCACCTAATACACTCAATTGTAAAGTATCCGACGTTACTACATTTCGATTTCAATTTTAAATTTTACTATAAAAATCATCCTGGCATAAGTACAGAGTATATGTCTGAATGGTGAAATATGAAGTTTAAACAATACTGTGTACATATACATGTAACTGCTGGCCTTTTATACAGATATACAAACATAAGAAAGTATACGATAGCATGAGCGACATTATATTATGATTTCTGATAATTTTGTGCTTTTCATGCCCGCGCATATGCATCAATTTCCTTCTTTTTACTGTGACAAATCACATGTCACATATTACCATCATCAGTAGTACTTCTAACCAGACAATATCAGTACATCAGCTTGTCAGCTATAATTGTGTAGGAGATACCGCTGTCTTTCAAAGTCTTGAAGAATTTAATTTCCGCCACGCTTATAAATCTGATGATAAGGCCACACCAATTAAATTTGTTGGTTGTCGGATTTTTCCAGAAAAAATATGAAGCGACAGGGCGAAAAAAACAGGGTTAGGCATCCTATCAGAGCCCCAAATGCAACGATAGGAACCATGGAGTCAACACAAAAGGCTGGGGTTGATATTCAAACAATTAATTATGAACTTTTAATCAAATCACTGTATTGAGAGATGGGAAAACTGTAACAACTAGGAAGAAAATGACTTCCCTCAACTATTGGAGGCAAAATATGAACATTTTTTAGTTGATTCAAATTTTTTTTTGGCAAATCAGAAAAGAATGAAGAGGCGAATCCGAGAACCAACAAGTTAAATTGGTGTGGCCTAATCCATCGTAACATTAGTTTTATCAAAGTGTGTAGCATCTATAACCTGTACTTGTAGATACATGACAATGGTGCATGCATATATCGTTTGTAAATTGATGCCCGTTACCATATATTGTATATTCCAGACCCGTCATGGGTTTAACTTAAACAAGGCACTAGGGAAATTAGGCACCAGGGGTGACTTTACAGTATGTTCAACCGTCCCATGATTTCAAGTGGCGACCAAATATACTGCACGGTAAAATTCTCTTCTATTTGGCTTTCCTAATTTTATCCAGTATCGGGATGCCTGGCCATTCGATTGAAAGTACATTTCCATTTCCATCTGATATTTTTAGTACATATATAATAGTTCGTTTCGAGAATACTGAAATTCTAGTCATCCTGTCCTGTTGATATTCATATTTTATGAAATATTACATTGTGACGTATTGAGATTATATTGTAATTACGAAGGATGATTCGAATTTCAAATCAGATCTTTATTTAAAATCAACTGTGCAGATGAGTTGAATCTCTCAGACACAACTGATATGCTTTGAAAATTTACAGATATCAACATTTGCACAATTAAAAAATTATTTCCATTTTAGAATTTCATTTTTGCGTTACTGTTTCCTAGTAGAACAATTGAAATGAGGCACAGTAGTAAAATATGTGTGGAGGTCCCGCCCAGCGCCCGGGCACATCGTACATCATTACTCTTAATTAATTGCATATTTGATCAATAAAACAAAGATCTTCCGGCGACAGACGATGATTGAGAACGGTTGGGACAGTCCAGTAATGAGTTGTAACAGGTGGAACCAGCCGTAATTATCATTCAGAACAGACATGACCGTGGTAATCATAATCTTTAAGGCAAATTCATCCCTGAAGGCAAATTGCTGGTGACAGAATGATAAAACGTACATTAACAGACAGGGAACATGAAATTAGGTGTCTGGTTTACTGTAAGACTCTGTCTGTAAGTCGTCCCAAACATAAGACGAATAGGGCGGCGCCTCTTCGTTTCTGTAGCCCTTGGGCCACACAGTTTTGAAGGCACTATTATATGATAGCATAGGGCTAGTCTACCGGTAGTGGTGTGTGTTTAACTATCATACGAGCTAAGCACAGAAATCAACAATTTTAAAAGCACCTATTTTTTACCATGCACAAAAAAACATAGATTTAGTGGGTTTGAAACCTTGTTGCAAAAAGGTACACGCATTCACCATACCACAAAAGTTGGTTAACCGTAGTACTTGCAATATTGTATGTTGTCATAAAAATCTAAACCTCAAGTGTAAATTGAATGTAATTCAGAGTAGCCCCACTGCTATGTTCAATGACAATGAAGGCACATTGAATCTCTTGAATTTTGAATCTATGGCGTCCGTTGATGCTGAACCACCATCCCTACGGATACATAACGGTCGCTCCCCACCATCAGTCCGTCAGACTGGTCCACACGACACGCATGTGTACTGTACCTATGCGGCATCCATACATGTAACGCTACATGTACACTACCCCAGGCACAACGTTATCTTTCACTCATACCTTCTGGACAAAGACTGCTTCTTCTCTTACAATAATCTAGGTATGTACTTTTTATAAGAGCTATGTAGCCCTAGAGATAGTTATCGGCCGTGTAACGTTCTTGTTAGAGTAGTATCATATGTTGTTTTACAAGTGCATGTATGTTAAGGTAATGCTGACATTGAAACAAGTATTGTCGGATCGTATATTGTCCACAGGCCAAGTGTGCATATTCACTATCTACCAGACACTTTACTTGTCCTTAAAGGTACTGAATACAAGGTTAAGACGATGTTTCAAGTCAATTTTCTGACACGTACGTTTCAGGGTAGGTTGCATAAGCCTTACAGGATTGCATAACACTAGTTACAATTCGACATCATTGCCTCCTAATACCTAGTATAAAGGCTTCCGTATAGTCTTATAGTCTTTTTTACATCCAGCTAACGCTATATTTGTGTGTGCGGTAAAAACTAAAGAACCATAAAGAGTACAGAATTGATGCTACAATATTTCCACGTACATGTGAATTATAGCAGTGGTACAGATAGGGTCCTACAGATACAGTATCTATATATTACGTACTTGTACAGCAGTGATGCATCTTGATGCTGGTAAAACACATATGATATAAATGGGCTGTTATCTCGTACGGTTTAAGGTAAAGCTTTACACATTGCAGGAGAGCCCGGGAAGCACGTGTGCCGCTGTATGGGCGGCTTACGCTGAAACAGCCGCGGATTACGCCGGACTCCCGGCCGGTAAAAATAGCCCCGTCTGAGGGCTTTTCGCTCCGAGTATAGTAATCCTCGTCGTGACTACTCCCCTACACTTTAAACCGTTTTAAAAGCCCTGCTCAAGGACCGTGATATTAATGATGAGAGTTAGTACTGTACTCTGTGGTCTGGGGGTGAAGGCTGGTGCGATATGGGACTTTTGAGATCACAAGGCAAGTATTGGCCTAGTTTTATACCATGCAATATAACGAAATGAACAGTATAGTAGACGAAAATCATCCTACATAGCTCAGATTAAAAGAAAATGAGACAAGCGTATGGAAATGCACTGTAGAACAATTCGAAGCAAATTTTAAAACCATTCTGCAGAAACCATTTAGAAGCTAATATTTGGCAACAGAATCAATTTAGCAACCAGCTAAGCACTATATGATTGGATGGAAGGCACAAGAAGAGGTGTAGCAAGGAAATTGGACTATTTCTCTGCCTTATGCTAAATCTGAAGATGCACACATTTTAAATTGAACCATGTATCTGTATTACCCATCATCACGTAGTCGGATGAAAATGACAAACAGTTCCGTTTCAGCAGCACTGAGGTTTATAGCACATTAAAACTACGTTATACGTATGTCCCATTTTCTCTGAAGCCCGTCATACATTCAGAATCTTCCCCATACGTAACAAGAAGGATTCAAACTGATAGACACGACTTACAAACGTTAAAGCGAAGAAGCTTTCAAACGACATCCACCATCTTTCTTCAGCTACTGATGATGACAGTCACATGTCCAATAGCTTGAAAGGTAAAGTAAAGTACAACATCAATGACTTAAAATAAAGAATAATTAGAGAAGAAAATCATCATCTAAAATCACACTCCTTTCCGTTCTGGGTTAATGGTTAAATGTTGAGAACTTCCAAATCATTCGAAACCTATCAAAATGATACTTTATCTAGAATGAGTGATTTTCTTTATACTCACAAGTTTTTAATCCAATAGAATAACAGTTTATACTGGAATAAATGAGTTGAACGTTACAGGAAATAGGGTAACACGATCCTGATTATACTTGAGACTACACCGGAACTGTGTGGAAACAAAATACGTTTTCGCTGTTTGAAAGAAATTACAAACGGAAGAGACCCTTGTGTTTTCCTCTGCGATGCCCGTATCCGGTTTACAAAGACTTCACACTGACTTGCGAAAATCTCAGGGTACTAGAAGCCTGGCGTGTTTGTTTTCTTGCCTAACACTGTATAACTGCATTCAGCACTAAGGAAAGGTATGTCTGCCTGCGTATAATACTGTATAACACTGGATGTGTTCAGCGCCAAGGACAGGTATGGATGCCTGTTCATAACACTGCATATCTGTACATGTGTTCAGCACCAAGGACAGGTATGGTTGCCTGCGTATGACATTTTAACATTGTACAGCTGTGTTCAGAACCAAGGACAGGTATGTCTGCCTGCGTATAATACTGTATAACTGTGTTCAGCACCAAGGACAGGTATGTTTCCCACTGTATGAGTTCAGAACCGAGGACACGTATAGTTGCCTGCGTATAACACTGTCTAACACTGGATGTGTTCAGTGCGTATAACACTGTATAACTGTGTTCAGCACCAAGGACAGGTATGTTTGTCTGTGTATAACACTGTATAACTGTGTTCAGCACCAAGGACAGGTATGGTTGCCTACGTATATCACTGTATAACACTGTATAGCTGTGTCCAACACCAAGGACAGGTATGTTTGTCTGCGTATAACACTATAACTGTGTTCAACACCAAGGACAAGTATGGTTGCCTATGTATAAAACTGTATAAATGTGTTCAGCAGCAAGGACAGGTATGTCTGCCTGCGTATAACACTGTATAACTGTGTTCAGCACCAAGGACAGGTATGGTTGTCTGTGTATAACACTGTATAACTGTGTTCAGCACCAAGGACAGGTATGTTTGTCTGCGTATAACACTATAACTGTGTTCAACACCAAGGACAAGTATGGTTGCCTGTGTATAAAACTGTATAAATGTGTTCAGCAGCAAGGACAGGTATGTTTGCCTGCGTATAATACTGTATAACACTGGGTGTATGGTTGCTTGTTTCGTATCTTAGGCTGGTTCTATATATCTATTTAATGGTGGTACGTAGCTTGTTTTGGGGCTATTTGAAACGCTTCAAGTATAATATGATGACAAAAATTTGCTAAGAAATGGCAGTAAATGTAACTATCAAATAGATTTCCTTATCTAGAATACGTTTTGTTTTGCCACTCTGAAATTGGTTGTAAAGACTAGGCTTGTGACAAACGCGTTGGCCTGAAAACGAAGACATAGGTGTCACGTACTTCTTCAAAGAAAGCGATTACGGATTTCCCAATTCGGCTAGTTTCAGCCTATGAGAAATACAATAAAACAATTACAGGACCAATCCACCAGCACAATAGCAAGGCGGTTTGTCAATACGTAGCGCCAGGCTGGCTGGTTGGCGCCCTAACAGCGGTAGTTGTTACACAATGCCAGACAAAGCCCTGGTATCGGGGCTGCCATTATGACATATCACCGCCGCGCTAGCCCAACTCTCCCGCCATCTGGACATGATTTTGGACGGAACAATGTTCTTTGTTAAAACGCTGCGCCGTTGTCGAAGTTCATCTGAAAATGGCCGCTTGATTTATTTATGATGGTTGGCTGGCCAGATGCCGGGGAGTTATGGGACGCGAGGCGGGGAGGGTGATGGATACAAATGTTTTGATGAATGCAGCACGCCAAAGGGATAAGCCCAAAGCCAAATGCACACAGGTTTGCAACATAAGTGGTTTACCTATGATGATAAAACATGCTCAGCTCAAAGAGCCACTGTATCAATATCAATACAGGAGAAAGGCATGTATTGCAGGTACTGCACGTTGAAACTATCACAGTGTATTTTCCGGAGGAAGCTATTGGATGTTGCAGTTTAACTCTAATTCACAGAATTATCAGTTAATTAAACATTTTGACCTAAAAGTAAAAAGTAGAATCAGGAATACTTAGGTTACACTATTGCCTGTGTTTGTATTTCCTTGTATTTCCGGACATTTTAACCGGCAGAACTCAAGAATGTACCAACGGATTATGATGATATTTACTATATGGGTAGGCCTTGGAAAGACAAAAATTTAGGTCAATTTGTGGGGGCCCCTAGTGGTTATTCATGGAACTGCAGTGGACCTGTTCTTATTTGAAACTTAACTCAAAAATGTAATAAAGGAATATGATGATATTGAGTATGTGGGTAGGCATTAGATAGGTCAATTAAGGGTCCCCTCGTGGTTTTTACAGGTACTGCAGCAGACGTGTCCTTATTTGGAACTTTCTGATCCACAGGTCAATGACCTCGCGTGATATAATTGGGTCAATGCACCCAAGATGGCCGCTTCACCGGCCCCTCCATTATCTGTATTCTCCTGAGACTCTTCTTTTATAATCATCCATCCGAAAGTGCGTTACCGTTAACCTAATTCACATCATAGGATGGTTAGTTTCGTATTTGCATTGAAATAGAAATTATTTGTCCTTTCCCAAAAAGTTATTATGCAGGTTATTGACCCCTTGTAATACTTGTGTGTTTATATTACAAGAATCTTTACAATAGTAATACTTTACAGATAATCCATTTTAGAAGCGAATCTTTTGAATCCAACAAATAAGCTCAATTTGAGCATTGGGTAGGTTTGAGATGCTATAGGTAAAGATGTCTACTTTTCCTTCAAACTGCAATTGTGCGGATGGGGTTGCCCGATCACAAATGATGCTCAGAAAAGATTTAATGATTATCGAAGTCTGCCATTAAAATGGGAAAGCCTCATGAATAATCTGCAAATAAACACTCATTGGGTATTGTGGTTTGCGGCAAGCCGCAATGTTGAACACCGAAGAACGCAAAGCTGCGAAGCATCTTTCACGTGCGCCACCTAGCGTTTCTAAAGGCGCATTGCAGCCACGTCATTTGGCGTGGCTTCACGCGATGACAAGCCATAAATAATCATCGTGCTTTTAATTATAGGGATGGCTCCGTTTGTGTGTGTGTATGTGCACGATGTAGATGATGATACGCCGGGAGGGAGGGTCTCAGAAGGAAAGTTAGCACGTCATTCGTTCGCGGTGCTTCCGATAGGGTTTGATTTGTAGCTGCTTTTAATGGAGGTTCGCACAGACAGCGTCGCTCCACGGTCAGAGGAACGTTACTCACAATTTGTTCGGCTTCGCGCCAGCCGTTCTCACCAGTTCATCTTCTATCACTGCGCCGTCTCTGAGGAATTTGTTCCTCCGCAGTATCTATATAATGGCTGGATGAACCGTGGCCTATCTCGCGCACAAAACACACACACTCGTATATTAGCTATCATTCGTCTAGGCTAGTATAAAAGTAGCATGTAATCTTGAAAATGGAATTCAAAGACTTGGGAAATTTGTGGATTGTCATCGGCAGTGTATTATGATGGTATCTATGTCTGTAGAAATATTCTAGATGTGTTCAGCACCAAGGACAGGTATGTTTGTATGTGTATAATAACAATGGAAGAATTCAGCACCAAGGACAGGCATATTTACACGTGTACAATAACACTGGATGTTTTCTATCCTCGCCTTGCTGGAGCATTGACCGAATACTATGCAGGGAAATAAGACGATTTTTGCTACCAGTGCCTATTGTGAGGCGTATTACGACCACCTCTAACCTTCTCCCTCCTTCTCAAAAGTTGTTTCTGTAGCTTTGAACGCTAAGTATTTCACCTGACGCAGCGACACGTAACGCTGACACGCTCCCCTAACTCTCGGGTGGCGTAATCACTCACGTCACGTGGCCCACGCCTGATTCCCGCCCTCCTCTCCCCGCCTTGGTCTCATCTATTTTCCGGGCCGTCCTGGGCGCGAGCTGGCACCGGTACACTAGCGGCGGGGGGTGGCGGCACCCTGCGCTCACTTACCCCGACGGGTACAAACGTTCTATCCCTTCTTTACCTCATCACTCTCAGTCCACATCACGAGGATGGTGCGTTTCTACGGCTAACGCACTTTGCTGTGTGTAGGGTATACCGAGAGGGTCTGAGTTAGGACGCGGGAGCCCCCTGTTTGAAAGTAGGCCGGCTGGGATGAGCGTCCCCCCTTGGGAGTCACCCCTACAAACGATGCCCCGGCATGACAATAGCATTTGATGTGAATCCCCCGTCCGTCTCACCTACGTACGTTCTTCTCTCCACAGCCCTGACGCCAGTCCGACTACGGATAAACCCTATACTACTACAGCAGAGCCTGTTCCAAGCAGCGTCGGGGTGACAACGGAGAGAGAATTACTGTCCAGGAATATCCCGGAATTTCAGATGCATCGAGGAAAGGAAGCCCGCCGTATGGGAGTTCACGGCCACCGCCGTGTCTAAGCCTGCCAGCCGGCGGGAGAGAATAATATATCGCCCCGCAGCGTTCTGCCGTACGTCGCCCGTTGGATTTACCGCTCCTATCTCCCGTGTATAACATAGGGAGTTGAGTTGAGAGAGAGAAGTACAACTGCTACAGAGAGAACGCCCGAGGGTTAGAAAACAGAAGCATGCCGGCTAGGAAAGGGCTCCTAGCGCCACAGAATACTTTCCTGGACACAATAGCGACGAGGTTCGATGGCACACGTGAGTACACTTTTGTTATGTATGTTTTTTTTATTCTCTACTGCCCGGGGCAGTACGTGTATCATGTTGTACAGGGTAATATGTGGACACGACTTCTATTTAACCCTTGGCGGTGGTTGGACGTTCTCTTTTTTATTGTTATCTCACTGTTTCATCCGCTCGTTTGAACAGGTAAGGTTATTTTTACATGCGTGCATTGCTGTCCTGTGGCGCTATTCTAGCGCGCGTGGATGGAATAGACATAAAAACCTTATATAAGTGTAAAACGTCTCCTTACCACTGTCTGCCAATTAACGCACTTTTCGCTCACAACGCCCTAAAGCAAATGTTACATATAAAAGCTGTCTTTACTTTTGATATATTCAGATGACTCTAGGATATTATTTCTGGGAAATATTGTTAGAATACACCGCGGGGGGCTGAGTGTAGACGCTATACTTGCGGAAATTTGATTTGGTGGGATAATCAATTTATTCAATAAGCCTGGAGGAAAGGCACAATGGACATGTTTGGCTATCGTGTTGGGTTTATTACCAAAGTATTCGAAGGGTTTGAGACATAAAACAAACTTAGCACTTATATTTGACGCCGTTCTGCTAGTATTAAACATTAATCCAATATATAAAAGTGTAAAGATATCAGGTTAATTTGTAAGCAGAAAATGCCTAGCTGTTATAAAGCGATTTTACTGTAGTACGGCGTTAGGATATCATATAAATGTTGCATAACATCGTATAAACAGACTTAAACCAGATTCAGGACTCTAAAAGTAGCGGGAGTTCAAATACAGCTTAATTGTTAAGTAGAGGCTTACGCGTTAGGTACAGGTATTGTAATTTTCTCCTTAAAGCTGCTCAATGTAGGGCTTACGTAGCAAGTTATAAATATTCTGGATAACGCAACAGTTATGTTATCTATAGACATACAGTTATATTATCTATAGACATGTTTTACCACATTTGCGTCATCATTTTATACTTCCTGCACTTTTACAGTACAAAAGATACGAACATAAAGGTACCATTAATTCTGACGGTACCAATAAAAACCCATATAGAGGACGAAAATAAACCACAGCTATGTGTATACATTTGACAAAAGTCATTCTATTGACATCTACAGATATATTTTAGCATATTTGCGTCACCATTTTATACTTCCTGCACTTTTACAGTACAAAAGCAACGGACATAAAGGTACCATTAATTCTGGCGGTACCAATAAAAACACACACATAAGACGAAAATAAACCACAGCTATTTGTATACATCAGTATGACGCATTGCCATACTTGGAAGAACCCGTGTATTGTTATGTACGTATAAATAGTGATGATTCAGATGCTGTAGGAGTGCCATGTGAATAGGGAACTCACAACAATAGGGATGACTTAACTACATGTATATAGAAATCCCTCCTCAAAAGAATGACTTTGTACATTGTCCTTATCTTATATTTAGTTTCTGTAATATACAGGATTACCGTAGTCTTTCCCAGAAGGCTGGATGCATAATGATATGCATAGTGATAATGTGCAATGGGCTGTTGCTATCACACTCTACCTCCCTTCCATGAATAAATATTATCTCTTTCCATAATGCGAATCACCAGAAACACCCCATGCGTGAAACACTACCGCCGGCGAAGCATGAACGCATGACTGTTTAAATATAGCTTGTTTCTAATCTACACCCCAACAACACTCCCTTTTTATTACCGTTAGAAGAATAACAACTATAAATTTACCTTCATTATCAAGTCGGTTGGGTGGTTTGAATAATTTAGTTATTGTCGAGGACGGGTTCATTGTACGCAGTACAATAACTACGGAGATAAACATCAGAGTACAAAAACTCTTTAGAATCATTGACTAGAACGCTGACAAGAAGGAATAATACTTAATAAATGAAAATCACAAATAACTTGCATTAAATGTACCATATACACAACGGGGGTGGACGGATTTATATAGTTTCGGTATCAAAATCTGTCTGCAACTTTGAACTACAATGCTCAAGAGAAAAACACAGAGATGTAGATGTGCAGAGTAAAAAGAAAATAATACTTTCTAATTGAAGACAACAAATAACTTGAATTAAATGTACCATATACACAACGGGGGTGGGTGGATTTATATAGTTTTGGTATCAAAATCTGTCTACTTCTTTGAACTACAATGCTCAAGGGAAAAACATAAAGACTTAGATGTGCAACGTTATACATCATACACTTTTAAAGTGTCTCCTTCATCATGAAATGGACCAAGATTTACCGTTTGTTTTTGGCACGGAAACCTACTTGTCCCTTTGAACTACGCTGAAGAATACACAGGGGGAAAATAGCATGAATACATAGATAACAATGGTATCAATCATATAGTTGTTGTGGCACTTTGAGGTGATCGTTTTGTCGGCCATAATTTATTACTTTGTTGTTGGGGTCTGCTGAGGTAACGTGGTGTGTTTTTTAAGGACTGAGAAAGATAGATAGGTATACAAGGAAGATAAGCAGACGAAATATAGGCACAGGGAAGATAGGCGTAAGGGAAATAGGCCCAAAGAAGATAGCCAAAAGGAATATTTTGTTAAAGATACGTAGGGAAGATTGGAGTTAGGAAGATATGGTATACGGAGGACAGTCATATTAAGGGGGACAGGTATGAGAAAAATAGGCATAAATAAGGTAGGCATAAGTAAGATAGGCATATGGAAGGTAGTCACAAGGAACATAGACATAAGAAAGTTAGACATAGGGAAGATAGACATATGGAAGTACACATACGAAAGATAGGCATATGGGGTAGGCATAAAGGGATAGGCACGTGAAGGTAGTCATAAGGAACATAGGCATAAGAAAGTTAGACATAAGGAAGATAGGCACACGAGGAATATGCGTAAGGAAGATAGGTATTAGCGGGATAGGCACATGGAAGGAGGTCATAATTAACATAGGCACAAGAAAGTTAGACATAATGAAGATAGACACACGAGGAATATGCACGAGGAATAAGGAATTTCGAAGATTTGCATTTGTGGGATAGGCATAAGGGGCATACGGGTTATAGGGCGCACTACGTTGACGTTCGTTCTGCTTAAATTTCTACCACTGATTGCAATGAGAGCCCGAGTGTCTGAATAAGATGGTTACGTTACGTGAGAGAACAGGGGGCACGGGGTACACCGTGTGACCGTCACGGCTGACCAGGCTCGCCGTTCCAAGGCGAAGGCCAGGAATACGTGATTATACCTGAGGTTTAAAGGTTAATTGAATAGATTTCACACACAGACAAGGCGCACTCATGTGCTGAATGTGTGGAACGATAAGAAAAGTCGTTACAGATACGTGTACTGAATATGTATTGTTATAATTTTGTCACAAGAGTTTCATGTTAAGGACATGCTATGGTCACGAATTTTGATTGGCTAATAGTCTTGGGAATACGAAATGTTGGCTTGGACCCCTAGCAGTTTTCCTGGAACTGCAGACGTATCTTTGTATGAAACTTTGAAATAGGATAATTCAAGAAGGTCTGATTGGATTCTTATGAGTTTTACACATAAAAACATTGATGCATATGCCGTCGCTAAACGACTTAGTCATGTATACAGTTCTTATCATTTAGCAGAGACGTATTGTGTATGCATGCAGATAAGTAAATTATACTCGTTCAATATACAGACGACAACATGACTATCATTAGGCTATAATAACTACTTTGATGACCTAGAATTCTGTCATGAAGGACGTGACGGCCCGAGGACCGTTCCCTGAGGACACCCGTGGCGTCATCGATCTAATTAACCAGGGGGACTGAGGACGACTTGACTTTCACCGTGACCAGACGCTGAGTGATACGCCTATGGTACACATTTATCCTAAAGCTGTCCAATTTCACGGGATTCCAACCCCCTCGCCGCTCCAGCCGTCACCATGCTGTTACTGACACGCCCGGTGTAGACGTAGTGTTACTGTAATGACGGTTAACGTCAGGTGTAATAATACTTGGGATATTCATTAGCTACAAAAGCGACTGCAAATTGCAACTAGTCTTCCTGAATTTAAAAACATATAATGTTACACATACCACACAATCATATGAAAACGACAAGATCCTAACCCCGTCCTGTGTTACACACGAACGTACGGTTTATTCGTAAAGGTGCATTTGACACGAAACCTTTGTGAGCTGAGCTTCAGTCTTGCACTATGCATGTATACGTAACTGAGATTAAAGCTTTACAGACGTGTGTTTTTCTCAAAGTGGGGCGCTTTGCGTCGGAAAGTACGGCACACAGAAGCTACAGAGGATTTTTGGTTCGTTCCATCTCAAAAGGGGTGCCCTAATACCAACCTATACAACTACAGTGAGATTTCTGGACATATTCAAGCATTTGAAACACCGAAACTACCAGCGAAATACTCGATCACTGTCTTTCTATCTCAAACCGCTCTCTCTATCTTCTCATTCCGCCAACCGGTACTGTGTTAGATACAGGGACAAGATTGATTCTATCGCGAACGTTTTGTCTCCGTATGCGTCATCCCAGGCGCCTCCGCGATTGGTTCCCTCTCATTATGCATTAATTGAATTAAGACGAATCTACAACACGCGTCGCGACATTGAACAGTTACGTTGAGGTCAATTTGGCAACTACGCGCTCTGTCTATTTCCTGTTCTACTTTCGTAAGATTTATTTGAACCATCGGTTAAATCTGGTCAGGAACAAAATGGCATGTATATAAATTGCAGATTAGTGGTATATTAGCTTTTTGTATTATGAAAAATGTATGTAATAATGTATAAATTTTTACTAAGCTAGTTATATTGTAGCAGGGCTAAACTGTAATCTCCAACACAAAGGGGAAAATTGGTTTTTGTCAGGGACTGAGCGATTGACTGACTCTCTGACGTCACGTTGAAATGTAGATAGTGTACGTGACTCGGGAAACAATGGATCAAAAGTTGCAGAACGTTGAAGCATAAAACGTGGCAATTTATATACTGCTGATACAAAAACCAGGAAATCAGCACCAAGGACAGTCTATGTATATAGCTACAATGTATATAGTATTAAGAAGTCAGGTTGAATTGCAAACTCTGGAACATATTCGTTGTAAAAAATGCTGACACTTACACCAGGCAGTCAGCACCAAGGACAGTCTAGGTATATAGTTATATACTATTGAGCAGTTAGGTAATATTAAAAACTTTGGAATGAATCTTCAAGTGCAAACTGTGTCCGAACATTTAAACAGGAAACCTTAAACTAGTTGCGGTATTTCTGGTAAATTTATGTCAAACTTTATTCCCACTCAAAGGTACATAGAGATCAAATTTTCAACGACCACTGTCGCCTTAATTAGTTAACTCTCATGGATGTGATTGGTCATTACTTGATGGACTTATCCTGACAGTGGCCGTTGGAAATTCGATCTCTATTTATCTTTCGTTAAGCATCGTGCTATGATTACTACCAACACAGATGAACTTTCATGATAATTTAGTTGTGGTATTATATGTACCATGAAGCCTGCCCTACGTGTTTCCATTTGTCATGCGGCACGTGTAAAATATCAGCGGTCAGATAAATAAATCCTGCCCACCCGTGCGGCGCACGTTACGTACTTTAGTGCAGCGTCGCGCGCGCGGTTAGACGTCATTTACTAATTTCATTAGACGCAAGAGGAACTTTCACTTAGACCTCCTTGCTAACTGGCAAAACGCCCAGCTGAATTATAAAGTAGTGACCTAGCTCGTTTTTCTATGCGATCTATAAGAGTATCGGATTCACAGCAGGCGTCCCTCACCTTCATAATGTATTAATGAGGAGATGGGGACTGGCATATTAAGAGAAAAAAAGTTGTTCTAAACGCCCCCCTCCCCCACCACTGTTTAGGACATATACCAGTCCGGACCACTTTGCCTTGTAGTTAGTGTGTTGAGTTCGTAAGCTGGCGGCCAGGGTTCGAATCCTGGGGTACCCCTTCTTTCTGTTTCAGTGATGGAATTTAACACTCAGAGCTTGGTGCTCCTGAGCGGATTTCTTGCTACAACATTGACGGTGAATCCAATATGGCTGCCCTATAAGTATAACCGCGGTCCTTCTAAATTTTCCTTACACTAAAGTATGCCAGATTAGCTGGTCTCATATGTGGCGCCCATCTATAGCCATTGGGCCATACAGATTACAAAATCTAAATAATGAGAAGCAGTGTATCTAAATGTAGTTCTATTTTGTGGTTTTGGAGGGCTCTAATAAAAGTCTTCCACACCAGGGCTCCCAAACTAAAAAGGCAGTGGATATTCCAAGGGCTACACAATACACAAAGGTAATGAATTAAGTCCCATTGGAGAGGCAGTTGTGTATTTTACTTGTTCTAGCTTTATTTAAAATGGTAGTCTTGGACCAAATCACCAATACTGTAAGTTCTGAAGCATTTTCTAGGCACCTTCATGTAGAATTTTCTGCATTTCATCTATATTAAAACTAGGAACTCTGTTTCGTCGTGAGCACCAAGCCCCCAAATTTACGATTTGACGACTTAATCTCAACCCATTAGGATGATATTTTTCAATGACAGTATCTTTAAATCACCACTTACGTAATACTAATGGAAAATGTCAATCAGGGTCCATATCAAGTAGCGGTATCGCGCATCTAATGTGGTTGAAAGTGTCTATGAGACTGTGACTAACCCCAAATCTACTATAAACTAAGCAGCAACATACTCTCTACGGACGGGGAAATGCCAGCATGTCAGGGAAACATCGCGATACAAGCCATTAGATGCTGCATGAAATATTCCCGTACGATAAAACACATTACGGGTAACTGCCGTACAAGAGCACGCACTATCCAGGGTGATTTAGAAAATCGACCATAATGCAAAAACCCGAAGCCCGGCCTTCAAGTAACGACCTGGTCCCAAAACGGCTTCCAAGAATGACTTAGGTCCCCAATTCAGCCACTGTCGATTCGGATACATAAACAAACCCGACCCATTTCACCATGCAACTGAACTGACAATAATAATAGATAGGGTTGGCTCCAAAGCCATTTGGTACAATTAGGTCTCTCGCTAATGTAATGGAAAAACCGAAGGGACGATGCAATTTAGGGGAGCCGCGTGGTCGCCAGACGACAGAAGAGTAAATGGGATAGATGGCGCAGTAAAGTAAGTGTCTGGCTGCCGTTTAGAGGAGAAATGGGTTCGTGGCCGAGAAGAAATAACGGCAAACCAACTAAGACAGCTTCTACACAAGGCCAGGAAGTCACGCTTGTTTTAGATTTAAAGTTCAGGTAGAAAAAATAGGTATGGTTCCATGAATAATACTTGCACATACATCTAGTTTTCTTCCTAGTGCATTCTAAAATAAGAACACTACCGCATTGCAAGATTGCCACAAATTTTCTTCTCTCATAATGCATTTTTAAGAAATATCGAAATGCCTTATTTTAATATTTGTGCCCTATATAAAGAAACTATACTAGGATGTACTATTTTGAAATCGTACTCAACAAAAGTATTGGTTTACTTGTACTTTCTGTTGTACCATATGATTATTGTATTTGCAAGAAATGAATTGCAAATGACATTACCAAATCGGATCATAATTGTTGATTATTATATGATTATTAGCATGGCACAGAACACTTCTTACGACTGGTTTATGACGGAAATATACCTGTCGCTCTCCACACTACGTATGATCCATCACTACTGTAATAGTGTGGTTGTGATTAATGATATCACGTATGCAGCGCCGCGATTGGTGCTAATTAATTGAGACGCGCTAACGTGCTTCTACATAACACCGGTACCCGGGCTCAGACATGGTGATGACGTCACACTCACCGAGAGCTCTCTCCTTCATCTATAACACTAATATGTTGAAAAATCTCTTGGTTAGCATCCATTACAGTTGTTAAGAGTATAACAAGCGTACGTTTTCCAATTTTACATCCTTAAGCTTTCATACACACTCACAGAGAGCTTTCTCCTTCAACAATAAGACTAATATGTTGAAAAATCTCTTATATAGCATATATTATAGCTGTAAGAGTATATAAGTGTAATTTTACCCTATTTTACAGCCTTAAGCTTGTCTACGTCAAATATGTGGATACTGTAGTGCTTATAATGAAATCAGAGTTGATAGCGAATTATGAGTTCATTGCTGGAAGCTGTGTACTGCCGTTGGATATGCAACTCAAAGACCTTAATGGTAATGTAATTTTCTTCGCAAGCCTTAAAGTAATTCAGATACTGTTACAGATTACGTGGAGCGTGATATGTGTAAAGAAGATTGTGCAAACGGTAAATGGCGGGAAAATCTAATGTCAGCATTACTAATGACGTCATTATCAAACGACACATGAGAACATGTATCAAAACGCCTCCTTTCAAACGGTGTTTTCCTCATCCAAAGATAAATTAACTGTTACTATTTTTGGCGAAGTAAATTAAGTTAGAGTTGTTAAATGGTGTTATCTTCAGCAGTTAAATTAATTGTTACTATTTTCGTCGCAGGAAATTACTTCTATGAATCTCTTAACGTTTGCGGGAGATTTTTATGTATGCGCCACTAAACTAGAGCTTCGCCGATGAAGGTTAGACATCCACAAGAGATATACAAGAAAAACGTAACTCAAGCAACTGGATATATTTTGTCATTTATAAATCTGTCAGGCGTTTCAAGTAACATCCAAAACGTTTCGTCAGTAACTAACGGAATCTGTAGTTAAACAGGTACATAGCACAAGATAGGTACAGGTACCTAGAACAGAGTAGAGCTTGCTAAACAGCGATATAATGCAAAAGTTCTCTTAGAAGTTTGGCTAGACAGTAAAGTTTCTCGTAGAAAGGGTGTGGGTGGGTTGGTGGGTTTAAAAAATCGATTTAAAAAACAGTATTGGCCTGTTTGTGATAAGTCAGAAATAAATATTCTCTCTTCGCCACCGCTTTCCCAATAACGTCAGTGAGTGATATTAACTCAAGTCCCTCCTACGAGAAATGACAAACTGTTTCCCTTCTTTCCTAACGTCACAGAGTCCCGATATCACCCAGAAAATCGCTGTTCTCGGAAATTTCAGCGCGTCGCCTCGCGCGCGATATTGGAACAACAGCGGGGGGCGGGCCGGGCCGAGGCCGATGAAAAATGACATCCTTCCCGGGCCAAGATTATATATCTATTACCGAGAACAAGCTGGGACGAAACGCGGACTAATAATTTTTACCGTGCGTGAGTTGCGTGTATATGGAGTAGTAAGAGTCCCGTCACATACGTTGTATGATCGATAGGTAACTCAAGGTATTATGTGCATATGTCGTGCAACATTTTATGATGAAAGTTCATTTGTGTTGGTAGTAATCATAGTAGGTTGAACTTTAATTCAACACAACGGATACACAGAGATCAAATTTTGGCCTGTGGAATTCGAATTCATCAGGATAATTAAAGACCAATCACTTCCGAACGTAATCTTGTCTTGTTAGGCCTAGGAAAAAAAGTTGTGTTTCCTTTTTCCCGACCGACCCTACAAAAAACTGCCGATCCTGGCCTTTTTTGTGTGGACCACTGCAAGGGACATAAATTTTCGAGCTGATCGACCTTTTCTAGCTCCATGATCTGACACCTGAGTGAAACATGCAAGTTTTACTCTGTTTAACTGTCCTGTATAGGTTGGATCACTAGAGATCGCCAAAGTCTACAAAAAAAAAAGAAAGAAAATAATCCCTACCTACCGATCCTAATATTTTTTCAGGACTGAAACAGGAAACATTTTCCAATGCCTTACGAAAAAGCCTTAGTTCCTTGTGGACGGTTGGTTCTTTCACAAATTCTACATCAAAATCGTTCATCGAATGTGACCGCGTGAAATAAGAATGGTGCGGATAAAATGCACACGGAGCAAAGTATCCTTATGTAAAACCGATACATCGATCAGTAGGATCAATATCTATCAGAGGGACAACCGATACGTGAGCCGAGCGGTGTGTCTTTCAATGACTTCCGCGGCAGGATTCTAGGCACCTGACTCAATTTCCTTACCTAATCATACAGCCCCCCTCCCCAACATTTACACAATGTACGAGTTAGGGAGAATGATCATAGGGTAGGTTTTATAGTCACCGCAGGTAATTAAATTTTCTCTGCGTCTCAAAATTAGCCTAATTTCCGATTTGAAGGCGTCGCATAATTAGCCCTGATAATTGCAAAGGCTTTTAGATGGCACGTTGATATTTATGACTGTTTCAGAGACTAAACAAATGGAGAGAAAAGATGGTTCTCTTGACAGATACAAGGTGCTGTACTTACAATTAGAGTAACTTAATGGACCAAGCAGGTAAATGGTGCTATATGGGCCTTCATGGATCATAAGGCAGCAACTCTGGAGCTGACTTGAGTTACGTAAAGGGATGATGAGTAAAGTAATCTGGTATATAAATTGAGAAAGGTTATGATATATGACAGTTACGTAAATTGCGTTGTAACATGGCCTACGGGAGGTCACAAGATTACATTCCAAGTTATGCAATGTAAAAATTCTGTTCGGCGGTGTTATGCAACAGGCTTATGAAAAAATGCAATCTTGTCCGAACAACATTGGCCCAACGACGAAGTTTTCTTTAACTGAAAAATTAGAAAGTTGCATCATATTAATGGCATATAAGGCGGCGCCCATCTCCGTTTCTATAGGTATTGGGCCACACAGCTGCCAATTGAGCAATAGCCTCTACCAGGCTTCGGGAAGCGACTGAAAGAGTAGAAATTGGGCAAATAGACAAATGATATGCCAGAGGATTGGCAAACTGTGGACAAACTCCCCTGACATACATGTATTATCTGTCTATTAGGCCGATTTCTGCTCTTTCCAATAGTATCATGTTCCCAAAGTTTGTTGCTATCCTAATACGACGATGACATTTGCCGTCTAAAATGGATTCTAATCAAACCCATCTCCACTCTCCACGCTCGTCTGTTTCCGTGATCCCTCATAATGGCATGATAAACCTCTGGTGCATTACGTAACCTCTGGTAACCAACCGTAAATGTCAGCAAAAACATCTGGCCGAGCTGAACGTGAACGTGGGAGTTGATATGTTCCAGATGGCTTGATGGCTATCGCGTGACACCTTCATTAGGAACACAATTGCTTCATTTCTGTGCGTCAAGGTAATTGTGACGATGATTAGACTAGGCTGGGGTTGACATTTCTGGAGATGATTCTATCAATTTACGGTGGCATATCGCAAATTGACAATCGCTGACAGTAGCTGTGACACTATCAACAGTAGCTGACAGCTGTCACCGGATTTTATAATCGTTTGGCAGAGAAGTCGCTTGGTTTAGTTGACATTTCTGGAGATGATTCCATCAATTTACGGTGCGTTTCTATTGGCATATCGTCCTGTTATCCCGCAAATTGACAATCGCTGACAGTGTAGATGTGACACAATCAACAGTATAGCTGACAGTTGCCACATGCTTTTATCATCAATTGGCAGAGAAGTCGCTTGGTTTACTCTAACGTGAATATCAAGTTAACCATTCTGTAGATAGGACGTGACATGTAGTGAATGTGTGTCCCAGCGGGAAGAGAGATGTTGACAGTTTGCCAGTGATGCGGCTCATCGTATATGGTTAGGCCATGTTGATTTGATTACATGGATGACATCCTCCGGGAGCCCCAAAACTGATGCGCGCGTGCGAATAAAAAAAAAGTTTTGCAAAAAAAAAGTTGTTTTCATTATGACATCTACGTGGTCATGAGGGTTGAACAAATGGGACAGAGTATGGTTTGGCGAATAATCTAGTCTTCAAGTTCATTTCCTTACAATTTCGTCTTTTTTTTGTTTGATTTTGGCATTCTACGACATTGGTATAGTTTTTACTTATTTTTTGTAACTTACGGTATATTTTTGCTCATTTTACAACTGTTTTGTACGATTTACAGTATGGTTGAAAACTTTTATTTTTTTTTGGAAACGGCCGAAAATTCATGCGCGCGCGGATGTCATCCATATAATCAAATCAACATGGCCTTAGCAGTGAGCGAAGCTTTCGCTATTCCCAGACATAATTTGAGGAGGAACAGTGTTATTATTACAGTGAAAGGTGAAGGAAATACAGTACTACACTCTACTGGGGTTTCAGCAGCCGTGCCTAATCGTTTATTTCTACAAACTTTCCTTTTAAAAGTTCACATTCCTAAAGAAGTATGCTGTTAGCTTCGCGTGTTTTGCTGTCATTCAAATCATACTTAAACATAATGGATCATATTCAATTTATAAATTCATTAAATTCTGGCCGCTTAAAGGTCTCCATCCAGTCGAAAGTGGGCCATAATAAATGAATGAATGAAGACCTTTATTGTGCATATATCCCCAATGGGTTAAGTACAGGTCACAACAAAAGAATGGTTTACTGATACACGCATACATCGTAAAGTTAGCACGAGTACTATAGTCTAGTAAGCAACTATAGCAAGCCTGTTTTTCTAGCGCGTCTTTTCTACGGTGACTCAAGCTCACATGACGTGATCAGAACGTTAACCCTTAAGACAGCCCTTAAGAGTCGATCCTCCAAATGCCATCCACGGAAAATGGCCCTAGTTTCATGGTGCTTGGCGTTCGTGTCATATGTCTGAAGTCCCATCAATTATGCAGATAGCAAACATCATAGTTCGTGAATTATAGATGAGGCCCTTCCCCCTCGGGGTGTGAAACGTGAAGCAACACGTAGGCAGACAGATGGACTCATCATACGGTCCAACAATGGCGACAGGCAGCGGCGCAGGGACACACTAATAAGCCTCATTACTGCTTTTGTTCGAGGGAACCAGCTGAGGGTTTGCTATAGTATTTCAAAGTACAACTTACTGGTGGCTCGTGTTTCGGCCACACCAATTTATTTTATTGGTGCACGGGTGTCTGCAGAAAAATGAAGGAGCAAGAAACATGAAAATATTCTTTGCCACTGTCATTGTAGACACGGTCAAATACGAAAGCAGACTGGCAGACTGGCTAACGTTCAAAACTAACTGCTGGTGCGGCATGCCACAGTGTGCACATTTGGGTTTGATTCGAGTTGAATTCTGAATGATAATATCATCTTCAAACTATTTTCGTTTAAATCTAGAGGTGACAAAAAAACTTCAGAGGCGCCAATGCTAGTAAAAAACCAAGGAATCGAATCGGTGTGGTCTCAGTTGGAAACGGTTGGAAAAAATACAAAGTGTTAAGTAACGTAAGTTCAAATGGCAAACGTCTGCCCAACGGGCTATGGAAAGCGCCAGTGAAAGCAATGGCGTGGCGCGTTTCAGCCCATCATAGGTACGGTAGACTGCTCATACATTTCCTCTAACACACCCCCTACGGCATTCTCCCCATCCTGTCCGCATCGTTACGGCACTCTTCTCGTGGGACTAACGTCTCAAAATTGTACCTCAGTCGCCTCCAGTTTTGTGAAAATAGAAAGAAATAGATGGTTTAGGACCCCGGGGAAAAGGGTCCACAAATTCCTGGAAGTATGATGTTGTTACAAATTCCCCAGTGAAGTACGAAAATGTACGCCGCACGGCGTCCGGAGATTTATTACCTTTAAAGATAACGTCTCTCCGGGAAGAAACGTATGGCGTAAAGACGTCATAAATCTAAAAAAAGAAAACATAAGTCTCAAAAATGACTGGCCGTTACAGATAGTGAAACATATAGGGAGGTGATTCGATGATAAAGTTAAAGTTCAGCCAGTGATACCATCTCACATCACGGAAAAAAATCCCCATTGCACTTCCCTATAAGCTTCGCGTAATCCTTCTCTGTATATGCCACCGTTAATAGGGCCTGACAGGGATACAGCCGTTAAAAATAGAAAAGCCATTTAGTTTCTGCTTGGAATATCAGATCGGTATAAAAATTGAAGAGGAGACAGGCAAAGGTCAGGCGGTAAAATTGGTTAATCTCGCGATTACATCTGACGGGTCTGGTTCAGTCTGCCGTGAGCTAAGTGTAGTGACCTTTGGGCTGGGCTGGAGGGAGAGATCCGCTATGTCGACTGTTACAGCCTGTTGCCAGGCGTATAGAATTTCAACTACAGTGTTTGGACTAGCTATTCTCTTCCAAAGTTTCCAACAAAAACACCCCTGCAATTCCAAAACTAGCAACTAGGTGACCCAAACGTATACTACTTCTTTCTAACTTTCTGTACAAAATTTAAACTACAGTGAAACATGTTTGCGAGCATGAATGCTCCTGAGGTTTGGACTAGCTATTCTCTTCCAAAGTTAACGACAAAAACACCCCTGCAGTTCCAAAGCTCGCAACTAGGTGGCCCCAAACTACTTTTTTCTTACTCCTAAAGCTATTCGCCATCAATAACTCAAGACCATATCATGTCCAGAACAGATGATAAACAAACCTGTTGTACCACTGCAATACCAAGGAAAAGTACTAGGAGGCCTCAAATTGACCTGGACTGTCGTTTTCCAAAGACCTACACATATACCAAATACCCTAACACTCCATCCTTACGTTCTTGAGTTATGCTGGCAAAATTAAAACTGTCAGAAGAACAAGAGGCATGTATTGAATAACGAGTGTACATATATCACACATATGCTTTAGAGCCTAACCAACTCATCACAGCTGCGAAAATCGGCTTTTCTCCGCGCTTAGACGTATTTCATTTGCGCTTGAATCTATATTAATGCGCCAGTAATTATGTACGACAGATTATCAGATACATCAAAGTAGGAGTTAGAGCATACAGGTTGTTAGGTCCATGAAAAAAATGCTGTTTCCTGCTTCCCAACCGACCCTAAAAAAGCTGTCGACCCTAGCCTTTTTGGCAATTGGGTGGACCCCTGCAAGGGACATGGATTTTTCCAGCTGACCAACCTTTTCTAGCTCCATGATCTGACACCTGAGTGATGAAACATTGTACAATCGGTTTTCCAGCATTGACATTGAAAACACAAGTGTCCTCATGCAAATTTTACTTTCTAAAACTGTATTGTAAGTAAGATCACTACAGATTGCCAAAGTCTAATAAGAAAAGAAAAGAAAAAAAAAGATAATCCCTACCTACCGACCCTATTTTTTTCAGGACTGAAACAAGAAACACAACGTGTTTTTTTCCTAGGCTGCTAAGGCTGATGACGAGAATACGGTACTAGGTTCATTGTCAGCAGATTAGATCGTGTCCGTGGCCTGTGCGTCAGTGTTTCCGAGCACGGCCCTGCACGCATGACTTGTCTATTGATCTGCGGTTAACGAGTAATGTTTGGGCGCTTTTACTGATCTCCTACCGCTTCTCGGTGAAATTGACCCTCCACGAGTTTGCATAACTACCGTAGGGGCTAAACTCAAAGGCTCGTCTCTTTGTTAAGTGGTATACGGTTTGTTTGGGAGAAAAAAGAGCCTATGAAACTTTTTAAGAACAGCAATCGTCATATACAACGTTGATAGTGAGTTTATCAAGCTGCACGGACAAAAATTGACCCTAAATCAGTTTGCATATGTACCGCAGGGGCTAACTCAAAAGCTCTTCTCTTACTTAAATAGTATACGGTTTGTTTGGGGTAAAAAGAGCCTATGAAACGTTTTCAAAACAGTAAGCGTCATATGTAACGTTGATAGTGAGTTTATCAAGCTTTTCGGACAGAAATTGACCCTAAATCAGTTTGCATATATTTCGTAGGGGCTAACTCAAAAGCTCTTCTCGTCGTAAAGTGGTATACTATTTGTTTGAGAAAAAAAAGAGCATATGAAACGTTTCAAAACAGTAAGCATTATATGTAACGTTGACAGTGAGTTTATCAAGCTGCACGGACAGATATTGACACTACATGAGCTTGCAAAGCTACCGTAGGGGCTAAACTCAAATGCTCTTCTCGTCGTTAAATGGTATACAATTTGTTTGGAAGAAAAGAGAGTGAGCGAGCCATCCAAACAATTGAAGATCCAAAATACGTTTGTAGCATATATCTTTACAAAATCATTTCGTAAAAATGACTTAGAGACATGCAAATCTGAGATCACCCCTAGACACATTGAAAATTGCGTCAGTTGGCGGTGCAAACTAACCAGGTTTCCGTGACACAGTGATATTAGGGTGATGATCTCACCCCGCGGCACGATTCAATATGGCGGATGATTGACCTTGGCTTCACCTCATAACGTTCTTCACTGATTCCAGACCGATAAAGTTATCCTAGTTATATATATATATATATATCAGATCATCCTTACGTGAGCAATGGTCTGCTCTGGGTGTTCCCTGTGCAGGTTATGAATGTTTAATGGTAATTTGTGTTTGCTGCATATTTCGGTGGTTATATCATGGCCACTCAAATTAATGCTAGGACAAAACCCCATTGACCGTAAGTGACAGTTCTAATTCATCATCATCATTGTTCTTACTCGTCACAAGGTGAAACAAGTGAAGTTCTGCTTTCAGTACTTCGCCCTTCATTCACTAAATTCACTACAGAAAAGGGAAATTCCCCATTAGAAAACAAACCAAGTATTTCAGGCATGTATTGAAGCTATTCTCTTATCTGATTCGTGGGTCATGAACACTACAATTGTAATTGCACGTGTGTTTTTCAGACTTTTACGCGAATGTTATATTGACTTTAATTTTGCAAGCGTAGAACCAGCACTAACAAAAACGTTGCAATCGACTCCGTTTATGGCCGGAAGGGCATCGTTAAGCAGCTGAGAATCAATTAAATAGTATTTCTGCCAAGTTTCGCTTCAGTAGACAGGTTATTTCGGGGTCATCAAATAGCATGTTGCACGTCCCAAGCGGATATAGAGCGAGAACATAACCATTTAGATTATGTGGGGCTTTGGGGACTTTGGGTGCCGCCATTTGCTGAGAAATCATCTCTATCTCTATCATTACAGTGACCAAATGAAAATGACAGCTTTCCCTCTAGAAAGAGATTTAACTACGTGATAAAGTACTAGACGCAGTGGTGCCAGGTATAAAATGCTTAACGTAGATGTCCTTGACAGTGAATAGCGCAGCAATTTGGAAGTTTTGATAGGTAATGGCGCCATTTTGATGCCGCCATTTTGTACATTGTGCTACCTGATGACCCAATTAGTGTGCGTGATGGCGGCAGTTAATATCATCCCGAGGGAACCATTCTGACCACATGCACTCAAGATTGTACATACTGTGTATTGACTTTTCCATTTTTGGCTGCATATGGTGGTCTAATTGTTAATGTTTATGCATGGATTATGTTTTCCGATGCTTGAATGAGGGCAGGTCAATAAAGATTTTTCCTTGCCCTCTTTCTGTTATGGCTGTCCAGAATGTGCTAGCTCAATATAACCGCCCTTCGGCGTAACACACCAGCTTTGCAGGCACGTGGCGCGGCGGCAGCTGGTCATATCACACCGATCGACTTGTTACACTCAATCTTTACACATTTAATTGCAGGAGTTGTTTAAAGCTTTCTAGTGATGATGCCCCAACTGTGCTTGATGGCAACGAGTTCCACTCTACGATAGTTCTTGGGAAAAACGACATTTTGAACACCCCAATTCTTGGTTGATTGCTCTGATATTTGAAGGCATGACTGTTTCTTGTTCTTTTCTGGGCTGGTATCAGATACTTTTATAGTAGTTGGTACGTCCACCAGTTTATCAGTCATTTTGTACATCATGCACAGTCTGTACATTTTTCGTCTATCGAACATAGCTAGACAAATAGCTCCACTTATGCACACGGCTTACTGCCCTTCCATGCTGGACCCACGCTTTCCGGTAATGTAGCCTACGCACCGTGGTTAAACTAGCGGACTTCCACTTCCAACGATCATCACTCACAGGAAAGCCGACACTAAGCCAGTACCACTTCCTCGCCTGCAAATCATCCGTTTGGTACGGCGCTCGAACCAGAACCGCCCACCCTCACACGTACGTACGCGCTTCACACTACGTGTGTGTGTGATCGATTCCTGATAATAGAATCGACCTTGACAACGACGTAAGGCCTGAAGACTTCGACATTCAAGATGAATCCATTCATGTCAGATACGTTTCTTCGTGTCGTACATTAAATATGAAAGGGTCTGGTCTCCTGTGTACGGTTACCTGTGTGTGAAGTTTCGGTTCGTTCCACCGACAGCAACATTAACACAAGTACTATTGTGACGCAGGGTATATTGTGAGGCTGTGAATGGGGTATGTCAGGACACTTGGCTCTTAGTCTTACGGTAAAGTGTGTATATGAAGGCTCCATGCTTACCTTACCTTTACCTAGTCCCATCCTCATGTCTGAGGGTCGGGGACTATGGTGGCATCCAGGATCAGTCGCCTCCACTCCCTCCTGTCTCTGGCCCTGTGAGAGCACTCAGCCAGTGGCATGCCCATCCAATCCATGCTAAAAGTGACAAATTATTATAGCATTATAGTCAATGTGATAAGCTTGGTAATTCATAATTTCTGTACTTTCTTTCGTCGATTTCTGTGAACGATTTACTGTAATTCTCTTTATGTTATCTTAGAGAGAGCGTCAACATCATCAGCTAAAGTTTGGGGTAGCTTAAGCTTGAAAAGATACCCGTATATTTCGTGCATACGTCAGTTTCCTGTACTAAATCTATGACATATACATGTAGTCTTCCCCAAAGGCTACAATACGATGCAGTAGATACTCATCTTAGCCGCCATTTCCAAATCCCCTCATGTCCAATCATTATAATATAACAGAAAGAAAACTGTGTCACAAAATTTAAGAGTATGGAATTGAAATCTCCTTACGTATTTTATTTCTTAATGAAAATTTATCACACAGAGACCGGATGGGGTGACAAAATCGGCGCAAATCCCCTTTATTTTTGACGCCCCTGTAAATTTAATACTTTAGAAGCTACTTAGGAAGGCAGCATGCGTCAGCAGGGAATACGGTAAACGGCTTGGGAAGAATTAAGTGTCTTTGGGTAATTAGAAAGTGGGCATGCGAGTCCTGGGGGCCCGCCTGGCTAACACCGGGGTTGACCTTTTATGCGCAGAGGTCGTTCAGTATACGATGATACGTAATTGGTAGCTCCCTTCTATCAAATCCAAACGGACGGATGGCAATTACTCTAGATTTGTACGGTCTTGCTATAAATGACGGACCGTTTTTTAAAGTCTGTGATGTCTGTCATCATCTGAAAAAGTCTGAAAAAGTGAAACAGTTCAGTTAAGGCCGTAGTCGTATGAGGTGCCCCTGAAAAGGTAAGAAAACGTAAAAAGAAAACAAAATTTGATAAAAACTGAGGTTCGAACACGGTTTGAGGGACACGGTTTGAGGGATGGCATTAGTCATATTAGGGATTGCTTTCGGATGGTGACGTAAAAGGCGGCTCCGTGTATAAGGCCATGTTGATTTGATTATATGGGTGACATCCGCGCGCGCATGAATTTTCGGCCGTTTCCAACAAAAAAAAAGTTTTCAACCATACTGTAAATCGTACAAAACAGTTGCAAAATGAGCAAAAATATACCGTAAGTTACAAAAAATAAGTAAAAACTATACCAATGTCGTAGATTGCCAAAATCAAACGAAAAAAGACGAAATTGTAAGGAAATGAACTTGAAGATTAGATTATTCGCCAAACCATATTCTGTCCCATTTGTTCAACCCTCATGACCACGTAGATTTCATAATGAGAACTTTTTTGTTTTGCAAAACTTTTTTTTTTATTCGCACGCGCGCATCAGTTTTGGGGCTCCCGGAGGATCAAATCAACATGGCCTAAGGGAGTGTCAGGCATTAGCTTCAGGTGTCAAAATCTGCATCATACGGTAAAAGATCATCAACACAAGTTCAGAAGAGTAGTGGTGACCCAATGTGCTTTGCCGAAAACTGGAGCCGTAGCGAAGCCGCATCGCACTTCTACTTTCTACATATAAAAGCACCATGCTTCAACTCAGTTGAGAACGACTTCTTTATCTTTACTTAACTTTGTTTTCCACCACCACTGAGATCATTATTAGACCTGCATGGGGACTAGGCAGTCTCACATGACGACCCTGATAAGGTCTCTACGCTCGCCCAAGGTCCCTCAGACCATACTAATCACGGCATTACACATGACCTTGGTGCAATCAGGTAAACATCCTCCAGCTTTCTTTCTTGCGGTCTGATTGCAAAAGATGGCTTAAAATACACCGTAAAGACGCTATCAGTACTGGCCTTTACGTTGGTACATCCTTCAAAAGGGATTTGTTTAATCCGAGATCAGATGCCAACGAGCTAAGCGTGCCTTTGAAATCCTAACAAACATTTGTAAAATCCTAACATACAAGTGTTATAAGGACACGGAATGGTGTTCTTCCATGTGACATAAAGTTTGAAATATGTGTGTTCTCTTATGTAGGGCATGGTTAAAAGGTTTTCTCGCTGAATATCACTCATTGTAGCCTTCATTTAGGCCCCAGGTACGAGCCATGGCCTTGGGTAGAATCCGTGATAATAGCCAAGGCGTTCAGCTGAGTTGGCGGGAAAATAGGTCGACAGTAATGCGTTCTGACGGGCCCAGATTACCTGCTAGCTTTCCGCCTGGGGTTGAAATTGCGACCCGCGGCCGGCAGTTCAAGCCCGTACGCAGGAAGTGTGGGCGAGCTGAGTCCGGCCTACTGTGTAAGCCTCTGCTCTAAATTGCACGTTGCCTGCCCTTTCCACACGTCATTTGATATCCTACAACTCTCAAGCGATGCCCAGACTTCAAATGTCGATGTTTTGCCCCTCTTTCAACCTGTATTTACTTAGAGTGGCTATCGTACCTTAGTGTAGTCTTTTTTGAAGTGTGCAGAGTGACGTCATTGGTTGCCTAGCGACCAAGCTGGTTTATGGCTACTCAGAAAGCACCAAATAAACCCTTTTTAGCGTTCGTGTTATTACTTTTCAAAATGAAAGTATGGCACGGAAATAATCTGGACACGTACAACACGTACAATATACAAAACAGATAAAAGATCAGGGACATGATAAAATCAATTGGATTGGACCACACTAAGTTTTAAAAATGCTACACAATTTGCCTGCTTGGTGAATTTCTGAATTTCTGCGGCTGAATTCTGAACCCGGTAGGCTAGCAGATGACGCCTGTGTTCAGTCTGAAATGGCCACTGAGCTTGTCTTGGTGTCCAAACCACTTGAACAAGCCGTGGATTGAAGCCTGGCCCACTCACAGGGTCTGTACTATCCTTCCAGCCATCTGTAAAAAGCCAGGTTGAGAAATGTTTGCTACAGAGGAAACATCGAGGGAAGAAGTAAAACTCACTGACGCCTGCAACAAGTTGTTTTTTTTATGTCACTTCCCGTGAACCTGCACTTTGGAGAAATGTGAGCCAGAGGTGAAATTTTGGTTGTATCTTCATAAAATAGGAGGCACGTCGTCAAAAATTAACACAATTATTATTATTTACTTGTTACATACGGTTAGTATACTAACCTAAGTATACTTGGTCACAAAGTGTTACATTGCAATATTGTATAATGGGTGCTGTCCTTGGTGCTGAAATCCAGGTTACAAAAATTAACCTTCCCCACTGGAAGAATATTATTGATGCTGAATTTTCTTATTTCTTATTCATTAAGTTTATTAAGATATGCATTTAGTAAATCTTCCAGGGCTTTTCAAACAACACAAATATATGTATAACATAAAACAGATATAGTATATTACACATACGGTGCAAAGAAATGTACCTATAGATTATATTCCATTGATACCCCCTTTTGTGCCCGCATCAAAACCCATAAGCTTCTGCGTTTGCAGTCCTTGATAATACCTACAAATGGTAGGGTCAATTGTACCAATGACTGCGACACAGTCCCTGTTGTCAGTGCAATCAGACTGATAGACACATAGGCGTCAAACAGGCAGACAGAAGAGACACAGGGGACTGGGAAGGAATCACTCTGTACTGTTACTGTGTCTGGGGTAGGCAATCAATTATACTGGATGACAGGGAGGTCTTTCAAACCACGGGAACACTTGAGACCCTGTCGCGACAGCCGTCGCCCTCAAAAGCTTTCTAACAGATCTGGCAGTTGAATTTTAGCAGTCTGAGATTAGTTTTGACACACAAAAAAAGTTGCTACCAAATGTTCACCATTTTGCAATATGTCCAATGGTTAGTGACCCTACTGCTTCGCCATATGGATCAAATTTCAGAGATACAGAGGGTGTGGGTTCAAACCATGCTAGGGCACGGCTGTGAGTGGTAGCAATTTCGGATGGTGACATAAAGCTTAGGCTATCTTGTGTATGCGGTAACTTCATGCATAAAACGTCTGCATTTAATTACAATATACTTATCAAGAGGAGTAGAGATGATCCTGTGTGCTTGTAAGAAAACATAAAGTATGATAAACTGTTGCAAAACTGCATTGCACTAGTACTAACTACTCATAAAATATACCATGCTTCACCTCAATTCCCCTTTATCATTCATGGTCGTTACTTTTCTATGCTGCTGACATGTTGGGTTAATCTGTGTGAGACAACATATCTTTATTCCCATCAACACAACAGTCCATCCTTACTGCCTCCCACATGCATCAAACTGCCCGCCATCCCCACCATTGTCTGCCACGGTGAGCACATTTGTATCGATTGCCGCGGGTTAGAAACGGCGTCAGGCCTAGGAAACAAAATATTGTGTTTCCTGTTTCAGTCCTGAAAAAATTAGGGTCAGTAGGCAGGGATTATCATTTTTTTTCTTTTTTTTTTAGACTTGGCCAACTTCTATATAGTGATCCAACTTATACAATTTACACAGTTTAACAAAGTAAAACTTGCCTGAGGACACTTATAGGTTCAATGTCAATGTTGGAAAACTGATTGTACAATGTACAAAAAAAGATTCTGGATCTGAATCAACTCAAAAATGCTCATACTTTGCCCCCAACAGCTGAGGAAAGTCCTTTTCTTCCTGGTTGCTACATTTTTTTCATCTATGATTTGATTAAAAGTTCAAAATTCATTGTTTAGATATTAACCCAGCCTTTTGAGTTGAATTCATGGCTCCTATCATAGCATCTGGGGCTATAACAGGATGCCTAGACCTGTTTTATTTTTTTCTGCCCTGTCGCTTCATATTTTTTATGGAAAAATCTGAGAACCAACAAATTAAATTGGTATGGCCTAGGCCTTTAGAAATACGCGGCGTGACTGACGAAGTGAGGGATTGGCCGCTGTAACCGTGGGAATCAAATTAAAGACAGCGGGCGATGGAAGCCGATGTGTACACGGTACTGCTGTCAATAAGCTGGATTTACGATATAGAGAGATAATCCCAGATAGCTGCGTGTTATATTACTTTGCCCTGAAATGTGTTTCACAGTATTTGCATCAAAGCACAGGTACATAGACCATTACAACAACATCACACCTTGTTCTTTGTTACTTCGAGGTGCCAGTGTACTAGCCTATCATTCTCATCTAATTGCAAGATTGTTAATGCTAGATTTTGTCCAATTTAAGTATATCAACTGTACCGGGAGATTTTTGGAGTGTTTTTCAGAATGTTTCAACTACAACGACTACGACTACATGTATTACTTCTAGGCGCCACTACACTATAGTACGCTTGTCCAATATTGCTAGATTTTTATATACAATGTATTGTCCAATCTTAAAACCCTTGTCCTGCGGAAACCATATATATATGGGTTGCACATACAGTACCATCTATATAGTGCCGTGTACATGTACGATTTGGGGGTGTTTCTCGTGCAACGCATCACACCGCAGCGAAACGCAACGAATGCGGAAGTAACTACGCCACCGCAGGCCAAAAAAAGTCAAGGGTCTGTGACCTGATTAAGACATGAAATTATTTGAAAATATTGTGTAAAAATTGCCAGCAGGACAAGGGTTAAGTTATATCAACTGTACAGGAAGATTTCTGTAGTGTTTTATGATACAACTATGAACTCTTTTGTACTGTTTTCCCAAACTCAAGTTCCAAAGTTACTGTTATCTATTACACAAAGCATTGGGCTAAGAAAGCAACTTTCTCATTTTTATTCCCAACACGTAACACACACTTGATATTTGTATCATAAATAAATATGACTACTTAAAGTTATTGTGTTGATCTACTAGCATTTGTTATGACAGGTAACAAATTGATGCACCAGAAATGATAAATGACGCTCCAATATGAAGACATCACCTTTACGCCCTTTTAAAGATTGTCTGGCTAAATCTTGTAGAGGATATCTATATTCCCATCTGGTTTCAAACATGGATCATTCGCGACAATCGAACGATTTTGAATTTCCGGCCACGATCAATGTCAAAGGTCACCAACGGTCTAATACAATGAAGAATGCATCATGGGAAAACTGGGATTAAGGACTTGAACCTGGGCGGAAGTACTGATTATGTGATTCCTCAATTTTATGGCTGGATCACCGTTGAAATGGTTTCAGCATATGCAGGGCAAAGAATATCACATTAGACTGCATATGTTATAATATTACGTTAGGTCGCAATCGTAAAATTTTGATATATAATAAGTAAGGTCAAATCTTTATCTATTGAAGCAACCTGCACTTTGTACTGAACTGCATGAAAAGTTTTATCTTTTCAAACAATTTTGTGAAACAATCACACACAATTCAGGTGTTTGGGCTGCAAGAGCTTTGTTTTAATTGTGTTGTCAAGAAATAAAAACAGGAATATCAATCAAATGAAAATGTGGTACACCCCATAGAATTTCCTGTGACCACTGTGACTCTGTTATAGAAGATAAATTTGTGTTGTCCGTGTTAAGCCATGTCAGTGAAAAATAGCATCATATCAGGTTAATATCCTCATCTGACCTTAGGTAAAGGTTTCCTTATAAGTGAAAAATAGTGTTATCAAATGTTGGCATTGTCAAGAGACCTTAGCTGTAGGTCGTTTTAAATGAAAATTATTTTTCCAAGGTTGGTACCTTTAAAAGACCTTAAGCGAAGGTCTTTTACAATGGAAATAGTTCTATCCAAGGTTGTATCCTCAAAAGCCCTCACTCAGGGGTTTCTTTTACAAGAAAAACTACTTTAGCCAAGGCTGTATTCATTACGGGTTGCCCTTTATCATAATATGTACTTTATTACTAGCATTAGTTTGAGTTAAAGTTAGCTATCATGTCCTCACTCACCAACCTTTTATGACTCTCTTTCATCAAATGACTTCACAATGATTGGCTGTTAATCAAATTCAATCAGCAATTCGGCCAATACGAGGGCGACATTTGATCATTGATCATCAGTGGGTGTCACTCTACCATTTTGTCAGTGAAGCTTGTCTGAGATTCCATTTACTCCTGGGGATGAAGAGGGCCTTATTTTACCTAATACAACCCTCACTCCCACTCTACAGCAACTTTAAAGAAAAATATGCGATCAATAAATCGTGTCCTCTTTCAAAAAGAGTGCCCTATTTATAGCTGTAAGAGGTGTAGTTATTTGCTTGCTCCATTACACTTTGAAATGCAATAGTTCATACTTGCCCTTCTAGCTGCTTTCACAGCTACAGTATCCTATAATAGCGTTTGATAGATATTGAACGGTGAAGACAGGGGGTGACTTTGAGTTAAGACAGACAACGAACCACTGTCCTTCGAAAGGTTAACGTCAGGTTCTGAGGTCTTTATTCATCATGTTATGAGTTCACAAATTCACCAATGTTAAACATTTGCAGAACCTTGCTCTCAAAGGGACTGCCTTGGCGCCATCTTTTACAGTTATCCTAGTAGAAGGTTATTACAAGAAGACTTTGAAGATGTGGCGAGATTGCAGCAGTTAAGAAGTTATTGCTGCTGCACGGTACCTAGGTTGTTATAGCAGAATGTTAAACCTGTGTTATGGGCTCACCAAGCGTCAAGAAGGAAGCAAAGCCTGTTTTCTTATCTTACAACTTTCTGTAGAAGGATCAGCAAGGATCTCCATCTTGTGCTCTTAAAATCTTTACAGCTTACCGAAAAGGCTGTTGCTTTGGTGTAGTTGAAAAGGATTGACCTTACTTGCAAAGGTGAAGTAGCCGTTCTCTGATCCTTTCTGAATCTGAATTGGTCAGATATTTTGTGTAACACAACTGTCCATGCAGCTTTGCATGTACACAGCTGCAACTTGTTATATCATACCTAACCATTGTCACACCTAGACAAACAGTTTAAAGAACCTAGTGCATGAACTGTCCTCTCTGTCTATAATTTTGACTTTCTCCAAAACTTTAACTGTTATTTCTGTTAAAGTGGAAACGTTGGCTGTGCAACAAAGAACTTTATCATCTGTCATCTATGCACATGTTGCATGCACAGACCTGATAAAACTGGTATTTACGGGTTCAAACAGGCTCTGATCCCTATCACCTACCGTCTGTCCATGATTGACTGCTGAAGACTGGGACTATTAGTTATAGTCCACCTCCTGTAGAATCCCTCCCTCTGTACGGAAGGCAAGGAGGACACGGTACACTTCAACTGTTAAAAGAAGATTAGAAAGAATATTATATGTACATGGGTGGATTCCATGGATTTTGAGAACACTCTGTATGTCTAGACAGCGTTATTCCCATTGACAAAAGGTCATGCAACAGGAGAAAAGTCAATATTAGAGTCAGAAGAGCACACGCAATTGAGAATGAGAAAAATGACTCATAGTTTATCATCATCAAAAGCCAACAGTAATGTTATTCCAAACTGGCTAAGTCAGGCAGACATGGAACTACAAATGTATGTTGCGATAGTATTGTAGGTTATATTGACATAGGTGCTTTGATTGCCATTGACATCTAGTGCATGGTTATATTATGATATGATAACCTCAAACGATACTTTGGAGCTTATTATCACTACAGCAACACGTCATAGCAAACTTGAAGCCCTTTTGAGACCTGCCATGAATGTGGACTAAATGATGCATGATATTTACCTATAATCTATTTATCTCTTTGTTTATTTCTACCGGTCTGACCCACTTGGCATGGCTGAACATATATATAATTATATATATATATATATATATATATATATATATATATATATATATATATAT
>NW_017804087.1:2507278-2596521 GCF_001625305.1 Branchiostoma belcheri
TCAGCTTTGACTTGACTTGACTTGACTTAAGACTTAGTCTAGACAGGAAACAAAGCTTTTGTTGGCTCCTGATGGCATCATGATGACGTACATGTATAAGTAAGATCCCATCCAAACTTTTCATCCCCCTGTGGGCCAACACAATCGATTCGTCTCAGGTCTCAGAGCACTTAAGCGTGAACACCACTGACAACCTTAAGATGCGTAGATTGTATCATTCAGCTCGGTCCTTAAACCCTCCTTAACCGTTATATCCGTCTATTCTCTGAACTTGGATTTGCAACACTTCAAACTTTTTTTGCGTCACGCATCTTCTTCAGAGACTTCTTTCAATAAAACTGACGTAGCAGTGACGTCATCTGCTAATGTGTCTTGATTAGTGAGGGGTGAAGTTCAAAACTGTGACGTCAGATGAAAGTTGTCAAGTAGTCGGAACCCTTGACTGGAGAGTTCCTTGACATAGGAAGAAAGCACTTAGCTAATGGAGGATAGACTCTCTAAAAATGGGTTAAAAACGTGACGCAAAAGAACAGCCATCAAACGTAAGCCAGTGTGAAACTTCACACTTAGTCTGTGATTGCTTTTTTATCACCAAAACTTTATTTTTTTCCTAAGGATTTCCTGTATATAATATTACACGGTTTTATCTACAGTCTAGCCTTTTATTGCTCTAAGCTATTAATAAGTTATCGCTAGCTATTATGATGTTATTAAAACATGTTTTTACAAAAGTGTTTTACAAGGTTTCAGCTAAACCGTCTACAGTAGACCAAATCCTCTCTTCGTAACGGCACCCATTTTGCTTCTAGCGCTTTCTCTTTTAACAGATTTCTGGTTATATTCTGCAGTCAATCCTTTAATTTACGTAATACATAATTAAAAACATGTTTAAAAAATTCATCATTCATAATGTACAAACCCCACTCTGTATAACCGTAGCCATTCTGTACTTCAATGTCATGTACATGTGTGTGTACTTCATTTTCATTCTCGTCACCCTTTTGCCCTCTGTGAGGTGACAAAGTCCTAACTCTTATCAGGAACATGCAAGAGAAGTAAATGAATCGCGGCTGATGATATCAACCTCGCCCTGCCGTGCGTGACGGAGTAGTGCCTACTTTGTTTGGGGTCCGCTGCACTAAAGCTCCCCAGGAAATGGATATGTGTTCTGCCTTGTGACACGTAGACCCCTCTCGGGAAGTACACATGATCTAACATCTATGTAGTACGTGCAACATGGCGTAAACAGATATACAGACCACAGAGGATGGCTGTGGAGTGAATGTAGATAGATGGACAGTTAATTTTGAAAATTGTTACCGTCACAGTTAATTTTAAAACTTAAAATTTAAAAAATTAAAACTAAAATTATAGCAGCTAGAGTTTGGTGATTTTATACCTCCATGAGATATGGACCACAGAGGACATGTGTGGAGTGAATGTAGATAGATAAACGGTTAATTTTGAAAATTTTGACAGTTAATTTTGAAACTTAAGCGGTTAATTTTGAAAATTCTGACAGTTAATTTTGAAAGTTTAGTGGTTAATTTCGAAAATTCTGACAGTTAATTTAAAAACTTTGATGGTTGAATTTGAAAAATTCAAACTTTAACTGGAAAAAGTAATTTCCGTGTTGGTAGTAATCATTGTATGATGCTGATGAACTTTATTCCAACTAGAGTTTGGTGATCTCATACCTCCACATAAAGTATTCAGAGGTTTTGTAACTTTCATGCAAATGACTTCAACATTTGCATAATCTAAGCATGGTGATGTTCACCTATAACTATAGAAATTCCTGTCACTTACTCGATTCTCATCACTTCCCATCTACTGTTATGACTACTTGTCCCTTTATACTTAACATTCTGTGAAAGGAGTGAAAGCCAACAATTCATACTGCTTGATGCAGTGCAGATCAAACTTTAATGTTTACGACCAGAAGGTACAACATCTTCGATAATCCGTCATCGTTAACTAAGCCGTATACTATTTCATGTGGAGAGATCCACCATTATGAAAATTGTCCTAGTAGATATTATCATCCATCAATGACCAGGACAACAACCCTCTTAAGCTTACTGCAAAGTATATGACAAACGTTCCCAATTCCAAACATGGACCAGTGCCAGGAACAAGTCTCAGCCAGTTTGTGCTAGTGCCTGACCGGTTCCATCAGGGAAGGACAGCTAACGGGTGAGACATAGGCAGGCAGGAGGGGTATAATCATTCAGTTCACTGATGCCAACTATGGCTCTGCAGTGCTGGGAGCTGACGTGATTATTTATGCAAAAGGAAGGCTTGGATGATTACTGCAACAGGAGATGCCAACTTGTGCTCAAGCTGTACAAGCGTTTTGTTTCTTGGAACCCTTCCAGAATATCCTAGTTTTCCTTTGATAGTTCTAGCTGTTTCAATTCACTGACGCAACCATGCGTCGGTGTAGTGGAAGTAGACACAATTATTTATTCAAGAGGAAAGTAGAAATGAGTTCTGCACGAGATGGCGCTAAGTTGTGCGCAAGTTGTGCTTCAAAATCGTTTTCTGTCTTGGAAGCATTCCAGAATACACTTCAGTTTAACTTCCTTTTTGTAGTGTGTCTGAGGACGTGGCATGCTAGAACAGTTTTCCAGATGTACATATTGCTAATAGTCTTGGCTTGTGTCAAGTATGTTATAATTATCTACATAATTTTGTAATAATGATTATCATTATCATCATTCATATTGCACATTATGGCAATCATAAAAGGTTAAGGACGATTCTAGAATATTCCATGCCGTGCTATTTGGGAACAACAGCATTCAACACAACAAACAAAAGGCCCTTACGGATTTAGATATCTAAGCTGTAAAGGATATAAAAATGGACATGACCTTGTACCTTGACTGATCTGGCTTAAACCAGCAAGGATTAGTGACTCAGCTGGTACATGTATATCTGCCCAGATCTCAACATGATGTGGGATGAATGCAAATTTGAAATCATCTCTGTAAGCATATAGGTGAGATGCCACAGAAGTACAGTGATGATGATATGATCTTTTTACAATTTAGAAGATCACCAAAAGAATATGTTTGTACTTAGATCACAAAACCCACTCAGTATTCAGAATGTTGGACTATTGCATGCCTCCAAAGCAGAAGGCAACATTTAATATGATAGTAGAAGTAGTAGTATCAGTTAATCAGACAGTAGTTTTTCAGTGAGCTAAACTGTTTCGAAATCAGTTCTACTTAAAACACCATGCAGTGCAATGTCCTTGGTGCTGAAAGCTTGGTTGCTTTACTTTACTTTCTTTGACACAGTACAGGCAATTAGCCTTCGGGCATGATTTTGCAAATAAATACAATGTATATTCATCTATTTAGATGGATTGAATGTACAAGTAGCAAGGTGTCAGTGGAAGACCTGGTGTACAAATGTAGTATCTCTTTAATATACAGTCTGCAAATCATAATCATGGCTTTATGATTTATGAATATACAAAAAAATGAATAATTGTATATTTTGTTGTAATGGTATAGCTGTATGAATACCATGTATCAAGTCTACGAGTCAACTCCTCCGTAAACTGTAAAGCAACACAACCATGAATCAGCACAACAGCTAGAGGAAAATGATGCACATTACAGTTCCACACACCACAAGGTATTACCAACACTATCCATTAAGGCATTAATGGTATATTTGGTCTCTCTGTCTGGCAGGTTTCAATTTGGGAAGGCAAAGACTGCGCTATTAGTAGTCAGGACAGATGGTGCCTTGAAGGCTCCTATTTTTGTACAGGTAATCCCAAAAGGCTGTGGGTCTTGACCCCGACACTGAGTCCGAGGCTATGCGAGGGGATGAGTAATGACCGGGTATTACATCAAGGAAAACCCCTCGGGGAGCCGCCATCTTGAATCTATTGAGGAGAAAATCCTGGCATCATGAGGACAAATTTGGCAGAATCACTTACAAATGTAGTCAGGAGATACCAGTGCATGGATGGGCTATGATACAAGACCCCTGGGCCATAAAATAGACTGGGTAGATGTACATGTAAGCACAATTCCTCTAGTATCATTTGCTCCAACTTCTATGTGCAACTGATATCAGTACAAAAGGTAGACATCCTAGTAATTGAATCATCCTACCGACGGTCTGGCTGTCTATCAGTCACTTTATCAGATCAAGCAATGATATAATTCGATCAACACAACGCCCTGATAACATTTGACCCAGTTAGTCTTTCCTGTATAGAAATAGTAGTCTACTAATGTACATAATCTATATAGCAGTAGGTTGTATAACAGAACTTAAAAACAGTTACAAAAGTTCATGGTGTGGATTTTTTTTTCAAATTCTTTTGTTTGCATTTCATGACAATTTTCTTTATTGGCATGTTTAGTTTATCTTATTGTGAGATAAATACCATTTACCCAAGATGATAAACAGTACTGTCTCCACATAAGTCAATGCCTGATACATACAGTAGGTCAAAAGGCTTACAGTGGGTTCCCTGTGGGATATGCAGGGTTTATATGCCGAAATATGATCTCTGAAAGCATCATTATGGGAAGGTTTATAATGTACATGTTTGACCTAAAAAGCAACTGCTTAAAAACATGGCACAGTACGTGAGTTTGTGAAGATTTTAGCTGTAATGTTTAATGAGAAAAGTTGTGGAAGGCTCTTCAGTACCAAGGTGGGGGAAAGTATGTGTGTATAGGAAAGAAACAAGTGTGGAAGGAAAATAAGGTAAGATAAAGCAGTCATCCTCAACTGAGGTGAAGCAGGAAGCTTTTAGCTAGGTGTAGTTACAATGCAATAAAATGGCCAGGTAAGGTACAATACCTAACAGCATTGCTTACTATTTGTCTTGTTGAAAAAGTGCTTGTATTTGCGACAATTGAGGGAATTGCAATTGGGCGTGCCAGAACCGTCAGAACTTTCAACGTCATGCACAACTACAATTCACGTAAGGCAGCAGCATTCCTTGAACCACACTTTCTAGAAATCACTAACAGTAGGGATACTTTAATGAAGACTCTGAGAATAGAACAAACCACTCATTTATAATTAGTCTGACACAATACACACACCTGCATTAGTTGAATGACAGATAAAACTGCGATTAAACATGAACTTGTGTCACATCTGACACAGTACATACACCTGCACAGTTTTAAGACTGATAAAACTCCAATTAAATCTGAACTTGTATCTCGTAATTGCGCCTCCTATTTGCAAAAGGTGCTGGGAGAACACGTTCAAGGCATCTTTAGCGTCCCCCGGAGTGTACATGATGGATAACTCCTGGAGTGTATTGTCAGGATTTCTGTCCTGTTCACCGTCAAACGTAGACAGGTGTCAGCAGGGCAGGTACAGAGAACGTGCCGGGGGGACTGGTAGTTAAACAGTTCCACACAGCGTAGTCGTTAACCAGACCCGATGGTCTCTGCATTTCATATCTAAAAGCAGTTAATTGCAGACTTGGGATTTGGGAGGTCAATCCCGAGTGCACGAAAATCAGATGTAAATTATCTGATTGTCGTAAAGACTGCGCTGTGGGAGTTATGATTTTGGTGCGTTCCAGGAATTGGAAGTATCGAGTACAATGCACTAGCGGACACATCTTCGAAGTTCCAACTAAAAGTTTTTGGTACTGTGAGTGTGAATGCATGGCGTGACAATTGTCTAGTTGCATGGAGTAGAAAGTTATGAAAGCTCTGTGCCATTGTTCATGATATAGACGCTTATGTTCATCTATTGTCCCAAGATTATCAAAGGAGAAGCAAATTCAATTTAAACGTGATTATTGCCACACAAGATTTCTTTGCTCTCTGGAACTCACTGGTATCACACGGGACTAGAGGCAAAAAAAAAACTGGCAAATTACAAAACCAACAAGAGACCAAGTCTAATCACCATTCCTTCTGCAACGCATCCGGTTCCAAAACTCATTAAGATTTCCTTTCACAGCGCTGGTACAAGCTGCTGGATAGATGTACACGATTTCCGCCCGACTGAGTCTTACATGTAGGTGGACAGAGATAGATAAAAACATCGGGTAGAACCCGCTCGTTAATCAGCCCCATCCTTGGGTAGAGCCCGGGAGATTTATCGGGTCAAGTCCCGACCACGGCCGAAGGCAAAGGGCAAACCACGCGGGACGCAAGACAAACGACATACGCCAACGCCAGGATAACTCATTTCCTCTCCGGAAAAACGTCAATTATGGGAAGGCCGTAAAATGTAATGAAATGTTTGTGTGTGCTCTACCTAGACAACAGATGCGCTCATGTTTGCTAAACATGGCTGATATGATGATGAATATCAAATCAGAAAACAATCATGTACACAAGAAATCTCATTACACAAACATTAAGCATAGCATAAGTAATTAAAAGAAGTCTGACACAACAAAACTAAAACTAGCATATGTAGAATTATATCATCAATAATAAATTTTGAAATCATAGATACAGAACTCTAACCTAAATGTAACAAATGAATACAAAACTCTAATCTAAATGTTAAGATACTAAACTCTAACCTAAATATAACAATACCAAACTTAGCAAATGTTTTGAATAACTCTCCTCCATCTAATTCTCACACTCGAGCACAACGATTTGTAATGCATGGAGTTAAAAATTTAGTCAAGCCAGTTTCAAATCACATTGAAATCATCTTATAAAGGTGACACAGCCTGAAATAATTCCAGTATGTCTATCACGGGACCCTTTTTCTATTACAGGTATCATGTATTCCGAGTTAATCCCCGTTAATCCATGTTAAGCCCCTTTGTATTAACTGTCTGTCAAATCTGACGGATTTCTTCCATGTGTCTAAATCTCCTGTCCCAGCGGAGGCCTGCAAATGAAGTTATCGACCGAGCGTTACATGTAGATACTTGCAGCACATGTTGAACCCCGCCAGGCAAATGTGAGCTGTCACAATGTATTCAGAAAGTACATTTTTACCATATAGAGCAGTGTCCTCAGTTGATTGTTGCCCCAATGCGCATTGAAGTGAATCATAGCTGAACCATTTTTGGACATGCAAAGAGTTTCTGTAATACTAAAAGGTGTATTTTAGATACTAGCAGCACATGTTGAACCCCACCAGGCAAATGTGAGCCGTCAGAATGTATTCAGGAACATACCATAGAGCAGTGTCCTCAGTGATTTTGAAGTCCCTAGATGTGCATTTCAGTGAATCATTGCCAAACCATTTTTCAACATTTAAAGATCTCCTGGCCCTGTTAAATAACTGCTGCCATAGCTCAAAAAGGGCAATACTAAGAGGTGTTGAGCCCTGTTCTGCAAAAATGAGTCATCAGGACATATTCAGGAAAGTACCATAGAACTGTGTCAGCCATCTTGGTGTTCCTATTTGCTGATGATTTGCATGTCAGTGAATCATAACTTAACTGACCCGTTAAGACATTTGGATGTGGACGGAAGATTTGGCCATGGTTGGGTGGTGGTTTGCTTGCGTTTGAGAGTTAGTCAGTAGTGTTTGACATGTGTTCTTGTGTCAAATTTGACTCAAATTCAATTCTTATAGAAAGTTAGGGGTAATCAAAACCTGGTCAGGTTGCTCCCAAACTTCAGACAACCTTCAGCTTTGGTTGATGATTGCATGGGGGAAGGTTCTGAATGTGTGACCCTGGCTTTAGTTACATTTGTACATGATTATCATGAAGGGTCAGTGATGCCATCGCAATGCAAATAGAAAATGAAGTAGTTAGTATGGATATAAATCAACACAGACGAACGTGTCCACGGCACGGTCTGGACAGACTTTCATAATTACAGTACGTGTGGTTGGTACAGGATGGGTGATGAAAGATATGTAGGGTAATGTCTGACTCAGTAAAGTTCTAAGTAAACTAAGATGTTCTAGCACGATGGCACGTACAATGAAAGTGCATCACAGTTCCTCTCTCCTTGGCTTTAGACATGTAGATTGAGGTTGCTTTTTCGAGAGACAGGCAAAGTCTCATCCAATAGTAGAATTAAGGCATAAAGAAATCGTGACTCAAGGCCCATCAACCCATGTTGAGCCAAGACGGGGGAAGCTATCAACTTCCAGTCAACTTTGACCCACCCCTTATGTCACACATCCCTTATAAGATCAGTGCGCATCAACAATGTAGGTCAAGGTCGTGATGAAGGTCACAGTCAAATATATTGAGCCACCTGTCTCTTGTGTTGGATCAACTTAAAGATTCATCTGAAATACTCTGCAAAGCAACATCTCCTGAATAGAAATATGGGTATTGTGCTGGGTTACAGTGCATTTCCTTGTTACGGTTAGGTCAAGTTGTGGGCATTTTGTATGTATTACAGACAGTCTCAATCATTCCGTTCCTTTACACAGCATCGACCTTGCTGCAAGACGTTATTTGTCCGGCGCCAAAGCAATAGAAAAGCACAGGGCTGAACCTATGGCCTGGTATCAACCAATTTCTCCCCACATCGACCGTTACCAGATAGAGAAAAATGAAAAATGCCATTGAACCAGCACATGTGGGGCAAATATTGCCCTTATGTATCATTCTATAGATATGTTATAAATGTTCTTGTATTCTTTTCATCAGTAAAGGACGAGATTACCTTTAGTGTGATGGGCTGACAATCTCAAAATTACTTTTATATTTACATTCAGTAGAACATTCTAGCAACTGTAGAATGATTGATTTCAGATATGTCAGTAGTTCCTAGGCAGGTGTCAGTATATGCTGGACAACATTGTATTGAAAATCTTTATATCTAAAAATATATCTGAGACAGTTAGAATAAATACAGCACACATCAGAGAAGCATCAGTTATAAGGATTCTCCATTTATTTTATGGCTTTTAATTTGATAAGCTCCTTTTATATTGTTTATTTTTTAGATTTCTATCATCTACTATTTAATTGAAATTAGCCCCCTTGCACATGCATTTGCAATGAAGTTTGACCATAGTTTAGAATACGCATCAGAATGTATGTTATCGTCAGCACATTTTTTCACACGACTCTACACAGATTTCACAAGTCTGTTCACGTACACCCCCTCCCCTTGCCCTCACCACGGGACAACATCATAATACTGCCTACCGCATGAAACGCGGATCAGCACAATTGATAATCCTACCCGAGGAAATAGCCTGTAGCCGCCTTCCATCGATTTTCCCAGTCAGAACCTGGCCCCCCTCCCCACCTCTACTTACGCCGAGCCCCGCGGGTGGAGGGTATAGTGTTGAACTTTTCTTTCATTCACACGCTGGGTCAGGGACCAGGGAAAATCAATATCAGTGTGCTGAGAGCTGTTTTGTTAGACGGGTACGGGGATAGGTAACCTCCTAGGGAACGCGGCGGTAGGGCGTCAGTGGTACTAAATACGGGTCATTTGGAGGCTAAGTATGGCTGACCCTTTTTAGAGGACAAAGCCATGTGTGAAGGTTCCGTTAACCGGATTGTCAGCCGCTAGAAGGTAACCATGCAGCGCTGTAAAGAAGGTACAAATTAACTCCAACATGAGAGGGAATTGGTAACGGCAGAGGGAGTAGCCAGCAGGCTACACAAAGGAGTGACTGAACAGTGAGACTCTTTGAGAGAGAGAACACACGGCGCCATTACGAAATGGTTTAAAAAGGGTCCTGACAAGGTTAGAGAGGTCCGTGGTAATTAGCTGACACCGGCGGCTCTAAGGTTGTCTGGGGTAAAGGATATGGATCTGAAGTGCTTTTTCTTAGCGTGTGGTCAGACAGACCCGGTGTCGACTGAGATACGAGACACGTTGGCCGAGCTAGTTTCATGCTGCGTGACGCTGAGTTTAGTCAGGCTAAAGGGTACAGGAAACGGGAGCTAGCACTGAGGATTGATAAGACGTATCATTAACTTAGAAAGATAAAAGGCTTTGGCGCGAGGTGGTCTTACATGGATAGAGTAGAAGGAAGGTCAAGGAGGTGGCAATGAAATAAAAGAAAGTCAAGGGCAAAGACTGTAGGCAAGTTAATGTTATTCTAGTAGGAACATGATATTTTTAGGGTTTTTACATGATACGAGTAGTGATTTTATAATTACATAGATTATAAGCGTAGGAGGAAGTTCAAGGAAGCATACAGCTGGCTAAAAATAAAAGAAAGTCAAGGGCGAAGACTGTAACTACTTTGTAAGTCCAGTGGGGACATCATGTTTATGGAAAAGCTAAAACTAGAAACTGTAGTGACTGATCTTTGGTACTTACTGGAAACTGTGCCAACTGGTCTTGGTGATGTATTTCTATGGTAATCATACCTGAGACATACAAAGTGCGGGGTATATGTCTTGATAAGCATTTTGTGGGATCAGCTGCTAGCATGAGCTGTGTGTATTATCCCTGGGCCACATTCCTAAATCCATTTTATCCACATTGATGTCAGGAAAAAAGGCCAGATGTTGTCTTCTATGAACAATAATCCCTAAGTGAATTCTACACACTTAATGCAGCATTAAATCAATTGCCATTTACTGAGGAGGTTATGTTTAAGTGCTGTTTGTATATTTGCATGTATGTGGATAGCATAACTCTAAAACTTGCAGAGGTATCTGTGTGATGTTTGGTATGAAGATTGGTAACAGAAAAGTTTGACTATGGGCCCCCTAGCTGCTTTCTGTTGTACTGCAACAGAACTTCTGATTTTGGTACCTCATGTTCTACACATGCCTTGGTCATATTTTGAAGGTAGATAGCTCTTAGGCTCAGAAAGAAGCGATCTAGTGTTTGGACCACCTAGCAGTTTTGTTATGGAACTGCAGGGGCTTTTTTGTTGTACACTATGAATTTTGTTATTTTTCACTGCATACATAAATCATATCTCAAGAGGATGGCCAGCACACCCAATTAACATTTGAAACTTTAACAAGGAACAGTTTCATTAGTCAAGTCTTTTGGCAAGTGTTCAAATTTCCATAAAGGTTACCTGAAAAGTTTGATAACTCGTGAAAACCCCAGGGAAGGGAACAACATTTGGCAAGAGGCACGAAGGAGCAGAGCAGAATTAATCACATCTGGCTTTTCACGTTATTCGACAATCTCATATCCTAACGACCTTTCACCAGCTGGCACTGGCGCCACTGGGTCTTAGTTAGTGTTTCCTCCTTGTTACTTACTTATTAGTGTTTCTTGGATACTAGTACTTCCTGTTATGTAGTGTTAACTTAGTGCTTGTACAACTGTGTGGCCCAAGGCCTATGGAGATGGGCACCACCCCTATGCTCTGGAATTGTTGTTGAAGTTAGTTTGTCCTTCCAACACCACCTGGTGTTAAGGGCAGTGCACATCTCCATTTTTATAGCCCTTGGGCCACACAGATGTACAAGCTCTACAGCAGCGGGCTAGTATACTAGACTAAGTGTGTGTTGTCAACTACCATACTCTTTATACAATGTACCATGTGTTGAGTGCTTAATAGAGACCATTTTTAAATCTTTGGCTTGACTCGCCCAGGGATCGAACCCACGACCGGCAGTGCGGTATGCTATGCGAACACCATACCCACAGCAAATCTAAACATGAATTCAAAGCATTTCAGCAGTATATTACCACAGAAATTTGACTTATCATTCCAATTCTGAGGGCTGTTCCGTGACCAATTTGGACTCCCCGTAGCGCTAATGTCAGAAGCATGATGTGAAGTACCAAGTACATTTCACGGTTCATTCTGGAACCAGAGCACATCAGCACAGACTGATGTATCACCAATTCATGTCTCACAAGTCTCTCCCGGCTCAGTTATAGATGGCGGCATGACAAAACATGTCTGACATAACATCCTGTACAAATTGTATAATGTTTTTCTTTAGTAACTTTCTCACGAAGCCAGCCCTTATGTAACAAATGTACATCTAGTTATGTCATCTATCATGTAATGTTTGTTATACAGAGAGACCTTTAGTGGTCTCCTTGGATGCAAACGTTTCAAAGCGACACAAATAAGCTTGGATGTAATCATTTTACATAATAAGCCAAGCAATGAAAAATTAGGATAAAAGTTCATCTTTGTATATGCTGTTTTGGAGTTGCTATGGTCTTGATTTTTTAGTGTCAAATACTTTATGATTGAATAGCAAATTTAGAGGAAGAGCTTCTTGTTAAACTTTGTTGTGAATAAAGACCTTTGCTTGGAATAAAGTTCAAAATCTTACTATGATTACTACCAACACAGATGAACTTTTATGACCTAAAGATTTCTATTCACCCATTCACCAACCTAGTGAAAGCATTTTTTGATAGTGTATGACATCCAAAACTAGTGGTGTAGATGTCATGTCTACCTAGCAGCCTGCTCATGTTGGCAAAGTTTCAAAACTGGCCTCAGCAACTCAGTTGAAGCTACAGACACTGTAGTTACTGTAATGACGTTATTGTAATGAAATTATTTAAGGATTATTAGTCCAAAAGAAGTGGTGCAGAACTCGTCCATCTACCTAGCAGTTTTCTCATGTTGGCAAAGTTTCAAAACTCACCTCTGAGTCAGCAACTCAGTTGAAGCTACAGAAACAGTAGTAATGATGTTATTGTAATGAAATTATTTAAGGATATTTTTTAATGTCCAAAAGAAGTGGTGCAGATCTCGTCCGTCTACCAAGCAGTTTTCTCATGTTGGCAAAGTTTCAAAACTCGCCTCAGCAACTCAGTTGAAGCTACAGAAACTGTTGTAATGACGTTCTAGCCCATTTCTCCAATTCCTCTGTCCTAATTGCAGAGCCGAAATTGCCAATCTGAGCGGCCCTGAACTTGCAGTTCCCAGCTGTCTTGTGTCAGGAGCTAAATCCTGGGTAAGGAGAGGCTGTAATTGAAAATTGATCGACAGAATGTCTGTCTTTGTGCAGGTCTTGATTCCCGGCCAAAATCGCCCCTATTGTATAACACTGTAGAGTGTAGCACCATCTGGCTTAGGTTCTGTGAGGTGGTAGAAATACTAGTGGCGAAATCTGCACAAGGAAGCTGCTATTCAAGTTTCTGGACAGTCAGAATAGCAATATTATATATATTTTAGAATAAACCATAGAACTGGATTCAGTCTCTAACAAATAAGAATCAAAGTAAATCTTTTTTTCACATCTCTGAAATAAAATGCCTATGATTTGCTCGCCCATGAAATTCAACAGAATGATGCTGCTTGAAACATCTGGCTGACTGCTAGAAAGTTTATCCAGTAACTGTTGTTTGATTTATGTTCAACATATACGATGTATCAATTCATTCACCTGGATGTGTAACCTTTATTAATACAAAACCACTACCAGTATATATATGCAAGACATTCATACAAGTACATGTAGTTCTTATCTTGTTTTCTGACGTGACAACATCGTCCTCCATGCACCATTTTAGATAGCGTATCAGATTTCCAGGAATTTGTGCTAGAATGTTGGCACATCATACATTTTCCTGAACAGTTATGTGTATCTAAAGACCTTGACTTTGATGTAGTAGTCTAACAGCAGGTAGAGACTTTAATAGATGAGGATGTCTGTATCAGTGTTGTATAGCCGGTATCATGAACCAACCCCTTCGGCAGAACATAGATGCTCAGGCACGCGCCATTGTCAGGTTATTTCAGATCACTTCCACTGTACAGTAACTTACATTTCCCAAATTTGCTGCTTGTGTTACATACATGTACAGGTACAGGTTTCTAGCAAATGCATAAGAAAAGTCAACGTGGATATCCTGTAAAAATCCATCCCACATAATTTGATTTCTAGTGCCACAAGGGATTTGGGATAAGGTCAGGGGGTTTAAACCATCAACTATATAATAGTCAATAGTAAAATGTAAACATAAATCCATGTGGAAAGTTATTGTAAACACATCTACAAAAAAAAGCAGATTTACAAGTGAGTTTTAATTAAACTTTGATATTAAACCATGATCCATAATGGCTACACATGCCCACTTGGAACTTGGACAGTTAGATGTATTGAATTTCATGAGGTCTGAATCAGCTATCAACAATGGAGTGACATTGCATTTTTGCCTCACAGATCTCATTTTATGGTTGACGCAACTTACTGCATTGAAAATGGCCAGAAAATTGACTTTGAAAATCTAGTTTTAGTCCCCGAAATTGCTTTGGGTGCCTTTAAAGACCCGTCACTATCATTATTAGTAAAAGTTTCAGCTGGGTTCAATACGACTGCCAGTACAATCTAAAGATTTTCGTGCATTCAGTCGCCTGGGAATACAACAGTCACGTGAACATGACTGTTCACTTTTTCAAAGTCAGTAACACTCAGACTGTGACTTATGTGTATAGATTGCACAGAATTGTTCAAACACATTTTTTTTATTCCACTGCGATATGCACTGTCCATTGCTGGCATGTTTCTGTATTTCTCTTTCTAAAGAATAGGTTTTTGCCATGAGGCATTTAAGCTTCTACGTGGGAGTTAGGAGTGGTTAACCAGAAGCTATCCTTTTTACGAGATGGTTTCTAATGGGAAAGACCACAACATTACTCACATAGGGGAGAATATTACATGAAAACTAAGCCCAATTTATGTTGAAAGGTTGAGTTACTTTTCTAAATTTCTTGAGAAAAGGTCACGCGTTCATAACTGCCTGAAGAATGTGAATGAATGTATCTGCCAGCTAGTTACTGTCATTGACAAAGTACATGTATGTTAGTGTCTCTTAAAAATGATCCCAAAGTTTTCCATAAGATTTCAGTTAAGGAAGGGTCCTGCATGGTCACACTGTTTTGTCATAATGATCATATCCTTAAAGCATCCAAAACATTAATTCCATAAAATTAATAGACTGGGAAAAAAAGATAATTACATATTTTTATGTTGTCACGAATCTTTGCCTGTTTATCTTAGGAGCATGGTTTTTCATCTTTCGAAAAGGAATGAGTGCGTAGATGTCATCCATGAAATATAGTCAGTGTGGCCTAACTCTTCACCAACTGAAACCTGATGGAAATGATCACCTGTCTCACCATGCCTGAATGTTGTCGCAAATCTTTGCCTGTTCTTCTGAGGGGGCATGATTTTTCATGTTTTGAGAACGAATGATAGTTGATGCCGTCCATAAAATCTAGTCAGTGTGGCCTATTACTCTTCCCAACTGAAACCGTCTGGAATACAATCACCTGTCTCACCATGACAGTATCAGTATGAATGTACGGGGACGTAAAGAAACGTTTTGTATTCTGTGCAGAACGTCCTCAACTTGAAAAAAGCAACAGTTAATTGGATCTTGGCTGTCGACATCAATCAAACAGGGACAGTTTAATGCCCGGGTTTCCGTTACAAACTTGAGATTTCCGTGCCCATCGATAGTTTTTGTCGTGACAGAAGACTCGCCAGGGAGTTAGGCTGAGGACACTGTATCTGAGTCTAAAACAGTAGTGGAGACCTAAAATGTGTAGACCTCTGATCTCAAAGATGGCAGTTTTGAAAATTTTTAGACAATTTAAAGAAAATTTGAAAAGTTTAAAGATCCTTTAAACTCTTGAAGAGAGGACACTGACCGTATTGCTACCCAAAGTTTTGTTTTCGAGCTTGAACACTTAGCGCTATGTTCACTCAACATACCCGCTCCATACATTTAATAAGCATCATCTTCAAGTTGTAGAATTTATAGTAAGGAATTCAAACCACCAGAACACATACATTGAAGAGGTGCTACACACACATGCCTTTCAAAACTCTCGCACACATCAAACTTGACAAACTCTGTGTGTCGTGACGGGAGAGTTAAAGGAGGGTTTCTAGCAATCTCCAACGTCAATAGCGTGTATTAGCTGCCCAAAGATAGACTGGATAGAAAATTACTTTTTCATCGACCACTCTAATTGAGGTGGGCTTCTAACTTCTCTCGCCAAGGATGACTGCGGTGGTATAAATGTTAGTAAGAGCAAAAGTCGTGACAAAGTCCTGGTTGTGAACTTGACCTTTTTGGTACATGTAGACCAGAATAAGGATCAGAAATAGGATCTAATGCCTGTACAGACAAGGTGTCTGTTAATATTATGCAATTCCTTTTTCTGGAAATACAGGAGACGTAGCTTAGTATAAAGAATTATTGTTGTATGCTAGTACCATGTGGAATTGAAATGTATCACATAATCCATAATGGAAAAGTATAGGTCCTGGAGTTCTTAGTGATGTAAGTTTTGGCACGGTTAGTGAGAGTAAAATGACTCTAGACCCCTGTTCCACTGAGGCCTATCAAGTGACTATCAAGTGACCAAAAATTCATTTAGTAGTTTTGTAGGATCTCACCAATAACAAAGTTATTGGTAACTTTTGTTTAGACTTTTAAGATTATAATTTATATCATGGATGTTATCTTATTCATACACATAAGTCATAGGCCATACAAAGACAATTTTGGTCACTCAACTGTGAATGAAACCTTTCCCATAAGAAAAGTCCTGGCACGTACATGTACGTTGACAGTCGCCGGGTCGTTTCGGTAGAGATCCTTCAGTGCCCACGGCGCTGGCTGTGCTACAAAAATCCTATTGATAGTTTCACAGAATCTCACCAATGACAAAGCGTATTTTGTAACTTTTCTTTGCAACCATACTTTTGCAGCATAAATCATATCTTTATGATGTATACAGGTCAAATGGATCAAACTTTTGTCGCTCAACAGCCTCCATCCAGTATAAATGGAACCTTTTGTATGAGAAAAGTCCTGGCACGTACATGTACATCGACAGTCATGGGGTTGTTTCGGTAGAGATCCTGCCGTGCCCACGCCGCTAGCCGTGCTACAATAACTCACACGATATCCCGGCGTGGTAACAAATGGCCACGGCCTCGGCCCCCATCTGTTACAGGTTACACCTGACACTCCCAGACGCTCAAGGTCCACACTCAATTTCAGCTTAACACCATGAAAATGCCATTCCCACTTCAGGAAGAGAAATCATCTCCACTGCACCATGAAGAATCGCTACTCTCAGCACACACAACAGGGTGGCTTTTGAGACACGAGGAGGAATCTTAAAGAGGGATCTGTCCCATTTCTTGCCATTATTATGCTTCTCTCGATTCCTTTTAGCTTCACAAATGCGTTTGGAGATAGGAGACACACGCCATGAATTCTACTTGATGTATACGGATTGCTGTTACATAATGTATTTAGAAAGAAGTGAAGACACTATAGAAGTGCTTGGCTGGTGAAGAATTGTTACGTGTTCGCCATAGATGGTTTAAAGTTGCATCATCTGCAAATCTTCAACATCACTTAAAGTTTAGTGTTTTGTATGAAAGGGGTCAGTAGACTGTATACCGGTACAGTTTTGAGTTTCTATTGAATCCCATTGTAAAAGACGAACTGTTATTATTAATAATAGTGATTTGTAGTTTGTTTGAGATACACAATGTTCTATTACGTACATTAGGCCACACCAATTTAATTTGTTGGTTCTCGGATTTTTTCAGAAAAAATATGAAGCGACAGGGCGAAAAAAAATAAAAATAAAAATAGGTCTAGGCATCCTATTATAGGCTTAAATGCTATGGAATGAGCCATGAAGTCAACACAAAAGGCTGGGTTAAAATTTAAACATTGAATTTTGAACTTTTAATCAAACCACTGCAATGATAGATGGGAAAACTGTAACAACTAGGAAGAAAAGGACTTTCCTCAACTGTTGGGGGCAAAATATGAGCATTTTTCAGTTGATTCAGGACCAGAATCAATTTTTTTTTTTTTTTGCAAATCAGAAAAAAACCAAGAGGCGAATCCGAGAACCAACAAATTAAATTGGTGTGGCCTTAGTTACAGATGACTTCTAAGTCTAAGATTATCATGAGAAACATCAGCCTTTGGCACTGCAACTTTGAACTCAAAGAGTGTCAGTATACACATGATTGTTTAACTGTAAGTATACCACACCCATAAACTTTTTTTACAGACGCAGCCTGTGTTAGACTAAATCACCAATCACGAGTCATGCATAATCTTCTCAAGAAGATTGCCCTGACGCTAGACAAGTGAAATGAAAATTGGCTCCATGTTTGATGTTTTATTGCCCTTCCAGCGAGGATTACCTTTCTGAAGGGTGGGGAGATCGTCTAGAAATGTTACGACCCAAGTTGTCAGTTCTTGTTCCAACTGGCCCCTCTCGTCTCTCATAAAGTTTACAACTGGAGGATTGGTGATGTTTTATGACTCTAACTGTAGTTTCATTATACATGATTCTAAGCTGACACCGGTGCAATGCCTAAGTGGGTAGAGTGCTCACCATGCATTCGGTAGGTTGTGAGTTTGATTCCCAGCCGAGTCATAAAAAAGACTTTAGAAATGGTACATATACTGATTTCTCCGTTTCGCACTCAGCATCTGAGAAGAGTCATAATGGGAGTTAAAAAGACACCCCCCCTGCTGCAGTGATTGCATAATTGTGTGGCACAAGGGCTACAGAAATGGAGATGGGCACTGCCATAAGCAACTATGCCAGTGGTTGCAAGGAGCTGACTTTAACTTTTAGCTGACACTAGATGAAGTGAGAAATTTTTAACCTGCACGCTGTTTAATGTTATGAGATAGAATTCTAGTGCAGCAGTCCTATATGGCCAATTATGCACACTCATGAAGCAGAACTCATGCACAATTAGACACGCTTGCTCTTTACCCCGTGTGACTTTAGGCAATCAAAAATTATTGGCAAATCCTCGCTGTTCTGATATTGCCTTACACACAGTTTACGGCAATGAAGCTTGTTAAGATAAATCATATCAAAACATAATGAAAAAGTATGGAAAAATCTTATGTTATTTAGAGTCGTATAAAAAAAATACTATTGGATTCCTTACAACATATATAGCCACTACCGGATTTGACTTTAGCCATATTTTTTCATTGTTTGCTTTATAATTTAGATCAAACAGATGTTGATTCTGACAGTACTAGATTTACAGATTGATGCATCTTATCTCTGTTAAAATCTTAGTTTATTTGCTTCTTTACACCCAACATTCTATTATAATAATATGATTAAGTGTATTTTACCCATACATTTACATGTATGTATGGCCTGGTTTCATATAATTGCAAGCACAAGTCAGTTTGACAACTTTTATCTTCTTACTGTAGCTCATATGGCCATTGAATCCACAGACCCATTATTACAGACATGTAATTTAGCTCTTCTAAATTGATAGGAACAGTAATAAGCTACACTCACGCTCTACATTTAGGCCACTTACGGTCTTTACTTGATGGCCCACCGCATGTGGAAAAGTAGGTCACTGAAAGGTACAATAACGCAGGGGGCAATAAGAGCATTCAGCCTGCAACACGCTCCATTTAATTCCCTGTATGGGGTTATAAACATAATGAAGTTTTCTCTGACCCCCCTATATCAACAAAAGCTGTTGATATTTAAATGGCAAGACATAATGAAAACTTTATGGCAAGATATAATTATGATAACTTTATTGCACATTCAAGAAATGTAAATCATTTATTGACACAGCAAAAGTACAGGGACTTTCATGAGATCTCCGCCAATTACAGGTATGGAAAAGTAAAAACAATTATCTTAATAAAGTAAATCATTATTTACAAAATGTAATGTAGTTACAGAGCACTTATTAAAAAGAAAGCTGGAGTTATAAATATAGTCTCAGACACTAACTGTCAAAATCTTACCTTGTAGGTTTGAATTTTTTACAAGACAAAAATATCCACCATTTTAGGATGCCTTTTATTTGGTGGCTTCTTTAAAAGATTAATCCAAATTTAATTTATGATGAAAGATAATCCATTGCCTTTCCTTTCATGATATTACGATATATGACAGGTCGTGATCACATATTCACACTCACTGGGTATATCAGTAAAAACCTTTTTAATTTTAGGATGCATTTTGGTGGCTTCTTAAGATAAATGCAAATTATGACAAAAGATAATCCTTTCCTTTCATGATGTTATGGATACATTGTATATGACAGGTCGCGATGACTTATTCAAACTCACGTTAGACCTGGGTCAGTCACCACCATGCATACATGTAGCAGGATATCTAACTACAGCCAAATCCCTGGGGACCTTCATTTCTTAATTAAGAACGGGTAAAGAATCGAGTAAGCTGCAAATCTAAGAGCGCGGGTTTGACCTGATGAAAGAACACGCATCTATCACGGGACGACCTTGAGTAGGTACTGTATCTGATTCTGAATGAGATTAGAATCCGAAATAAGAAGTTATGCATCACGGAAGATGCACTGAAATATTAACACTGCTAAAACATCTATATCAAGCAATTAATCAACTTGATAATAATAAATAAGACCTGTTAATGTGTCAGATGTACCTTTTATGCAATGTACAGAACATGTAATTCAGCTCTTGGGATGTTCTTTAAATAAAACTCATTTTTATTACTAATTATTACAGTATTATAATATGACATAGGAGGGAAAAGACATTCACGGTTGAAAAGAAATTATATGTTGTACAGTCACTGTGGTAATATAATGGAAATGCATGCTTATGGGGTCATATTTTTGCACAGATAAAACAAATGCAGAAATCTGATGTTACAGTTTTCAAACAAAGCAAGCTTGCTCATTCTGCATTCAGTAAAAGTCATTATGAAGCAAGCTTTGAAACGTACTGTATGCCTGGAAACCGGATGAAAACACACACAATCTGATCATCAGTACATTCCTGATCAAATTAACTTTTTGAACCCATCATCAGACTGGGTGGGTTTCATCTGATGTGTTCCTGACAGGCCATTGCCCCCGGGCTGTGGATATCTTAACGAATGGCTGTATGAAAGATGCGGCGGTTCACATGACCGTCAGGTCACAAGACTAGGGGATCTGATTAACCAGCAGAGATAGGACTGGGCCAAAGGAAACTGATTTTACGATGGACGTCCATTGAGATGGCAAACTTGATAAAGCACATGTATTACTTTCAAGGCTTCAAAGCAGCTACAATTACATTTTCTCATCTTGCTATAGTTTATAAAGGGTTGATGATGTTAGATTTTAGATTAGTGTAGCGCCATATCGCTTACAATTTATGGAAGTATGTTTGGAAGAGGATGGTTGGAAAGCATTATAGGTGAGGAGATATCTGAATTGCAAAGTCCTTTATTCACGACCACTTCTTTAACAAGAGCTGATGACTGTCTGTCATCTTCATCAGGGCAATTATGAAGATGGCAGACAGTCTTTGAAATGCCAGCTCTCATTAAACAAGTGGTTGTGAAGAAAGAACTATTTGATCATTCACCAATTAATCCTAAAGAAATTATTGACGGATGAGAAGATCCCATAAAGCAAACCAGGGTTGGCCATAGAGCTGCCTGAAGGCTCACAATACGCTGGTACCAGGCTTGTATACCTCAATCTGATAGCCTGGATGCCAGACTCTTTTCAGGGCCATACACAGGCCAGCTCCCAGGCCCTGGCAACAGTCTGACACCCAGACTATCAATCAGCCTTCTTTTAAAAAGCGTAAATCATCACGGACCACACTACATACTGTACATGAAACCTCATTTACCTAATTCTAACCCAGCTGGCTTTATATACCAAAAACTGTGTCGTCTTCTTTGTGATAAAATTAAGTTGAAGCCGCCTCTGTCTTTTGTCCTTGGGCAGACAAATCCAATCTAAATGATAAACTTTTTCTAGGCCACCCCACAAGGGATACCACAGGCCTCTCCTTGAAAAAGATGTTCATTTCACAGTAAATTGCTTAACGTGTCTTCCCGGTATCATCTGGACCGTTACCCGAAAGTGGACCACAGGGCGGCGATAAAGACTTGTGTACGCACCGCGTTATTTGGGAAAAAACAGGTCACCTCCTAAAGGAGGCGATGAAAAGAAAACAAGGCGGTTCGTTGAACACCTAGAGGCATTTCCGGAGATAATCTGAACCTACTTTCTGCTAGCGACAAGGCTACCTAATAAGAGTTCTGCTTGGTCACTCGTAATAAGAAGTAATGACATGAAACGTTACATTAGAGTGAACTATTTCTCTCTAAGACAGAGGCATTTTGGGAGATAATCTTAACCTACTTTCTGCTAGAAAAAAGGCTACTTGGTCACTTGTAATAAGAATCAATGATGTGAAACGCATACACTAAGAGTGAACTATCTCTTTCTAGGACAATACAACAACAGTGTATCACACAGAAGACCTAAGACAAACTTGGAAACCTTAGAAGATGAGTATAAGTTGCTAAATTATAAACACACACACACACACACACACACCCACACACACCCATATAATGTTTAAAACATAACTGTAAACATCAATCATCTTTGCTATCATAAAAGATATCACAGGTTTATTACGGCTTAGGGATAAAGCCCTGCAGTCTGATGGCACGTCGCTGTGATTATGATTTCTCAATTTGTGGTAATCAACTCATCTGCCATAAGGGACGTCGTTTTTGTGGCTTTACGAAGACATATTGCTGAAGGCATTTCAAGGCTTGCTACCTCCATGTGTATTAAAGAGCTGGATAAGCAATGTTGTGTAGTAGGATAATGAACTTCTTCATTATTTGTTTTTATCATGGAGAGAGAATTTATGAGAAGCTAAACTCAAAGTTTTAGACTGGGAGATGAGAAGGTGTTGGTTTGAACCCTCTAGTGGCTTTCCTTAAAACTGCAAGCTTGTTTTTGTCTTTTGTTACCTTAATTTGTAACATGATAGGATACCTCAAGAAGAGGTGGATTTTTAGACTTAATTTAACATGTCACTTTCTCTGCTTTAGCACTCTGGTCTTTTTGATTATGGTAGTTGTGCACAGTGAACTAGCCCCATTCTGCACAATGTAGTGCCTGCAGAACTGTGTGGCCCAAGGTCTATAGAAATGGAGATGGGTGCCAGCTTATATACCATAAGGTGTGTAAAAATAAGACCGGTAACTTAGAAAAGGTGAAGCATATATTGTTATATCGTAGGGCAATGTGTTCATTGATGTCTCAATATTGATAGCAACAGCACAGCTCATAAACACAACATAATTTTACTACGCTCTTGAAAATTTATGTAATATTGGAACTCGTCTTTGTCTGGCAATTTTTCTCCTCCCAGACAATGACAGAAAAACCGCTCCCCAGGGAAATCTAGGAGATAAAAATAGACACATTACAGCATCACGGCCCAGTTCCTGTCTTGCTCCAAAAACCGCAGACGTGGATGAGTCATTCATTAACTCAGTACGCAAGACAGCGCGACGTGCGCAGAAGATCAAGTTAAACATGACTAATGGCTAATCTAAAGGCACCGACCCGACGTCTTTAACCCTAGCCGTACTTTATTAGACATTAAGAACGCCGATCATTCATAGCGACAGAGGTGATGAGTAAGATATTAATAGGTCGAACACAAAATGACGGTTCCCCTAAAAATAAAGTTATGACACAGGCAAAGAGCAGCAATTTTTAATATAGACATTAAAATGGAAAGCACTACAGGTGACGCATGGATCATAATAATTATGTATGTGCAACCCTCATAAATAGAAATGAAATGCAGCAGTGACATTTTTTACAACATGTCAATATGAGAATGGAGCAAAATCACTGCTGCTCATTGAGGAATTCTCTTCTTAAACACTGATAAGATTCAAAATTATAATAACAAATTGAAATCAAAGCATTGCAAACTGAGAACATTTTGCACATCTGTGTAACCATCCTTCCATGTCTGACACAGAATTTCTGTTCCAAAGAGAAAGTGTTCCAGAAAACGATAAGGATGGAAGAATATGCATGTCAGGGCGTTCTTTGAGCTCTGTATGACCTGGTTTTAGCTCTGCTTTGTACTTTATTCATACAGAGTAGAGTTTATGACCTGCTGTAGACATCTCCTGTCGGGAGCAATTGAAGGCTAGGCCATCTGATCAGACAACATGTCAGCAGGGCTTAGCCAGAGACAGCTTCGTTTGATTTTATTTTAGAACTCATTCTTTTTATTACTTTTCAAAATCAAAGTAATCACGAAATGTACATTACAAATCAGATAGACAGATAGATCCCCAGCACCATAGACTTTACCTAAAAGAATTAAAGATTGAAGAAACTGAACACCAAACTTTCAAGCCACCAAAATAACTTTTACATTATGAAGTTTCCCTATGAATTGCATTCTCATAGAAGCCAAGACAGGAATTGATGAAAAAGCGTCTAACGACGAGAATAAAAGTCTGATGGCACCATAGGCGGCAACTGCCTACCCTGAAGTTCACAGCTAGTGATGCCATTATAGCTCTGCTATGTATAGAACCATTACAGGTACCTAAATCAGGGACCAATTACTGCTTAGTTACAAGGGGACTCGTAAGAGTGATAATTTAACAGCAGGTCACCAAGTGTGATATAACTCTTACGTTAAGCAGACTTCTTAGTTCAGAAACACACACGACTATGGGTATTTGCATGGGTAAGGAAAAAATTCTATCAACAGAGTGTAATTTGGTGTGTTTAAAAATCACCTCACCATGATTTCCCATGTCAATTCACCTTGTATTCTTCCCACTGATGAAAGAATTAAGTGTTACATGGAAATGTGACTGTAATTTGAGGTTCATTGATTGTACTCATCAACTTCTCATTCTGAAAATAGGTGTCTGAAGCACCCTTGGAAAAAGCTGCTATGAATTTCTTGGAAAGCAAATAACCTGTAGCTGTCTTTCCAAGAAAAGTGAAGAATTCCGCGAAGATTGCAACAGTGTAACTACCTCTGCTGAATACTAATATGCCTGACAGACTTAAGGGTGCATCAGATAAAGGGATGCTCCAATAACTATTCTAAACGACTGCACGACTTTCTGTAGGCTTTATAATCTGTATCTGTCTGTATCTGTACAGCCAGTATAACCGCCCTTTGGCGTAACACACCAACTTACATTGTAGCGCAAATTGAATACTGGAGTTCAATCTTGCAATGATTTGTGCTGACATGCTTTAAATCAATCTGCTGACCAACGTGTTAAAACTGAAGACCCTAATCCCAACGCTATAAGGGAAAGCACAATCTTGTCATTTGGGGATGACCTCGAATGCGAAGCTAGTGCTGAACTTGGGATTTGTGCAGATTAATTTGATGCCCAACGTGTTAAAACTGAAGACCATAAGCCTAAAAGTAAGATATTAACAGAAAGCACAATCTTGACTTATGGGGAGGACCTCGAATGCTAGGCTAGTCTATGATTTGTGCTGACATTCTCTAGTCTAATTTGATGCCCAACATGTTAAAACTGAAGACCTTAATCCTAATAACTTGAAGAAAGCACAATCTTGACATATGGGGATGACCTCAAATGCTAGGCTACTGCTGACAGTTAATTCCAAGTGTCCCAACCCTTTCCTGTAGAATATATATCACTTTAGACAGCATCGTGTGATAATTTCAACATTCATCTTAGCAGTTCACGACTAATGGGGCTCTTTATCATCCAGAAAATCTGTGTACCTGCATGCCTGTGCTTCAGCTGAATCTAAAGATGGATTGTGATGATATCTGGTTTGTGGGTACGTCTTGCAAAGATTTGGCTCTCCTTGCGGATGCCCTTGGTACTGAACTTCTTGTTGTTATAGTTTCTATTGTGGATATATTTTGGTGACATGTTATGGCCTTGATATTTTTGGTGACATTGGCTAAACCTGGATGATACATTGTACATATACAAATGGAGCTTGCTAATTCCTTGCTTCCGTGTGAGTGTTGTCTTATCCTGGATCTGATGCAGTAAATGATGTGTTGTTTCACACTGCGTAAAATCCGATTATAAAAGTTTAAGGTATGACAAGAGCAATTAATCCTGATCAGAAGCTTTATGAAGTTCACTGCTGTTTGTATTAAATCTTCATGACTTCCATAGCTCATAAAAGCTGGCCACCCATATTACGTTTGTCTGTATTATAAGTGTTGGTAGTGTGGGAACATCTGTCTAGAAAGTAAATCTCTCTCTCTTTGTTATGTATACAATAAGCGTTCTGCTACAAAATGTCGCTCCTCTTTTCTTTCACTGAGATAAAGAGTACTGACAGTTACGTTGTTCCAGAGGAGTGCGGTTATGTCTTGCATTTTCAATGTACGTTAGAGCTGATATGTAGTTTTCAAAGCAGCCCCTGTGCCTTGCTCTAATGGGGAATATTGTTATCGGCGTGCCAAGCTTCACTTCTGTGTGCTGCCTTCTTGTGATCTCCTGGGAACCCAAACACATACCAAAATCTCGCTTTTTGAAGCTTCGTGAGAGTTACTGCTTAACCCCCGACACCTGCACGAGAGAGGTAACACTTCAGCACACACTAAAGACAACCCAGGTTGGCTCTGCTGCATACATCTCTCATCCTACGAGAGTACGCCGACTTCTTGTAGCGTTAGAAAGAGATCTAATGGTAGGATGGGTCAGGTTCGGTCAGGGGCAGACAGAATAGAAGCCAACATTCTGCTAGAACAGGTCGTGTGGGGTTAGACTGTGTAGAGAGCAACAATGTACCGGGATAGAACTCTGTCACGGTTTTGAATTTGCTCCACATGGACCACTATAAGGCTTTCGATGACTTTTGTTGTTGTATAGTTTTGTTGACAGCAAAGCTCTAGAATCTTCTGGTATCTCAAGTTCTGAAAATGTGTTTCTGTTTAGCAGGTAGCTTTAGGTAAACAAGCTAACAAACAAACAAGCAAACAATTGACCTTGATCACTTCAGACCAAAGTTATCCTGTTAGGAATCCACCAATGTTACCAGTACGGCTATTTCTTATTTTCTAGTGAGTGACATCACGTGATAACCATTGTGGCTTGCGCACAAGCTCTAAGATATCACGAAGGCTCAAAGATTGTGAACGACGACAAAGAACTAGCTTCACAAACACAGCCATATCTGTTAACATATGCATTAAAACGTGCCTTTCACACGATACCGCTGTTTCATTACGGTTTGCGATCCAGCCTGAGGTACCGTGCCATGACAAAAGACGTCATTAACAGATGCAATCCCCTGACAAAATCAGCGGCCCCCCTATCTTGACACCACACAGCTCCTCTACCATCAGTTTACCTCGCTATCTCTAAAACACGTCAGTCCTAATGTCCCTTCATACTTGTGGAGATGTTCTGTGGTAATAAAGCTGGCGGGAGGCCATTCTTCAGCTTATCGTGGTTTCCTTTAACATCGTTAAAGGACTCCAGGCAACTTATTGGAGATCACTAGCCAAGGGAAATTACATTGCAAGAAGAATGCCTAGTCATTGTGAGGGCTGGAGCCAGGCAGCAGTACAATGGGAATATCTCAGAAAGGGAAATATTCACAGAATTTGAACTGGCTCCAGAATGAAAGAGCTGGTTACAGAATGGTAACTGATCACATATATTTGGTGGTGGTACTGTTTCACTGGCTGTTTGTACAATGTATGTTGACAAGCTTAAGGGTGTGACATACAATGTATGTAGTCACCCAGCTTGGATTGTGGTCATTTAGTACATACAATGTATTAGGTAGGTGTTGCAATAAGAAAGATGTATACCATTTGTGGCCCTTCTATACAGTAGTAGCTTTCCTTGGTCTTGTTATGACTCCATATCTGGATATGCCATGGTCTAGGTTTAGACTGTAGCAACCTTCAAGGAAAGAGGCCAGGGTGTTAGCTAACATAACTCACTCAAGTATGTGAGATTAACAGCTTCAAATTAATAAGTTAAGGCTTGGGGAGAATGGGCATGTGATTCAAAACTGAAAAACGCGTGGAAACAAGCAAACATTGCTATCTATTCAGAAACTTCAAGCACAGCTTGAAATTCACCCTGTCAGCCACCTCTAGTGCAATGATACTTGAACTTTTGCCATCATCAGTAGGACCTGTTGAGACTAATGAACCCAGGCCAATCGTAAAAACTCCTCCTAAATCTCATCCCTCTAACTCCGTCTGGCATTGATCGACATACTCAGCACCCAGGCCGTGCTCACGGCACATTAGAGCACCCTGAAGTATGCACAGGATTCCCATTCAAGTACAGGTCTCACGTACAGTCCATTATCCAGGCCACGGTAGTGCTAACCTCTGCCCTTCTCCAGACTCTGCTGTTCTCTCCAGAGACCTCATGCAGCAAAGATCATAGGGAAGTCTTTGTTGCTAAGGCCCTCTGAAATTCTACCGGATGGACGTCGTTCAGAAAAAAATGCCACACAAAACTGTATCTGTTTAACTCATGAATGTATAAATCGACTATGATCCAAGCTGTAAAAGTATGATTAAAAGACCTTCAAAACTTACAACTGCACAAGTTTTTTATGAATGACATTTGAAATCATAATGAAATTCTTGGTTACTCAATGGTCACTCAACCGTAAAGTGAAAATACAAGTTTGATGCAAATCTGGATGCAATTGTAAACTGTCATCAAAATTAACAAGAAAACAAAAGAATCCCTGGAAATATATACAATTTTCAGATATGAATCATGAGCAGTCTTCTAAAGTGCTCTACACCTTCAACACATTGATGCGCCACAAAGGAAACCTGAGAATTTAACGACGAAGCACTCCCACCCCTTTGATGGCCATATAAAGACATAAAAACAGATGAAGTAATGCTAGCAACAGACTCCAGGACAGTAAACCTGTCCCGTCGCAGATTCATCATTTAGATATTTGGCTAATATTTATGGACACCGTAAAGCCCTCTTTGACCTGTATGCTTCTGGATTAAGATACGGGGGCCGATATCACCTTTCCGATACGCCGGGTGCTGTACAGTACATAAAAAGCAGTAAAAGGGCTGTTGATTATGACATAAATAACTCAGCAGGGCAGAGACAAGGTGACCTCTGCTACATGAAATACACGACAGAACCTTTCCCTTCATCAACAACATCATTACAGATATGGAAACTCATCAGCAGCGATGCCATAATCGGAACAATGCGCCCCACGAGGCTGATCATAAAGCTGTTGTGAGCACATGGCATGTCGTTGTCAGGGTTAAGACAGAGGATGAAGTCCACTGATAAAAGTCTCCTGATGGAATTCACATAATCTAAGGGTTCCTCCTTTTTATCAGTCCGCTGGCAGTGTGAGGTCGTTATTTCTATTGTCCTCAGAACTCTCAGACAGGGCATATACAATGAGGCCATGCCATAACTTACCAACAGAGGGATGGAAACCACAGTTTGCAAGCTGCTTAGATGCACACAACTCTGGTTATAAGGGTTATACTAACTATAAAGATAGATGCACTTTTATGTCTTTTTCAAATTCTAAACCAAGGTTTAACTTTAGAAGCTTTCTCTAAGAAGAGCAATACATGATACATGTACTTACTAGAATGCTATAATGCAGAGAATACTCTATACAATGCAATAGAGTACTGTGTAGGTGCTGAAAGTATTGTTAACAATGCTGAAGCAATGGAAGGAGTGAAAACCTGGTCCAGTAAATGGCATTTATGGGGGAAACTGACTTATCTAACTGACCTCTGAATTTTCCAATTCATTATACTTGCTGGCAAAGAGTCACTGTTACATTAACATAGCATTTGCTATGGAATTTGTATACATGTACTTCTTTGAAGCATTAGTAGAGCAGTATGCTTTGATGCATTCATTTGCATGGCTAGTAGTGACTTCACTTTAAAAATCATGCAGAGAATACTCTATATAATGCAAGCATGATAAGAGTACTGTGTAAGCCCTGTCCTTGGTGCTGAAGGTATTGTTAACAATGCTGAAGCAATGGAAGGTGTAAAACCAGTGGATGGCATTCATGGGGGAAACTGACTTATATAACTCATCTCTGAATTTTCCAATCACAATTAGCCTACATGTATGTTCACTTAGATGCATACATGTACTTTGCATGGCTAGTGAGTTCACTTGTAAATTATGCCGAGATCATTTATGAAAACAACAGTCTTTAGAGGAAAATTCAAGACCAAGTTAAATTTAGCCTTGTAATTCATGTAACAAAGTGGATTTTCATATTTTGCTTTGTTTGCCTACATGCTTTCTTTACTTATTATATATCACACACTTTTAATACACTTTATTGGCCTTTAGGCATCAATTTGCAATATAGATTGTGATGAGCTTTTCATCTTGAAGAGGGAATAGAATTAACGCTCAAGTTATCCCAGTTAATAGTTGCGGCTTAGTTGATTTCATATTTTCCCTTAGGATTACCACAATAATGCTTTGACGCCTTTTATCCCAAAGGCAGATCATCTAGAATCATAAGAAGGACTTATAGTGAAATCCCCAAGTAGTATCTGTCAAGCCTAGTGACAGTGAGGCGTTCGTTATGTAGGTCATGTCGTGACAGTATGAATAGAAGGGTTTATGGGTCTTAAAAGCCTCTTAAAATTGATTGAAAAGCTGAGAGGATCTTTCATCTGTAGTGGACCTTTTTCTAGGGCAGCTTGAGATTGAGTAGAAGAAAAAAATCAATGAACCTAAGCCCATTGTAGTGCACATTATAAGTATCCATATACATTGTACACATACCTGTACATGTAACTGTTACACATGAAACCATGCATTGCCAACCAAAACTGGTCGTTTATTGCCATTATTCAACTGGTCTGTTGCTTGTTTAGTGGTATATTCGGTGGTCATTAAAACTGCCATTTTACTACAAGTATGTCTTAGACCATATACAGCTAGGGGCATCAACCATTTTTAAAACAATTTACACCTTAACAATAAGTTTTAATTGAATTGAATAAACTTTCATAATGTAAACTTTCATCTAGTATGTCTGTTATCGCCACGTAAAAGTAAAACCGCTCTCTGTTTTCAAGATTGTGTCCCACTTTCCCATCAAACGATAAGTGCAAGTTGACAGCGACAAGTTGGGCTACATGTTTTTTTCCATTCATCCAGATCCATTTGCGAATGTAAATTATTGAGGGCGTCCTCATGTGCCCCCTTGGCTGAAGGTAGGCACAATGAGGGATGGAAATGCTACAAGACCCACACACGCACCATCGTATTGGCACCATAGTACAATACCTAATAATCAAACATCAACATACAACGTTACTCTCAGTGTCTGAATGGGAATGCACTTTCTTTGCAATAGACAAAAACTGGAAAATAGTTTGAAGTATAGATCTAACAGTAAATCCCAAATAAATCAAACAAAATCATTAAAACAGGCTAGGTGATTATGAGTTTGATAAACACTTTGATATATGATGATCGATAAATAACTATACAAAATATAAGTGCAAAGTGTGGTAAAAACATAATTATACTCCAGGATTAGACTATATACAATGTACAAACTTGTTATGTTTGCATTTTTAATCTCTAGGCAGTTGTGTACTGTCTTACTGGGTCTCCCTCATGATTTAGGAGTGTATATCTTTGATATTTGTAAAACAGTGTACGGAAAAACTTCCAGTAACTGAATGCGAACATTGCACTGTAGATGGGGACAGTCACCATGTCATGTAGACAAATGACATCATTACATGAAAACTGCATTAGGCAAATGCAAAAGGCATTTCACTAACAGGTCCTCCTTGCACTGTGCCTGATGGTATTGATCAAATGGTCATCAATCCTATAGCTAACCTTGAACAACAATACAGTTACCGACATCATATCAGGATACGCAAATATAGAGATCAACTTTGTATCCAGTATCTATATTGGAGAAGCCACATGCACAGCTTATTGCTTGATATGATGTAGATAATAAAAGATACATGTTTGATCCATATAAATGATATGGTCCTATGTTTTATTGAGTGCCATACAATATCAAAAAGCAACTATGGGGATGTGAAGGTGTATTTGAATTGTAAATGTTGTATACCAAATACACCAGATATTGCTAAAATAGAACTAAAAAAAAGGTTTGCAGTTAATATCAATGTTTGTAGAAAAAAGGAAAAAAAGGCAAACTGTAGATTTCACAAAATTGGTGAATGAAAATCCAATCCTCCCAGTTTTGGAAACAGTAATAGCGCACTGGTTGATGAAAAGACATCGAAAACATTTAGTTTCCAAAATGAAGTTCTCTGTTAACATAAAATTTTGGCCTAAGGGAATAAATGCCTGAATGGTAAAACACTGTACAATAAAGACTAATACCAACATCCTTTATTGAGTATGGTGTCTGTAATAAACTGAGAAGACTTGCACGGCAAAATTGCCTTTCTTCTACTACCACCACCTGTCTGTATCTATTTAGAATCTCGTCTTTTAGGGGAACTAATCGCAGGTCTGTCACATTGAATAGTTTCCTCACTTCATAACATAGTTTATGTGGTATGTTTCAAGGTTACAGGTTGGGAGATGATACTTTGCCTTGGGGTGGTCTCAATATGTAATGTGTTCTTTCCAAGAAAAATAAGGACTAGCAAGGCCACAAAGTATTTATGGAATTGTGAGGAATCACAAGTGAATGATTTCTGTGCAATTCCATCATTCACTAAGTGGTATCTCTGACACTAGTTGCAAAATAGTATCCCCTATGGAACAGTCAGAATAATAATATGGAATAAGTACACACTGTGAATTCTGTTGTAATTGTGTGTGTATTGTTACACCATTCACAATGCTTATGTACTGCCCTAACAGGACAAAAAACAAGGATATACAAAATTGAATTATTTGGTTGCCAAGGGCATGAATAGTACTGTTCTTGACTGCAATGATAGTTTAGGAAATATTCACTGAAGGAAGATGTTTGTAAGGATTATGAGGTTGAAGAAAACAGGGTTAATGTATATGGATAGAGTACTGTATAGGCCCTGTCGTTGGTGCTGAAAGTATTGTTAACAATGCTGAAGCTATGGAAAGAGTGAAGTCAGTGGATCTAGATGATTGTAACTGCCTTCATGGGGGAAACTGCCTCATCTAACACATCTTGTTTGTGGATGGAGTTCTATGTAAGCCCTGTCCTTGGTGCTGAAAGTATTGTTAACAATGCTGAAGATGTGGAAAGAGTGAAGTCAGTGGATCTAAATGATAATGACCATCCTAACCTGGTGTTTATGGGGGAAACTGGCTCTATGTAATAATCTCTGGAGGTTTCTGTAACAATTAGCCTATGTAATTTGATGTAAAACACTTCTATTTTGTTAATTCATGTGATGACACAGTCAAATGGCCACCACAAATGATAACTCTACAGTAGAACAAACCCTTAACAATGTGGCTCTTTTGTGTCCCTTAGATCATTTTCCCCTAAACCCCAAATAATAAACAACCCTGTCAATTGTCACTACCTAATATCCATTTTCTAGTCCTGAAAGAGTAAGCCCTCTAGATAGGCTTGATTATATTAATCACACACATCACCTACATGTCAACTATTCATCCCATGTCCCTGCACACCTTTGACCCTGTGTATTGTGTGATGTATTAACAATTACACCTACACGTTCCCACCACCCTGATGAAGTTCTGTGCCCAACACCTGCGGTGACTTGACCCCTAGGCGAGCATAGGTCGTTTGAAGGTCAAAAGGTCATGCCTATCATGGAACCCGATATGTTACGTGTTGGTGACAACAAATCTATGCAAAGTACAGTCGCATCTGGTGTCGTGAGTAAGCTTGAACTTGACTGTAAGCCTGTATGTTGACAAAACAAAAGCCAAGTGCAATGAGAACCCACATTTGGGACCTAAATGGAGTTGTATACTGTTACATAATATCACTCATCTTTTATCTCTTTGCCATATGTTAACAAAGCATTAGTCCAACAAAACCGTATCCTTGTGAACCTAAGTTGAGCTGTATATTGTTACATAATATTCTTACAAATTACGGTTGAGAGTTTGTGTAGTATCAGATTTCTATCCAATAGCAAGATAACAAAAGTTCCCGAAAACAAATGCTTAGTAGTACTCCAGAAGGTTCTAAAATTGCAGTATCATATTCATGTACCGATGTCCATAAATAAAACAGACAAGCATTAACTTGTATGCAACTCCTCTGGGTACATACAGTATCAACAATTAATGAGTAAAAGTTGATAATTAGTGGCTGCAGTCAGTATAATTAATATCTTAACTCCATGGTGAGTAACTTTCACAGCTGTGTGGGTGTGGCCCCAGGGCTTTAGAAACTTTCATACACCATACTCTGTGGGAAGGACTTTACCTACCTAATGCTAAACTAGAACTTCCAACTTTGTCATGTACTTTGTTGTACTTTTTTCTGCAATCCCTTTGTTTTGTGATTTTAGGATTAGTGCAGCTTTCTTTTCATCTGTAAAGTTTGGATGCATTTTTCTGGATTTGTTAAATGAATAACTTCTTTTGTAATGTCTGGAACAGTTATAAACTTAATGTATTTCCACCACTCAGTGAAGTGTAGTAGCTGTAATAAGATTAAGATTTTGGCCCTTCTTTGTCAAAGTTGAAAACAAATTTGGCAGATATGCCTCAACTTGGAACAAAACCTATAGACGTGACGTCAGAATAATTCTATTCAGTAATCCCCTTTTCAACGTGCATGCACGCGTCTTTATCTCAACGGGCACACTGGTGAAATTGAAAAAATATCAGGTCATTAAAGGAAAAAGAGAAGACATGTAAATCATTTGCTCCATCAGACATGCATAACTGCTGATGCTGATGAGCCACGCTTGGCTGCACAGGTGACTCTGGGCACTCAGGCGGTACAAATGGAAATTAGTTCCGGAGGCACAGAGTGGAACAGAGTAATACCAGCTTAAGGACAGGGACAGCCAGGAAAAATCACTATTAGCTGACAAGAAATGCTTTTGAAAACTTGGCCACACGAGAATTGCATGGACGTGAGCATGAAAGGGTAGCAATATCCTTACATGAATCATTGGATCACTGTTTTCTTCTGATAGAGTATATGCAAATTACAATACATCACTATTTATTCACTGAATTTCAGTCCACTGTGTACCCCAAACCAACACATTGTATTCAGTGAAATACAAACTATAAGCTATCTCTATCAAATGTACATTACGTTCTGCAATACAGGGCACACAGTAGAAGTTCTAAGTAAACTTACTGTGATCTGAGCTGAGTGAGTTTGGTGTCTTTTTTCTGGATGGCTATCTGGTCAGACTATCATACATCCTGCTTGCTCCAGTTTCCTCAATCAAGGGTGGGGTTTGTGTTCAACTTCCTAGAGAAACACAGACAACAAACATGTTTTTTATGACAAACATTCCTTTTAACTCTTCTGACATTGCAGCAAAGAAACACAATGTGAAATTGCAGTGTAATACCTTACACATGGTATTGAGAAATGACACAGCACACTGTTCTTGCTACAACCAAACGCTGCATTGTGAGGTCTTAACTTTAGTTTGATGAGCCTGGTCTTGAACCTGTAACTCTGAAGACCTCAGAAGGACAATAACATCTCCCCAGATCATTAAAAAAGGAGACTGCCAGTAGTTTTGTGATCTAGATACAGTTAGATTCTTATAGAATCTTGCCTATCTTTTAGTTACTACTAGTAGCCATTTGGGTAAAAATAACTTTAATAGAGACTCATTAATGTACCCAGTGAAATGTATGATTTAAATTCTGCAACGACAGCTGTGCATAGGTCAAGACAATCTATAGTTCACGTATTTTGTGCGAGATAATACAGAAGGAAAAGGGCAGCCATCCTTGTGCATGGAAAACAGGCTGACAGTGCAGGAAGGGTAAATCCTCCGCCACTTCCCACACAAACGCGGCTGATTGGGACTCTGGCTCCTTTAAATGGCAGAAGGTGTTGGAGTAATCTTCCGCTGGATGTACGGGAAGGTCAGGCTGTCAGAATCTTAAACAGGCCGTGACAAGACTAACCAGCGTGGCTTCTTCTGTTCTTCCTTAAGGCGTTAGGGTGTTAGCGCTAATCATTTCAAGACATCCTAGGGGAATAGTGTATACATAATCTAACACACATTGATTGCTACATTCATGGTGTAGGGCTGTAGGTTCTTGTGGTGTCAGCAGTGTGAAAGTCCTTTGAATCTTAGACAGCAAAGTCAAGCCAAGAAGATCAAGATGGCAACAAAACATCCTCTCATTCCAGACACACAAACACGCTGGCTTACCAGCCTATTGTATCCAGAACCGTGCCTATCTAGCTCTATGTCTGAAAAGGTTAGGGTTGGGGTCAGGTACGGTTTAGGGTAGTCTTCACGTATCCAAGAACATAGTTTTGCTGCAGGCACAGTTATGGGTTCAAGCAGACTATCCAGAACTGTGCCTGAACCGTGGCTTGGGATTAAGCACAGTTCTGGATAAAATAGGCCTGTGGTCCTTGCTTCTTGCTGCAATGATCAACCAATCAGATTATCCGGCTCCTGTTATTTGAATGAGTTATCAGCCAATCACGTTGTCACCTGTGGTCAACCGGCAACCATTTGGCTGTTAGGAGGATGAAACAAACATGACTTGTACACATCATGCAATTCCTCCTAACCTTCCCCATGGGTATACAACACACAAACAAATATCGTTCCGTGTGAAATATAGAGGGTATGGCGAGGTCCCTAGATAATTGCTAGATACGGAGACGCCGATAAAATGGTATCAGCTTCCTGTGTGGGAACACCTGAGGGAACGGGGTCTCCTCACAATGCCAGTAATTCTTATGGACCGTCCGTAATGCCGTGATAATAACGTTTGGGGCTGATCCGATCTGCCGCTGACACTCCTCACAAAGGGTGAAGAATGCCCCACTTTCTTCCCGGGTCGTTAACCGATCGCTATCTGCACGCCTTGTCACAACCAGTTGGACTGTCCTGCTCATGATGAGTTAGGGATCGTTGGGAAGTTTGGCTCTGATAACCCTGATTTTCTTGCATATACCTAATAACTAAGATTGCACAGTACTGTATTTGGCAAAAATAATGCAGCAAAGAAACTGCCAAGTGTACTGCCCATGGATTCATGAATGAGATTGAAAGAGGAATCTGCACACCTTCTCCCAACCAGTTGGACTGTCCCGTTCATGATTGGGATTAGGGATTGTTGGGAAGTTTGGCTCTAATAAACCTGATTTTTGTACATTTACTTTACAAAAGTAGTAAGATTGTAAAGTGTAGTACGTGTCTGTCAAGTATGTTAATGAAATTGCACTGTATTTAGCAAAAAAAATAAGAAGAAAGACTTGTAAGGATTATGAGGTTGAAGAAAACAGGGTTAATGTATATGAATAGAGTTCTGTGTAGGCCCTGTCCTTGGTGCTGAAAGTATTGTTAACAATGCTGAAGCTATGGAAACTAGTGAAGTCAGTGGATCTAGATGATTCTAACCACCACAAGTGTGGCAATGAAATTACTGTATTTGGTAGAACTGCTAAGTATACTACATTGTACTTTGTCCATGATTCATTAACAAATAGAAAAAAATAAAATAAGATAAGACCTTTGGAAAAGACACACATTTGGAATCTCCATATAAGTGACGGATGACTGGCATTTTACAATAAGTCGTGCTTTTATTGCTACAGAATCATTGCTTTATAGTCATATCAAAATTTATGGTTTTCAATTTAGTACTAATATCGAGTAGTTCTCCAGCAAATTATATTACCAGAAAGTGGTTTTCTATGAATAAAGTAGAGCTGTCAAACTGAAAATGTTACTATGTTACATAGTTATTAATCTAGCTATTGATAGACACACTGGTAGCACTCAGACATTTTAAAGTCTTTGTTTAGAATCTATAATTATTCCTTTTTACTTCCACCAATCACTAAGAGTGAATGACTTAGAGCTTTGTTCACAGTGCTGCTGTTAAAGAATAATTTGATCAAGAATGACCAATGGCTTTGCCTCTCTTCTCTATAACGGAATAGCTCTATGGATGCTTTTAGAATGTAGCGAGCGTGTCAGGCGGCTGGGGCCATGTGATGTCAAGCCGATCAAATGGCTGGTATCTGACACCCAAATCCACCACTATATGCCTGCAGCTGTCCATCTTTTGAAAAACTTTTAAAGTATTACTTTGCCGTGAAAGAATATCCCAAGCATATAAAAGCATATCGACCATATTCTTTGTAGTTGAGAATGAAAGTAACGTGTTAACGTAGTAAGACTGTTCAAGAGTATACTTACTATCCTTCATATGATATCACTCTTTTAATGTACAAATGTACTTCGTACGTAATACTTTGAAACAGATACTGTAATTCTAATGTAGGTAGGAGTTCATGTCACACTAAAGGACATTGATTGAGTACAAGAGGCACTAAAACAGTTATGGGAGAAGGGCCTAGATTTGGAGTTTCATAGTGGAGCACATACTGCATTGGGTATACAGTGTACTTATTTTAGAATTTAGAATTCAACAAAAAGATTCTTTGAGTGCATGTTTTGATTTTCCTTTTGTTTTTCTTCTTTGAGATTTTAAAGTTTCAAAGTGTTAAGTCCACTCTCTAGTCCTTTCCCTTATGAATAGCTGGTAGGATACTAGACTAAGTATAATATATTACAAAGTCTGTGTCAGCACGTGCCACATCCTAGCAATCCTTCAGGCAACAAAATAACATGAAGTTGGAACCAGAGAAAACAGCAACATAACATGTCAACCGAGTTGCCCACTGGGTATTGGCTAAAGCTCAGGAGCATCCGTCTTTGTCGTGTCTAAGCTTTCACTGGGAATGAAGAGGCCGGTCTCCCGGGGTAACCAGGGCCCGGTCGATACCCCCTGAGCTCAGGATTATTACCCCGCCGCGATAAATTACCGATCTGTTGGCGTAGATTAACGGCGGTGACCATGGCTTGTTAATCCTGCAGCACAGGTTAAACGTGTAGACCAAGGTTGGGCCTAAGAAAAAAATGTTGTGTTTCCTGTTTCCCGACCAACCCTAGAAAAAGCTGCCGACCCTAGACTTTTTAGGAGGTAGACCCCTGCAAGGGACATAAATTTTTTGAGCTGATGAACCTTTTTTAGCACCATGATCAGAAACCTGAGTGATGAAACATAGTACAATCGGTTTTCCAACATTGACATTGAAATTACATGTGTCCTCATGCAAGTTTTAAACCGTAAGGCCATGTTGATTTGATTATATGGATGACATCCTCTGGGAATCCCAAAACTGATGCGCGCGTGCGAATAAAAAAAAAGTTTTGCAAAAAAAAAAAGTTGCTTTCACTATGAAATCTACGTGGTCAAGAAGGTGGAACAAATGGCACAGAATATATTATGGCGAATAATCTACTCTTCGAATTCATTTCTTTACATTTTTGTCCTTTTTCCTTTGATTTTGGCATTCTACAACATTGGTATCTTTTCTAAATGTTTTCCTTGCAACTTATGGTATATTTTTGCTCATTTAGCAACTGTTTTGCACGATTTACAGTATGGTTGAAAACTTTTTTTTTTTTTGGAAACGGCCAAAAATTCATGCGCGCGCGGATGTCATCCATATAATCAAATCAACATGGCCTAAATAAATAAACTGTGTAATATTGTATCACTATCACTGTTTTTAGATAGTTGGATCACTATATAGAGATTGCGAAGATCTAAAAAAAAATAAGATAAACTTAAAGGGATCCTGGGCCATACTAGGGTATGGGTTGGCATCAGGAAGGACATCCAGCCGTAAAAATCTTGCTTCAAAAAAAGACTTGCACTTGCTGCAAGCACGTCTAACCCCCCGATTTGGGGGATATTAAAATTTGATTAAAAAACATCCCTACCTACCGACCCTAAATTTTCCAGGGCTGAAACAGGAAACACAACATTTTTTTCCTAGGCCTTGTCTGTGGAAGCATGAGTGATGGTGGGGTGTGGGAGGGGGATCAATGGGATACAGCCGGATCTAAAGGTCATAATGTTGGCTGTAAGCCTGGTATTGATGTGAGGGGAGAGTAGTCTGTGGTAAACACACTGCAATATCTTTTAACAATGGAAAAATCAATTTTTTACAAAAAAAATTACATGTTTAAGGAACAGTTTCTCAGACAGCCAAGTAGTTGTCTGATTTGTGCTCTTTACAATATTATTATATTCGATAATTAGTATTTGCTTGAATAATACAGCAAAAATCTAGTGCAAGAACATATGATTATTTCGAAGAATTTGTTGAATCTGTGTCAATAGTTTTGTAGAAGACTTGTCTATATGTGCAAGTCATTTTTACAACCCAAACGCCACATACAGATATCCTACATCCGAAAAAAGACAATCCCTCAAAAACACAGATTAGAAGGAGATAGAAGGGGCCAAATGAGGACATGTGCAGAAAATTAATGTCTCATTCCCATCCTACCAGACGACTTTTACCTTTTAAGATATAACGACTTTCACATGTATATCAATAGCTGAAGAAGATGATAATAACAAACTACATGAACCAGAATGAAAAGTGTTGAAACTGAATGCGATAAAACTGAAGTTGCTGATTTAGCTCACGCCACAAACACACGTGAGTCCAGCGCTCGCACATGATGGACGTAGTCACAGGGGCTTCAATAACCACCAGGTTCATCTCAAGTCCGTTTTTATCAGGAGCTCCCAGCTAAAGCTGAAATTAAAGATGCTATCACTCCCAAGTTGCTTAGGCATGTAAAACTCACTGACAGATACATCGTTAAACCACAATAGTCGCAAGTACTTTAGATCAACCTTTGCAACAACAGGGGAAGCATTAGAACCTGCAGGCACGTACTAGTATTCAAATAAACATGCTTTACGTTTTTCTAAGTGAATGTCCTTACAGGACCCAAGGCATATCCTGTCTCTAATACTTGCTAGTTGTGGCCTCATAAAAGAGTTTATCTACCGATACGCATTGGATATAATGTTAGCTGTATGATATTGCCTGTAAGGGAGGATCTTGAACATCCTTCATAATAGTTTAGAAATAGAAATACGTCAAGCGTTGTGCTATCTCTGGGCTCAACTGCAATTTTACTGGAACTACTGTATATTGGAGTCGGACACTGTGTTCATGACTGGAATAACTTTATCTTTGTAGAGGTGGTCAGAAAACACAACATAAGTTGTACACACATTTACAACATGCACATTACAACATTTTATACAGTACATGTGTATGTACAAGTATACATAACCATGTACTACTAGTTTCATCTGGTAATACAACTTTTTTATAGAAGTTTTCTGCAAGCCTTGTATATTTGTTGAACAATAACATAAAGTTATAAGACAGTTTTATCAAGGGACAATGGGCCCTTTACAAAAATATTCCAGTTGGCAGTGAAATGTCATTATTAATAGCATTTTAAATGTGCTGAGATTATATCAGATAGCAGACATAAAGGCACCAATGATCAATATTTAATCATATGATATTTTATTGAATGAAGACCTCTACTGTACACATAACATGCCAGGTAGGTTGGAGTGGCAAACTGTACTCCTTTAGCGGACCAACTCCCCTGACATGTAGTTTATTTGGCCAATTTCAACTCTTTCCAGCTGCTTCCCAAGTTTGGTAGTAGCTTAGTGTTTATCTCCCATTCTATTTAGATAAAGTACTGATAAATCACTGAACTTTCACGATGACAGTCACTAAGGAGCAGCTCACCTCAAATGACTTTCCCTAAGGTTGCAGCTTATCTGATCTCACTCTCAGTCTATGTGTGACAAGTAATCATTAGAGACGAAACACGATAGAAACGTGAACTCATCCTCCAAGGCAATGCACTCATCAGAAATAGACAAGCACAGCACGGCGTACAGCTTTGAGCAAAATTGCAGAACTAATTAAGGTCAGCTAGACTTCAAACGCCAAGGATGTAGGATATGAATATATCTTTGCTGAATGTTTGCCACCATTGATATCTTAACCTGGATACTGTGTAAAGTAAGGTTTCAAAGAACTCCACTTAATTCACTTTTATGAGTATAACTTTCCAAACAACTCATAAAATCACTAAGGGTTTCTAGCGTGTGTACTTTTGATAGATTTATTTCTTGAAAGTATGTAATAGACAAACTTAAGATGATATGAAATAGAAGTACAATTTATTGACTTCACTGATATCATGCGTGATAAAATTTGTGAGAAAGACTTTCTGATGAATTCTATTACCATAACAATTCAGTTTTAGAAGCATCAGAACTCCAATCCTTAATAAAATTTTCATCTATGAGAAAATCAAACCAGAACTATTTGACCTTATAACACAATTGTGCTATTGTAAGCTGCTGTAGCTTTGACTAGAGGAGCACCAGGTACATGTACTTAAGGTTAGCTTTTGGTTCGTAAATCTCTAGAAAGGCTGCGATATTGAGGCAAGGTACATGTTTGATCCTTAATCTGTCTCATATATACAACTCTTCATCCCACAAAGTAATGGTAAGTCATAAAGCCATAAAATTGATTTTCTCCCGCTTACATTTTTCATAGCCATGTTATTCCAATTACCTTAATGTAGGGATCGAAATGCTAGTAGCGCTTTATTAATTTGATATGAAAGGGATTTTTCTAGGTCGATATTGTGGTCTCTGTCAGTATTGGCCTGGCTTGACCAGCAGCAAATATACATGTGGGGCAACTTTAGAGTTTTCTCAAATATTGTATTGGAGTACCACCAAGATTAGAGTGCGCATGTACAGCAATGATGCATTGTGGTTCTACTGTATGTCAAAGGTGTCAGACAGTACTGTACCTACCAAAAAATCCCCACAACATATCGTAGACTTTTTTGTAACGTTCTACTGTCTTGCAGATGAACACAGTCATACATTTTCACTTATGTTCAACAGTGTTGCAAAGGTTTTAAATTATGAGAGAGTCAACTTTGACACACATGTAGACTACAATGCATCACACCACACATGCTCAAAATGTGTGAAGCTACATGACATCTAGGTCACAGAAATATGTAGCCCTATATGATTTGCTCTACATAAAAGTTCAATGATCCAACACTGATTACAAGTCAGCCGTTGAAAAAAACATAAGTACTCAGCGCAGGCTTTTAGGGTCTGTTTGTATTCCAACCTCCTTCGCAAATAACCTTTAGTAGTCTGAACCTGACCCTTCCCTCCTGATAGCTCGCACTAAGAAATGATGAAAGCCTTTAAAGAGAACTGCTTACGATTTAGGACACTTTAATGCAAGCTACGTGGTGGATGGCATTCATAACTGTTGAACCCATGACGATTGTATAAGACCTGTACTTCATGTGCATACGGAATAAGATATGGCCACATCTTTCAAAGGTTTGTAAAGTTTTGCTAAAAATCTGAACAGATAGTGAAGCCTTCTTGAACTCATGTCACAGACAAAAATTGTTGATTTGCAAAAAAGTTTAGTTGCACTGGCCCTTTTTCACTGGATGGAGACCATTGAGCAAATGTAGATTTGTATGAGCCAAGACACTACATGTATTTTGTCATTGTCCCTGATGTACATGTAAAGGTATGATGATTTAACTTGAATGTGGACTGGCAATTTTGCAAATACGTGCACATCCTTCAAGGTATTTAGTGTTACACTAGTACGATTCTCAAAGTCAACTTTGTGCTATAATTTCTGTTTATAAACTTGCAAAATCTACTTCTTCTTTATCAGTGTCATTCATTTGAACTTCTAAAGTGACATTGGGTTGTTCAAGGGTCGCTGCTTTGGTGAAAATGTGGCATTAAGAAACAAGCAAATAGCCCAATAGTCTACACCAATTGGGCATGCCAAGGTGAATGCAAGCAAACCACACGCACTTGGGCTTATTCTGGCACACGCCACTTGTCATAGTAACAGAGATCAGCACAAAATAACATCATTATGATAGCTTTAGTCTGACAAACCATTGCCCCGCATTTTATGCTTGGTAACTTCATGCCGAAATATCATGATGGCCAACAGAAAGTCAGTGATTATATACTGACACAACCAAAGAGCACGGTGAAAACAGATTTTTCACCATTTCGAACCGGGTCTTACACATGAGTGGATTGGAAACGCCAGGGGAGATGGGTTGAGTAGTATGTTATGAGCTCAACGTGTAATTTTAGGGTGGATCATGGCTTTGAGTACTCAAGTGCCTGGCTGTCAAGGTTGTAAGCTATTTTTTGACACCAGAATGAATTCAACAGCAAGGGTGCCAACTACCGTGGCTTTCTCAGTGAATTTCCCTGGATAGGGGCGTCTGAACGTGGACTGATATGGTAATGTTGTCTGTGTATACGTGCACATCCATTCAAGGTACTAGTATTCAGTGTTAGACTTATTCGAAGTGAACTTTGTAGTACCTTTACTTTAGAACTCTGAAATAATTTCTATATATTATGTACATGCATATAACAAGGAAGTTTAATCAACCCTATCGCATTGCATAAAGAGACCTTAGCGCAGGTTGTTTATGACTTGACTGTAAATGCTGTAAGGAAAGCTACCATAATGTCGGTAATGTGCTAAAATGCTAGATAGTATCTATCATAAACTTTTATCAGGGTTACTAGTAGTAGCTAACAATCATATATTTCTTAATCCTCAGAAAGTTTTTTTTTGCTGCCAAAATAGTTCATACATGTAGTACTTACAGAAATCACTGTTTATATAGTATTACTTAACTTAGATTGAAATCAATATGTCATTATACAGGCAACAAGTCATTAATGATAAAGCAATGAGGGGTGGTTTTTACACCATTTCTGTGCCTCCAGTGATTTGGCTCATTTTGATCGAATATGGAAAGTTAATCAGTGCCTTGAATGAGCGACTTATGGAATCTGCCAATGCCTGAGGACACAATCATCTCTAGATAAAAGGATGTCACAAATGCTCTCCGATGATTTCATACGGTATCTCTTGACTCCGGCTTTTCTCGCTTAGTTCAAAATAACTCTAAGCTGCTTAATGTTATATTGGATAAGGGATGAAGCATTGCCAGTACATTTTAATGAGTTGCTTGCTGATAAAGACAGAAAAGGTGCAGACTTAAATATCACAGTTGGAGAGTTTCTCATTTGGTTACTCTAAACTTTAAGATTTGCTTAGGCACCCTTAGACCACCACATTAAGAAAACGTTGCTACCAAGGCCTTTTCAAAAGAATGTCCTGGATATCCGAATTGTGCATACCTCAGGGATTACAGTTAGTGTAATTGGCTTGGCTTCGTTAGTAGACCTCTTTAAATTCACGGTTTACTTCACTCGTGGTCTGTAACAGCATCCAGTGTCGGTTTATCAAAAGTAGCAGGCTGCACAGGAAATATTGCTCATTCTGGCAGAATTTGTAAAATGATGTTCAAAGCCCAGACTATTTTTAGAATGATTTTCAAAACCCAGACCGGTCTGTAACAGCATCCAGTGTTGGTTTATCAAAAGTAGCAGGCTGCATAGAAAATATTGCTCATTCTAGCAGAATTTGTAAAATGATGATCAAAGCGAAGACTATTTCTGGAATGGTTTTCAAAACCCAGACCGTGTTTCTAAACTTAGCACAGCCAATTTCAAAGGTCCAACAGGTCATAGCCAGACTGGCTCTCCAAACAACGGATAACAGAAAAGGAACTTTTGCAAACGATTGTCAATTTGGGAGTGACGCGTGCCCTGTCCCCTGAGGACTGTCATCAGGGTTGTGTAGCATCAGGCGAGACGTCTTCGTTAAGAACAGACGCTGTCCTATTGATTATGTGTCTCTGGTAAGACAAACCTGTTCTGACGAGAGTCTCTTGGCGCGATGGTACAGGGGAAAGAGTAATGACAGCTTCTGGAAAAATTCCCTACAAACTTTCCCCGGAGTAGTCCTCTGATGTTTACCATCTTTATCTGTTTGTTTTTTATTGATTTTACTGCTTTGAACAACACTTCATCTTCTACTGCTTCAAAGGAATTAATGACAGCTTCTGGAAAATTCCCCTCAAACTTTCCCCATGGAAATCTGTATTGAGTTGTTGCCACAAAGTAGTCCTCTGGTGTTTGCCACCTTCACCTTTTTCTTTTATTGATATAAGCTTTGAATAATGCTGAATTCAAAAGACTAAGGACGGCTTCTGGAAAAATCTCCTTTAAACCTTCCCCACGGAAGTCTGTATTGAGCTGTTGCCACAAAGTAGTCCTCTGGTGTTTGCCACCTTCACCTGTTTCTTTTATTGATATAAGCTTTGAACAATGCTGAATTCAAAAGACTTAAGACAGCTTTTGGAAAAATCCCCTCAAACTTTCCCCACGGAAGTCTGTATTGAGCTGTTGCCACAAAGTAGTCCTCTGGTGTTTGCCACCTTCACCTGTTTCTTTGATTCATTTTCTTTGAATAACACTAAGTTGTCATCCATTGCATGTATATATCATTGTAAAATGATTCATAAGCATTTGGCTGTAGTCGCATAAAGATCAATGCTAGAGCAATGACATTGGATAGATTGTCTAAGAGACTGTCTAGAGTTGCTTAAGTATAGTGTGCAATTTTACTTCTCTTCTTTGCAAGCTCCGAAGAGAACTATGTTTCCCGTCTATTTCACAGACAAACACACACAAGTAGGGTAGTGAGCTCACCGTCACCTCAGTACGGTCGGGCATTTATTGCAATTGGCTCCTCAACTCAGTAACACCATTACTCTCTACACATTGTAGCTCTCATAGCATGTACATACTTATACAGGAGCCTAATACAACAACAACAAGTCATGTGCTGCGAGCTGGCGACCTATTTTACCCTGGTTGCCAATTGTTTAGCCAAAGTCGGGCTGGTCGGTTAAACCAAGGCTCTGTCCAGCGGATGTTTAACGCATCCTGACTTGTAAGTAACTTCTAACCGGCGAAGTTCAAAAGCTCATCTGCGTGAACAAGGTTGAAAACATCCTGGCTAAGCAAATGATGCGTTACAGGTACACCTGAATAACTACTGACCTTCGTAAGTTAAGTGGTTCAAAATACGACAATAACACAATTCTGGAGTTTATCAGAGGTTACAGCTACACAACATACTGAGTACAGCAAATGGCCACAATGTGACTGTGAACGCTAGCAAGGCAGGTATCTTGCAGAGAAGAAATAACATGAAGGTTATGTAACAACTGATTACGTACGCTAAGTTGCAGGTACCATTGAGGATAACGTACAGTGCTAGACGAAATGTACGAGTCTAGATAAGTCAGTAAGAACTAAGGTAGCGCGATGTCGTATGAGATGAGAAAACATAACTAACGTTCTAGAATCCAGGTGTTCTCGGGTTAGTCATGGGAGGGCTGGGTGGGAATGTGACCGTACAGAGAAAGGTTGAGCCACGAATGACCCTTACGAGGGTTAGGGAGGAAGGGTCAGAGGGTAAAGGGGTGGAATAATTAGTATTAGGGTAGGGGTCACGTGATTGTCTGTTCAGCTGACGGGAAACGAGATTGTATAGAGTGTAATTTTTCAGTATATTTAGCAATAATTTTCCCAATATAGTCCATTTGTATAGTTTCACTTATAAGTTCCATTTGAACACTTACAAGTGAGATTGCAACAGATCCCCATGAAATTGCTAAGTATACAATGTATGTAATAAAATGGCATGGTATTCGTGAGAATTGCACTGTACAATTGCTAAGTACTTGACTGTATACTTAGGCACCCCTAACTGTGCTGAAGTAATTCCTAAGAAACTGTAAATAATACAGAATGGCGACTACAAACCTCCTGCCATGCTTACAAATCGATAAAACCAATTGCCGCGCTAGTGTTGAGCAATGGTGCGAGACGGGAAGGCACGCGCGCAGTATGTTCCCAGATTGCTCATTGCGAGAATGCTGACCGCCGATTTTCCGAAACATTTCACGATCGAATATCGGGCTAGTTTTACTGTGGTGTGAGTTAATGGTGCAGGTTATTGGCTTGGGCACAGCTCCTCTGAAGTCTCCTAACTTATGTATGTTTCAGGGAAGGGCAAGTCACGACACGAGAGAGTACTGTAGCTTGTAGTTAGCCTTTGTTACACAATCTCTTGTTGTCCCGGATTGCCCCCTCCCAAAAAACTAAGGCTTGCTTGCAGTCTTTTAAATACAAGTAACAAGTACGTTAAAAATGAAAAAGATTTAAAATTCAACCACTAGACTAATAGTATATATCATTTAGATCTAGAAGGAACAAACTGTTGCAAGAGTATGATCAGCGTATGACTTACATTGGGTATAACTAGTAATCGGCCTTTTTTTCTTCGTCATTTTCAACAGTTTTACTGTATTTTCCAGTTATTTCATTATGTCATTGGTGTTGACTAGTTAGTTCTCTCATTTCATTTGGGTGATGCTGAAAAAAGAGTGACAAATGTCACTCAAAAGGTCTGGAAGTGATGTCCGTAATTTATCCAGTAGCAGAGTTTGAATTATCTTAAAGTTTGAATTTCTTTACCTAGATGCCTAACCTTCATCAACGTTTTATGTATGTTTAACATACAGCAACTTCGTGCTGGGGAACACCCAGTAGCAAACACATACCCCAAGACATTAAACCATCTCAGTTAAATGCAGTTTGGCAGGCCCTGGCATAGAAAGCTTCTTTTTTTCATAATGTTGTATGTACACCAACATAGACGAACTCCCAAGCTAACAGGTGCATTTTTATATATTTTACAGACAGCAACTTTGTGCTGGGGAATGCCCAGGTGGCTAATGTGTACCCCATCGTGTACTGCTCCGATGGCTTCTGTGAGCTGACGGGGTTTGCGAGGGCCGAGGTCATGCAGAAGGGCTGCGCCTGTAAGTTCCTGTATGGCAACGAGACCAGCGAAATCCAGATCAGCCAGATCGAGAGCGCCTTGGAGGAGAAGGATGAGTTCAAGACAGAAGTCATGTTTTACAAAAAGAATGGTAGGTTTTCTTTTTTCTAACGACTTTTGCTCAGTTCAAAGCCACATAGAGCACTTTTAGGTACTAAACTGATGCTCACTGCAGCAACATCTTTTGTGCCAGAGAACTTTATAATAACTTAAAGATTGAAATTTACCACATTTGTGGAAGGATTGACATAACAGGTGACTATCACCTCTTCAAGATGTCAACCCTGAGACCAGACTGCTACTGCCACAATGTCATGTCAGAAAGCCCACAGTAACAAAAGTGCCTTGGAAGAGAAAGATGGGTTCAAGACGTAAGTCATGTTTTACAAAAAGAATGGTAGGTTTTCTTTCGCTTGGTCCTTTATCTATCATATATAACCAGTTTGCTCAGTGCAATGCCACATTAAGATGAAGCATTTATGGAAGGACTGACATAATAGGTAACTATCACCTCTTCAACCCTGAGACCACAATATTCAATGACTCTTTCCATGGTGCTGAAAAGCCTTCAAATGACAATTTTCCCCAAACCAACTAGAACTTAGTGGAGATTTCAACTGTTACTATCATAATGACACATCTGAAAGCCCATAGTAACCAACCAAACAACCAAACAACCAAACAACCAGCAACACATCATCCAATAGGCAAGACAATACCCAATAGGCAAGACAGTACCCAATAGGCAAGACAGTACCCAATAGGCAAGACAGTACCCAATAGGCAAGACAGTACTCAATAGGCAAGACAGTACCCAATAGGCAAAGCAGTGTCTTACAAGCAAGACAGTGCTCGATAGCCAAGACAGTATCCAATAGGCAAGACAGTAGCCAACACTAGGCAATACACAGTATCTGTCTTGCCAGTTGGCTATGACTTTGCCACCAAAAGATCTGCTTGGTGATACTAGTATTAAACTGGAGGACATATCGCTGGCTAGTAGGCAATGGCAGGCAGGGTGTTGACATACACAAGTGACGGGCCTAGCATAAGAAGATGACAGGTTCTGGCAGTTGTAAAAGTTACCACCTGGGACGGCTAACAGAAAACGCTTTTAGAAGTTGACAAAAACCTTTAAAAGGTACCATACCTCTCTGCACCCATCATGTCTTTACATGTAGTGCAGGTGCAGTTTAGGGGAGTTGCTCATTTATGATTATGTCGGAGACATTACTGGAAAAGTGTATGTCAAAAGATATACAATTTTCAAAGTTGCAGAATTGTTTTGGAAGGTAATTATGGCAAAGGGAAATACAAAGAAAAGCTTAGACTAGATGATTTTGGTGATGATTTTATATTACAACATCATCGGGGAAATGGTGTCCTATTTTTGGGTGCATTATTTTATTATTAATATTAATTTGTTCTCCCCATAAAATAAATTATAGCGTCACTTTGTACATCGATAAAAATACTTCTTAAAAGTAAAGTTTCAGAATGGTTTTGGCAAATAATCATGACAAGGTGAAAGACAAAAAAAAGCTTAGTACAGAATCAATGATTTGGTGAGGATTTTGCATTCCAACATCTTCATACATTTTCAAAATAAAGCTGAATACATTTTCAAAGTAAAGTTGCAGAATTGTTTTCAAATTGGTAATAAATGACAAGATACAAAGAAAAGCTGATGATTTTGGTGATGATTTTGTGTTCTGACCTGCTTGAAGATTAGGTCATTGGGACACAGTGTCCTATTTCAGGGTCTGTTAGTTCGTTTCATCTCTCCGTAACGAATATCATCATGTATCACTTTGTACCATATTGTACCCAGATGACTGACACCTTAGCATTATGACCCTTTACGTGCTCTGAAAAAGGAATGGTTTGAACCGTTAATACAAAGAAAAGCTTAGAATCAAGGATTTTGGGGACAACTTTGTGTTCCTCCATCTGCTTGGACATTAGTTCATCGGGAAACAATGTCCTATTTCAGGGACTGTTAGTTTGTTTCATCTCTCCGTAACGAATATCAGAGTGTCACTTTGCACCATATATATATTGTACCCGGATGACTGACACCTGTAGTCACCCCAGCATTATGACCCCCTCTACGCTCTGCAAACGAATGGTTTGAACCGTTAATGAAATTGCGTCCCCACGTCGCTACCTGTAATGTAATTAAGGTGGGGATTAATCTGGGTTTGAGCCCGACCATGCCCCATGGCCGTCCCGGTCCATCAAACATGACAGAACTGGGGCAGGACAATTCAAGGGCAGAACGAACAAGAGACACCGCACTTCAATCATTCAGAAACTGCACACCTGAAGTCAACTCAATCTAGAATGGATGAATGAACTCTATACATGTGTGCAAGTATGGTTACCATAGGTTTTGTCATTATTTTTGTGACAATACCGACTAGAGATATTAGAGACTTTTGACAGTGGTAAAAAAAATGTTATGGGCAGAATGAACATTCAGTCAACAAACTCTTTACTTCAGTCATTCAGAAATGCTACCGGTGGCAAGAATAGATAAGCAATAAACTTAATTTCAAAGAAATGAATAAACTCAGCAGTTGTTAAAGATACCAAGTATGTCAAGCTCTGGCATTATTTTTTTGACTCAGATATTAGTGACTTAACTATGGCAAAAACAGTAACAGTCCCTGCTGTGTTAACGAACATGGGTTTTTAAGAACTGCCCCAACATGATTTACTTATCAGTGGCACTTTCAAGTCAGTGGCTTTAAGTTTGTCAATTTTTGTCCAACTGGGTTTTCCAGTCCCTTATATTTAAGCATCGACTAGTTTTGCCTGTTCATTCTGGTGACACTAACAAAGAGTGACGAATGTCAACAAAAAAAACGAATGAGAGAATAGACGGAAAGAGAAAAGTTAACATGCTTTTAATATAGAAGATAAGCTTTTTGTCCTTGAAACTGTGATGAGCCTGACAGTAGGCTTTAGTGTGTGATTGAACGTGGTATTAGGTTCTGATTAGATTGGGAGATGCTGACACGCTCACCTGACTCTTAATTCTGCCTGGCTGCGTCACGTTTCCATGCCACGATCACACAGGGGACAGTAAAGGTCAAGTGGGCTGAAAATATACATGTAGTAACAAAATGCTATTATATAATGGTACCCTACAACCTGAAACAAGCATTAAAGCCACACCAATTTAATTTCTTGGTTCTTGGATTTTTTCATAAAAAATATGAAGCAACAGGGCGAAAAAAAAATGAAAATGAAAACAGGTCTAGGCATCCAATTATAACCCCAAATGCTACGATAGCCCCAAATGCTACGATAGGAGCCATGAAGTCAACACAAATGAATTTTCAACTTTTAATCAAACCACTGCATTGATAGATGGAAAAACTGTAACAACTAGGAAGAAAATGACTTTCCTCAACTGTTGGGGCAAAATACTGAGCATATTTGTGTTGATTCAGAACCAGAATCTTTTTTCTTTTTAAATCACAAAAAAATTAAGAGGCGAATCCAAGAACCAACAAATTGAATTGGTGTGGCCTAATAGTCATGAGTCACAAATCTTCTCTGTCAAAAACTACATTCCTTTTACCCTTGTGTAAAGTATGGTTTAATTGACATCTATTTTTAAATGTAGGTTATGAGACACTGCTGACACATCTACAATGTATTGGTATCCTGTCAACTGTGATAAGCTGTTGCTCCGGGGAAGGGTTGATATTGGACCTGCTATGGTCCACTAGTATGTCTGACTACTACTATACCAGTAGTTAATACAAATTGCTTGTCATGCCAATGTCACCATGGACAGGCTAATATGATGGACAACCTAATCCGCTTGACTTCAAACCAATGCTTTAAAAAATCGCAAAGAAAAAGCAAGGTACAAAATTAAATAGAATTTAAGAAATATAAGGCTGACAGGTCAACTAATACAACATCACTAAGCAGAAATTACATTTTGAAAACAAAATTACTACACAGATATACCTTTAAAATGTGGAGTAATGGCGCCATCTTACAAAATGTAAGAGAATTACAGTGCAGATGAAAACTTTTGAGCTGACTCTGGCAAGCAAAACCTTGGTAACTGGTGCTGTAGCAGACACCCTGTGGTGTTGGATTACACTATGTTGCAGGGGGTTGCCAGATAGAGTTAGAGGGGCTGTTCACCATATATATGAGTGTGTGTTTGAGTAAGATTAAACAGAGCAGTCGTTTGCTAGACTAGACCATGTCATCAAGGTAAACATTATGCAAATTTTCTATAGTTTGACTGACGTTTTATCTCACCATGTTGTTTTGTTTTCTTGTTACAGGGACGCCGTTTTGGTGTTTACTCGATATCGTTCCCATCAAAAACGAAAAAGGGGAAGTCGTTCTGTTCCTCGCCTCCCACAAGGACATCACGAGAACAAAACTATCCAGCATGGACCTGGACGAGGCTGAGGCGAATGGTAGGACCGACAAAGGTGTTTCTCGCAATTTATCACAAACATGCAAATTATCCCAAATTTGCATATTAGGGACAAATTGCTAAAAACCTTTGTCAGCCTTCCTGGAAAGTTTGTTCCCTTCTTACATGTTCTTAATTATGATATTTATTATAATAACAGGATTTTAAAGTTATCAAGCATGTATTACATATTTCTCGAATATCTTGTGTTCTGATACTTTTTCATATACAAGAACCACTGCCTTGTCACATTACATTTCTTTTCAAGTCATAAATGTACGTCTTGTGTTGACCATGACATGTCTACAAAATGCATGCATACGCTTTTTTTCCGTCTCTTTTCTACCTGGAATGTCAAGCTGCATCTCTTTCATGTCCGCTGAAATTCTTGCACAACATCAGTAGAAACTGACCCTCCCCAAGCGTAGAATATAGTATAGCACATTCGCACTAGGTTTATATTGCTTTGCAAGTGGATGTGTTCTGTACATAGAGAGTGAGGTTATTTGGGTCTATCTATGAAGTATGAATTTTTTTTCAAAGCAAGAGAAATATTAAATGCCTCTCCTCTGAGGTGTCGCCAAAAATTTACTGTTATGGCAAATGTAGAGTTAACTATCAAGACCCAAATAACTTCTACTTTTAAGCTCATAATATCAACATTTTGCAGCAAAATGCAAATGATGAAAAATACATTTTGGCTTAAACTTGTGAATAACTTATCATAATTAAAAGTGACGGACTAGATAAGATTTACAAAAAGACTGTTTTACATTTTGAAACTTCATTAAATTTTGTAATTTGCTGCTGTCGTCTAGTCATGCGCACTAGTATCACTTTTCCTAGACCTCCAGCGCACTGTAGACAGCCCTTTGACGTATAACTCTTGCACAAGCGTTAAAGATTTGCTTTTCTGTTTCAACTTGTATGACAGCATTTCATGTCTTCTAAGACAGTAACAGTAATATATGGCCTCTTTTGGTCAGTATTGACCATGGTAAAATCCTAATTGCAGAAACACTAAGGAAGAAGAAAATCACCTTAATCTTGACCTGAACCTATCACATGCCTTTATCAGTTGGACACTGCCATTCTTTAACGCTTTGCAAGGTGGCGTCGGTGCACGGGCTACCTAGGGTACGCACCATCTTTCTCTTGCAGTCGCATGTTTCACAGGTGTTCTGTTCTTCTCTCGCCCTTTCAGAGCAAAGACCCACCCCAAGGTTTAAGGGCGCGTGTAAGCTAAGTTGTTAGATTCTCCCTACCCCACGCATAGTACACGAGGGCCTGCATGGGGGGGTAGTGATTACAAATTACGCAAAATTTTTGCCGCCAATTACGAATTACGTTTAAGCCTCTGAGCATCATAACCAGTTGCTTGAGTAACTGTTTTTGGGGTATCTTATTACCTGGATGTCTAACCTTCATCGACGTTATGGTTAATATACTGATTATGAATTACGATGATTTAGGGCGGCTGCCTATGGATTACAAAGACTAAAAAGGCCTGATTACGCCTTAAGAAAAAGCGCATGCAGGCCCTCACACACCACAAACCTGTCTGTACACATCCTGTTTACTGCATGCTATCTGCAAGCACGTCTCTTCTAATCGCTTCCTGGCTTTCTTTCCTTTCCTTCCTTCTTTCTTTCTTGCTGTCTTTCTCCATAAGTCTGTAGTTCATGTAGGCCCACAAATTACATCTAATTTTATCTTGTGTATCATTTTACAGGCTACATACATGGACATTCGCTTTCACATAGATTTTGTACTGACACTTGCCATTTCAGCACCAAGGAGAAGACCATAATCAATTTTCATCACATATTTCAAGTTCACAGAACAATGTCTGCATTGATGTGTTTGTTGATTCTAAGATCAAGAAAGATTTTGTTTTCAGATGTTACTTGGCATGACATGTTTTCTGAAATGCTGTGACAGTCACATCTTAATGACGTTTGCTATTGGATAGTTTGTTTGGTTATCAAGACATTTTTCAGAACAACAGAACGTATTCTGACACACCATTTGCGTCTTAAAGTGTTTAAAACATTGAGGAGGATAATGTCATTTTTTGTTACTGTTCATTTGTAATCCCAAACTAAAACCACTGAAATGAGCATGGCTGTGTTGTTTTGTTACAGAATATGGTTCTTTGACTAATAATAATTCCAATGTCACGAGTTTTGTCAGTTTTGTAATTGCATGAACTGTACCTAATGACAAAATCAGTTTAAGTGCCCAGCTGTCATTGCCAAGGCGCATTAATGACGTGATGATGACATGCCATACTACGTCACCTGTCATAAAATAAAATAAAAATGGCGACTGATACCAAGCTGTATCATCCCTAAGAACGTATCGTTTCAGGAACTGACTCCCTACCTTGTTTGGCTGTAGACGTTAACGCTTCCTATGGAAGAAGAACAGGGCAACAGTTCCAGAGGCGGAGAAGTCGAGCGGTGTTGTACCAACTGTCAGGGCATCTACAGAAACCTACGCAGGGAAGAAGTCGGTTGAAAAAACTTAACAGTGTAAGTAGAGTCTATTTTGCGTGGCTTTGGCAGAGCAAGCTACAATGTACATTACTTACTGGCACATTCAGATTTGTGACATACTATTTGTTTGGACTTATGTGTTGTCTTTTTGTTGGCTATTTCAGTACATCTATATCACATTTGCTTTATTTACCTTTTCGCACAATTTGCAGAGAGAGGCTGAGCATATTCGGCATCGAGAACACTACAAGAATGTCAGTTTCATTTGGCTTTTGGTGCTTATTTAAGTTCCCAAGTGCTCCTTTAATGTAGCATGTCAGAAGGAACATGAAGTTACATGTAGGTCTAACGGCCGGGTTTAGCTGTTTGCAAGGAATTGTGCATGTTTGCCTGAAGCCATGTTCATGATATGAAACGTTTTTGTTTGTTTGGTTGATTGCCTGATACACAATAGTTGAGACAGACTAAGCAACTCTTTTGTATGTTGCCCTAAAAGCAGCTCTATAAGTAAATGCTGATGAATGTACTTGGCATGTAGATTTGGATTCTTTGCATCCTTTGGATCCTGCATGTTCATGCTCTGTCACCCATTATCAAAGGACACTGTCATCTAAAATGTCATTGCACATACAACAGAACAGAACAGACTCTGTGCTATTGTCAGTCGTAAACTTCAGCCATCTCCTCAGCAGTTGTGGTCAGAAACAGTTGATTTCTCGGTTAATTTAATAAACTGTGCAGTTACCTCTATATTACATTATGGCTGGTAAGGCTTTAAATATTCTTTTGGTCAGTACTTCATTCAACCAATCCAGATTGTAAATGAAGTCTGCATGCATTTCTTTTAACTGATATGCTGCCACTCTCTTGCCATGACGTAATGACATAATTTGTCTTTATGATTACTCGATGACATGAGGTTAATCATACAGTGAAAATGTGTTTGCAGAAGCAGAGCTGCTGTCGAATCTTGTGACTTTGATCTAATCCTACCCTCGTGACTACTGCATGATAGACTGGTGTCTCATTACTGTATAACTGTTATAACTTCATTCTGCTGATTGAATATACTTTTTGATGTGACTGTATTTCCAGGGGTTTATATCAGACAAGATGGCTGTCCCGGAGTACAAGACAGAGAGCATCAAGAAGCCCCACTTCGTTCTCTTACACTTTAGCATGTTCAAGTCAGGATGGGACTTTATCATACTGTTGGCGACATTTTACGTCGCGGTGGTTGTACCGTACAACGTGGCGTTCGCGCTACCGTGTGAGAAGGGCCGGGGTCCCAACTTTACCAAACCTTCCTTTGTCAGCGATGTCATCGTAGAAATGCTCTTCATCGTAGGTAAGAAAAACTTCTTATCTAAGCAATTAATGACAGTACTTTTCCTTGATTGCAGTAGCACATAGTATTAACATGTCATCGAAGAAATGCTCTTCTTCCTAGGTAAGAGAGTCTAAATTTCTTGGCAATTTATGACTGTCACAGTGTACTACTGGTTACTACTGTGGCGCACCAACTTGAGGCACGACATGCCAGATAAAGCATATAAATAAGTCCTTGTTATTGTGACAAGTTGGCAAATCCCCTACAGTACCCCAGAGAAATTAGACCTCTATGAGAAACAAGATGTACTTAATATTTAGTAGCTTTCCTTGATACGATTAACACAGACTTCAATGAAGGTTAGACATTCAGGTAATTATAATGAGATGCCAACGGAAATTGTTCCTTAAGCAACTGGATAGATTTTAAAAATCAAAAATCAATCTACTTGCTTGACTTACAAATGAAAGATTCATTCTAATATTGTACTTGGATACACTTAATTTCTTTCTTCCAGGTATTACCTTTATAAGCTACATATATTATTAATCACTTCTACCTTTTAAAAAATATATGATATTATCTGAATCAAGTCTTCTTTTTTACAGATATTATACTTAATTTTCGCACGACCTACGTGACCTCGTCCGGTCAGGTAGTGTACGACGCGAGGTCCATCGCCCTGAACTATGCCAAGACCTGGTTCTTTGTGGACCTGATGGCAGCTGTACCGTTCGATCTTCTCTATGCAGTTAACGTGGAAATTGTAAGTACAATCTCATCGTGTGTGTTCTTCTGTCTGAATTATTACGACCCTTAACAGTAAACAATCGTCTAATGAGTATATAAAATTAAATTTAAGATGGTCATCATTCAAGATTGCCATCATTTAAAACGACCTCCATTTGAAATGTATGATGCACCGTTTTGAGGAACATTGACATAGTCACATAAAAAGTCGATGGTACAGTCAAAATAGATGGCCACCATTCAAGATGACCACCATTGTGTTAGAATTCTGTTCCTGTCAGATATTTACAACCGTAAAATCACAAGCTACTGTATTCAGAACTCGCTTTTAAAATTGTTTACCTTGCATATATAAGCCTCACCAGGTTACCATCCTGTATGGTTAATTGCGTTGGCTGCCATACTTGCTCCGGGTGAGCAAATATAGGAGCAAGCGTAAACTCTATAGGATGGAATGCAGGCTGCCATAAATGGGTCTTTGAATGTTAAGTGTCGTATTTTGAATGTTAAGTGTTTTGCAAATATGGTACGCATGATCTATACTTGATAGTTGACAGCTAAAAGTTTATAAACTACTGAATGCCCTGATACCTTGAGATGAGAGAGCAAGCACCAGAAAAGTCTCTACAAGTTAGACCCTTTTTTTGCAACTAAACTTTGAACTTTTGGAAAGCGGTGTTAGGCCAAGGAGAGTTAGGTTCAATAAAGGTTGTACTGTTACAGTAACATAACCGATCAACAACACAAGAAATGCCTATTTAAATGCCAGACCTGTGTCAGACTGGTTCAAAGATTCTAACAAAAACTACAGTCCATTTTGTGGCCAACAGATTGTTTTTAATACAAATCACGACTGTCACAGTGACACAGCACAGCTTGCAAAGACTGCAATCTTTTGATACTTGCTTTGCCATCTCTTTAAAAGTTCCTTAATGCATTTGTTCACTCCTGAAGCTCCTATAAAACTCTCTGAATGAATGGCCTGCACAATTACGCCTAAGTCTAAGTCTAAGGCAAGCATGTCAGTTTGCACAGCACGAAATGCAGGGAGAGTGAAGCGCCAATCTCTCCGTAAGCACAAACTCTCTGGCACTAATCGCATGACGGCACTCTTCACAATATTCTGCCGCATTATCTTTAATTTCAGTGCTGCTGAGTCCAGTCAAAGACATAATCTATCAAAAGTGCACCTTCTATCTACAATGCGCAATAAGGCTCCTTTTACGTGAAATGCACTAAAAGATTCCCAGAATTAACACCTGCATTCTATGGCTTAAAGAAATGCACCATTCACACGCCTTTCCTTGTGCTCTATCTAAGAGGCTTTCAATGTGTCAGCCTACAAATTAAAATCTAGTTCTAGCTAGTTCTAGCAAGAAGAACTGTATCCTGGAACAAAGTATGACAGAAAGGTGTCCATGTGATGTCAGGGTTGGCAAGGAGAATGTACAAAATGTAGAATGATACAAAGTCATCATTTTCAATCTAAGGATGGATTGTGAGATCACATTCAGTGAGGAGATGGAAAGTTATGTCCCTTGACTTGTCTCAGCAGCCCTGAACACGAATAACACTGACTAGATCGCTAGAATTTACGCATAATGAAGTACAAAGAAAGACTGCTGTAACAATAACTCGTATCACAAGTGCCAACAAGCCAACTAAAACCAACGTGTCATCTTTTCCCCACATCTACTGTCAGAATATTCTAGGCGAGGTACGTATTTTGAACACTTTGTCCACCCCCATATTCCCCCACAACCTCCAAGACCCCAGACTGACACTGAGGCGAGTGGTAGCACAGACTGCCTGCCAGATTCTTAAGGAACTCAAGGAGTCTTGGGCTACTACTTTGCTGTGCAAAAGATATAACCTCTGCATCCTCATAGCATTAAAAATATCCTCAGAAGTCCCCTGCAGGAGACAGCATCTAATAATTAGTTGCAGCCTGTCCGCACCCCCCTCCCCAACTTTGCCTTTTTATGTACATACAACTGAGATTGACTTTAATTCTTACAGCATGACTTTCTACTTTTTAACGACTTTTCTAGTCACCAAGACCCACAAGGCCGAATGAGGTCGATCAGGTACAGTATTTTTCAAACTGTGCGTCCCCACGCATTGGCTACGATGCATCGATCTTGAATGCAGGAATCAACAACCTTGTAAAATCCAAACACATTGTTATGCATGAAAGTTCATCTGTGTTGGTACAAGTCATTATGAAATAAAGACTAAACTTTAATTCATTGTCACAGTAGTGTTGGCAATTAAAGTTAGTCTTTATTTCCAAACACAAATTGTCATTTATTATGGAGGAAGTTTAAGCAGCTGTAATCTCCAACACAAGGAATTTTCGCCTGTACAAGTTCAGTCCTTGACAAAGATTGGAGTTGTACATGTACAGTCAAAAAATTGGGTATGGTCAAATTCTTGTGTTGGAAGTTACAATTTTGACTTCCTTCATAATGATGTTTAACAACACAGATGAACTTTCAAGACACAGTGCTTTTATGTTTAAACTTCAATTGCCAACATGACGAAGTGGGTTCAGTGAGCTCTGGCTCAATTGTAACAAATAATTTGTGGCATTCTCTGGCTCTTTGCAAAGAGGTAAAAGAGGCGTTCCTGACAAAATTGGAGGATGCTACAAATTATCTTTGAACTTTCAATGATGAAATGCATTTGGCATCTCTACATCTTTCATGACTAAAATGGTACACGAGGTTTTGATTCCTGTTCTGCAGCTACTACAGCAACTATGCACGAAGTTGTAGGTCAAATATCCTATAAAATAATCACGTTATTGCCGTAGGACATTGAGGACTTACAACTTTGACACTTTGCACTACTTTCTGCTCTATCTCGTCTGATTCATTTTTTGCAACCCCACACCCGCATGCCCTAACACACATTACACCTGAATTCCAAATAGAGATGGACCATGAAGTATGATAATCAAATTATAATCAAAGTTGCCATATTGTCTCTCATTATGTGTCCTTTTGTGTCATTTACAAGTTATGAAATATCAACTTAAAGTTTGGAAATAATTGTTTCCTTGATGCCTAGACATGGTCCGTCTCTGTCACATATCCCTTTTTTGCAAGTTTTAACCTGGCACTTATTATTGAGAAGAATGTATAATGTAGGCATGCATTGACTATATGCATGCCAACATTGTTTAAGGTTTATAAACTTTAAGATACTCCAACGTAAGATGTCCCAAATTCCTTCGTAATAAGGAAATTGAATACAATTGCCATTGCCAAGTCACTCAAGCATGGACTTGAAGACCATGCTTAGTAACTTGGCAATGAGCTTAAAAGGTAAAAATTCATTTCAGCCACCTCCATTGCCATTCTAGTTATGCAAACATATTGCTAAAAGGAAAACATGGCTCCTTAAAATTTACACTGACTATCCTTTACCCATAAAACAAATGTTAGGTCTCTTAAAAACGTAAAATCAAACTTGGTACGACTTTCAATTGACTTTCTTGACTGCCTCCAAATAGCACATCAATGTCCACCAGTACCATAAAAAATTTTAATAGACAGAATGATGCATAGATATACTAGGAAGATCACTTTAAAAAAAAGTGGCAAAAAAGTGAAAAAAATAACATGATAATATGTGATGTGATGTGCAAAAAAGATAAACTTTTGACATTTTTTCCGTGACTCAATCCTAAGGAATTGCCAAAACTCTTTTCATGATCAGAATATTTTGCCGTTGATCAAAAAATGCTAACATATGAAAGAACAATCCACGAGTATAGTCCCATATACTATGGCCTCAGCTCAAATTCCTGAGAACCAGTCTAGAATCAAGAGGAATTGAAGTCATCTTCCGGCAGGAGACGAAAACCCAAACATGGCTTCTAACTCTGACACACTACTTATAGTGTTGCTTTTTCATTGTTTTCAGACTTCCTTCGTGCATCTTATGAAAACGGTCCGGTTGCTGAGGCTAGCCAGACTTATGCAGAAGCTGGACAGGTGGTCGCAGTACAGTGCGCTGGTGCTAACCCTCCTGATGTCGTTCTTTGGGCTCCTCGCTCATTGGCTGGCGTGCATTTGGTACGTCATAGGCCGCGAGGAACTCAAGACGCATCGGTGGGAATTGGGTGAGTTAATCGCAATAAGCCACCTCACAGTTCTGAATGTGCATGTGCGAGTGATGCATTCTGCAAATATTCCCACAAAGCACATAGCTTTACATCTTTTGACTTTAACATCTTTTAAAATTGCATCAAAAGACAAAGGGAGAAAGGTTGCAGATGAGTCGTCGATTGATTTTGATTTGCACTGGCACCAGCTTATTATGTAATTCTTTCTGTTCTCTTCATTGTTGTTACTTTTCTTTATTTGTATGTGTGAGAGGGCCTCAAAGGTATTATGTGTATGAAGCTAAATAGAGAAATAAAGCATCCAAGTATTATAATAGAAATATAATAATTACTTTTGCCCAAAATATATGTGAATAAAATGAAATAATTATATGTGGATAATTAAATGAAACAATTATTTTGTTCCAGGGTGGTTGTTTGAGTTGTCGAGAAGAATAGATCAGCCTTACGCTCTAGGTGCAGGTTGCGGGGCGGCCGCCAACAGTTCTATTTTTAACTCGACAAGTAACTTTACAGAAGGGACAGACTTACTCAGACCCTCCGAAGGGGGGCCTGACATCACAAGTGCCTATCTTACAGGTAAGCTGAAACTTGTAGATATTTTCCTTGAAGGTTTTAGGCATAGAATCAATATGATGTGGTATATTTATTGGTGTGGAAGGTGTTCAGCACCAAGGACAGGGCTAGACCATGGTGTGGAAAGTGTTCAGCACCAAAGACAGGGCTAGACCATGGTGTGGAAAGTGTTCAGCACCAAGGACAGGGCTAGACCATGGTGTGGAAAGTGTTCAGCACCAAGGACAGGGCTAGACCATGGTGTGGAAAGTGTTCAGCACCAAGGACAGGGCTAGACCATGGTGTGGAAAGTGTTCAGCACCAAGGACAGGGCTAGACCATGATGTGGAAGGTGTTCAGCACCAAGGACAGGGCTAGACCATGGTGTGGAAAGTGTTCAGCACCAAGGACAGGGCTAGACCAGGCTATTGACAATTGTTAAAACAATTGTTTGCATAAGAGATTATATGATTCAGTCGATATTGTTGTTAACATAAGCCTCATTCATCAGACACAACATGATTTTCACAACATGATTAATATTGTCCATCATTTTTCTGTTTTAGCGCTCTACTTTACATTAAGCAGTCTCACCAGTGTTGGCTTCGGCAATGTTTCCGCCAACACCAATGCTGAGAAGATATTTTCCGTGTGTACAATGATGATTGGAGGTAAACAAGCTACGTTCTACTTGCTGTTTACTATGTAATACTGTGCATAACGTAAGGAGGGTAGACATTAAGGCAGTTGTGTCATATTTTCCTACTACTAGTAGAAGTCTATCTCAAGTATGAAGAAATGACTTTTAATTAGTAACCTAATATTCTGTTGTATTCTGTTGTATTGTCGTTTCACATTCGTTGAAATGTGTGGTAGGAAGTGCTATCAGTAAGCTTTTGGCCCCCTAGTAGCCGCTGTTTTAGGAACATGTACTGTGGTACTTTTTGTTGGAGACTTTGAGAGTGGATACCTTAAGAAGAGAGGACTGCTTTTTAGTGATTTGGGATTGAGGAACACCAACATAATATATGTTAATTATGCAAATAAGGACTTATTTTGGTACAATTAATGAGAAGAATGACTTGTATATTTTCTCTTGCAGCCTTGATGCATGCAGCAGTGTTCGGTAACGTAACGGCAATCATCCAGAGGCTTTATTCCAGGCGGTCCGAGTACCACACCAAGACTAAAGACCTGAAGGAGTTCACCAAGCTACACAACATCCCCAAGGCTCTCAAGACAAGGATGCTCGAGTACTTCCAAGCACACTGGTCGGAAAACCATGGGATAGACAAAGCTGACGTACGTATTATTGTCAAGTTGTCCTTCATATCATCAGGCACTGCACAAAATGTTGGATTCACCCAATATGGTAGTACATGTAAATGCCCGTGAAGTTGGGTTAAGTTTGCTTTGTATACAGTACCAGACTGATGACTCAGCAATTCCCTGACTTACTACTGTTTACTATATACCATTGGTAAATCCAACTTTCTGTGCAGCGAAGCTGATTCTAAGATATTAAAAAAAACGTGAATAAGATTTTGGGTAATACATACAAATCTTGTGAACTAAATGGTAAATTTCTTAGCATGTTTGAAAACAAATTTACTAATGGACTGAGTCAAAGTCTCAAAGATACAACATTGTGCATCTCCGTATGCATATACTGAATTGAGAAGCTGTTCTTTCCCTGATTTTAGATGATGAAAGACTTTCCAGACGAGTTACGAGCAGACATCGCGATGGTCATGCACAAGGAGATCCTGTCTCTGCCTCTCTTCGAAAACGCAAGTCAGGGATGTTTGAGGTACGAAGGAGCCTGTACGAAGCTACTGTAACAGTTTTATAACGTTTGAAATACACCTTATGGGCATGTGACAGAAATGTGATGTAGTTGAAAAGTGTATTGTAGCGTCTAATAAGTTATATCTACATTGTACCATCTGCCATCCTAATGTAGTTCCAGAAAAGATGTCATTTTGATTTACGGCCACATATTGTACCCTGTACAATTGTCAAGCAATAACCCTCAGGCCACACCAATTTAATTTGTTGGTTCTCGGATTCACCTCTTCGTTTTTTTCTGATTTGCAAAAAAAAAAAAGAAATTGATTCTGGTCCTGAATCAACTGAATAATGCTCATGTTTTGCCCCCAACAGTTGAGGAAAGTCCTTTTCTTCCTAGTTGTTACAGTTTTCCCATCTATCATTGCAGTGGTTTGATTAAAAGTTCAAAATTCAATGTTTAAATTTTAACCCAGCCTTTTGTGTTGACTTCATGGCTCATTTTGTAGCATTTAAGCCTATAATAGGATGCCTAGACCTGTTTTTATTTTTATTCTTTTTCGCCCTGTCGCTTCATATTTTTTCTGAAAAAATCCGAGAACCAACAAATTAAATTGGTGTGGCCTCATTCATGTTTGGCTAGGTGTGTGAGCTCTTACATAGGAATTCAATGTAGCATTAAGATAAGAAAACCATCTGCATAAATTTAGTGCAAGTTTGATATATCAGTGATGCAAGACACAACAGAGAATGCGATTGTAGAAGAAAGTACAGGGCATGAAAATATCCGATCTCTGAAGATAAATGTATGATTTGATACTTACGATCCTATCTTGCCTTGGCAGGTCCTTGAGTCTACACATCAAGACGACATTCTGTGCGCCGGGGGAGTACTTAGTAAGACATGGAGACGCCATGACTACGATGTACTTTGTCTGCAACGGGTCATTAGAAATCCTGAGAAACGGCATGGTTCTTGCTATTTTAGGTGGGTATTTTTTTATTATCAATACTGTACACAGCATTTACTGAGCAGACAGAGCAGACATGACATGATACAGACAAACTCGAGCTCTTAGCTTAATTTTTAATGTCATCACACCATTGAGCAAGCACTACAGCAGGCGGCTAGTCCACTGGTAGTGTTGTGTGTTTCATGTTCCCATACTCTTTCCCAAATGCTGACATGCAGAATGTCTTCAGGGTATGACCCGGCCGGAGTTTGAACTAAGGACCTGTTTCCTATTATTACTAATATCATCATAATTTTATCATTAAGTAATTATAAATTGTGGGGTGGGATTGTGTGGCATAGTGGCAGAGTGCTTGACTCGGAATCAAGAAGTCCCGGGTTCAAGTCCTGACATGCCACCGATCTTGTGCCCTTGGCAAAGGCACTTTACATGACTTTCCTCACTTCGCTTAGGTGAAAATGAGTATTGTATTGTCCCATGTTGGTGGCGGCATTAATATAAGTTGAAAAAACTTGAATGTGCCGTCACCACGTCTTGTGATTAGATGTTGGAATATATATAAAAAAAATTATAAATTGTCGCTCCCAACCCAGGAAAGGGAGATCTGTTTGGCGCAGATCTGGACGCGGTGGACAACGTGTCCAAGTCAAACGGCGATGTCAAGGCCCTGACGTACTGTGACCTCCAGTTCATCCAGTTGCCGAAGCTGAAGGACGTTTTCAAGCTGTATCCGGAGTTTTTCCAGAAGTTGACCAGGGACGTCAGGCATGACTTGACCTTTAACCTCAGGGACGGATGTGACGCAGGAGAGGAGGTAATTTTAAAAAAAAAGTTTTTCTTCAAAAATCCAAAATTTCCAAATAAAAGTTACTGTAATAAATGCCCAAGCAATTTGAGGAAAATTTGAATCCAAAAATAAGTCTCCAAATGTGATATACCATAATAGGTATATTCTAGTTTCAGAATGTAACATCAAGCTTAATTTACTAAAATTGGTTAAGGTTATTGTAAACTGTAAATATTGCTCTTAAAGTTAGCATATAATTCATCAAGAGCTTTCTAAACATTCCATTCATATGGCGTTGTCATATTATATTCTTTTAACATCATTAACGTTGTTTCGATTCTATCCCCGTCACGTTCACTCCTGAACATATAGAGACCACGGAGTTATACAAGGAAGGTAAACAAAGACATCTTGCTGAAGTCAATAACAAATGCCTCCTCACTAGCTTGCCTTAGCTTAACATCATAACATCATAATCATATCGGCATGATTGTGACATAACTGGGGCTTTAGATAATTCTGCAGTCATAACTAGTGCACGGTAGAGTAGCATGCCGACGTACCTTCACTGGTTTCCAGATTGCCGCTAATCCTACCAAGGTGTGTGCCTACAATAACATAGAGATAGAGGGTGTTAAACATGGCCATGTTGGTATAGCATGGACAATAGCAAATTTGTAAATGCCTCTGCTCCTGAGGCGTTACCAAAAACACCAAAAGTTAATAATAAGTGTAGTTGGTTTGTTACATGAACCAGCATCTTTGATTTGTGCTTTGGAGGCGTTGAACTACTACATTGTAGCATGGCTGATGATAATATAAAATAACTAGCATACATTAGCCACTCACAGTTAGTCAATCTTAATAGCATGAGGTGTAATATTAATTTTCTCCAAACTCTGTCTCTTCAACATATTAATTTGATACTAACTCCAACTTCTAACTGACTAGCCTTCTGACTGAAGACTGGAAATGATATTATGATGTCGAAAGTTGACCCTGAAAATTACCTCTGTCTGCTTGGCACAACGACATTGTAGCATGTGTCTGAAACTGCTCTTTTCCAAAATCTCCAACAAAATCCGCTTAAGGTGTCATCCACAGCTTGCCATCTGTAATAACATAATTATTGCATTTGATACCAACATAACTAACATATCAGCAACTTCTTTGCTCCTATTTCCCTATATCTTATAGGCAACAGTTGTTAATAACCTCCTACTTTAAATCAACAGGAGCCCCTGTCCTTTCCTTTTTTAATCTTGTATTTGATATCCTTTTGCAAGGCTTGCAGAGCATTTTCACTCAATGAAATAGTAACCGTTATTACGTGATGGCAACCATATTGGTGTCCGTATTTGCAATGGTACAATGCAATTTTCCGTTTTAGTTTCTATTAGTATTAGTATGGCATTACATATACCCTCTTTGATCTGTTTTGATTTAAAAGAGGTATGATCCACTGAAGTGCAAATAATGACACCAATATGGCAGCCAACGCAGTACTGACGTCACACGCAAATGCTCTATTCCATCACGACATCTCTACGTCACTTGACATCTATCCTTGGGCCTACATACAATCTTTCAATCATGCAAAAGCCTTAGGATGACATAAATTTGTTTGTCTTTTCTTTTTCCCTCAGCATGATCAGGACGCGGCCGATCACGTACCGAAGTTGCCGTCGATTAGCGAAGATGACGAACTGGAGGATGACGATGACGCAACTTCGTCGCCTCAGAGTCCGGAGGAGAAACCGGGCGTTCCGAAGCCGCCCAGGTTAAACCTTCCCAGGAACTCTCTGCCAGAATCTTCGACAACGAACCTCAGTCCAAGGTTAGGATCATGTTACCATACGAGACAAGATATTCCTTCTTATGTTCTGATCAATCTGTTGCAAAGTCTTCAAGGAAAAGAGAGGTTACAACGTCTGACTAGCTCAGAACATGTCTCTGTATTTTTTGTTGGACAAAAGTGGCACTGATAACTGCTAAGAAACTCGTGGTTTGACAGCAGAACTTGAGACTTTGGTTATCTTGGTTTTCAAAGTAACTAATGAACACATTACTTGTCAATGAATGTCCTATATGTGAGCCATTGATTCCCCAATACTTCTTCTCATAAAAAGCTCGTATGAAAGAGTACACACCAGTATTTGTCTGTATTGCGTTTGCGTTAAACTATGTCGATTTTCTTTAATTTCATTTGAAATTCTCCCAATCCTTGCAGTCTATGTTGATGAAAGGATGTAGTACTGAAAAGTATCGTAGGTGTTTGGATGTACGTTTTGTGAAAGGCTGTCTTTTGGGTGCGCAAAAGTGTCGTGATCTGAGTTTGTAGCCAGTTTCCGTGTGTTGATGCCGCGTTTGTCTGTATTTTCTACCAAACCGAACCACGTCCGCATGCTCCCCGGCTTGTAGTGTTCGTACATGTTCGTCTAGGCTTCCCTTCCCAGTGGTTGTTTGTCTGACGCAACAAGCATGGCTGCAATGTAATAAGGTAAAACATCAGCCAGGTCTACCTTCTATTTTCCAACAACTTGGTGGCTTGCGACATGCTGCAAACTTATGGTGGTAGGCATAAGGCATCATTCAAAGGACCTGGCTGGTCTTTGTACGTAGTGCAAACGACCCTGACCCCCGTCCTCCCCTGGCGATCTTGAAACATTATATAATAACCTTGTCTAAATGTAGATTTTGTCTTGAATGTAGATCGATAGACGGTAGTGAGGAAACATTCGATAGATGGTCAGGCAGCCGCGCTTTCGAGTTTCCCTCCCGAAGACGCAGTACGGGAATGACTGGCCTAGAGGCTCGGAGAACCATTCGGTACGATGTGCGGCGGAACAGATCGTGCTTCGTGCCTCATTCCACCATCACCCACCCTCCCTGTTCTTAAACACAGTACTAGACATACTAGTGTATAATCTACATTGGATTCCAATCTACAATTAGTACGAACATGTAGTTTGAAGCTCACCATTGATCACTGACCAATTGTAACCCGTACTTTCATTTAGGTGTTGGTTCATTAGTTTTCATTTGTGGTTGTTTGTTCACAGTCTGTATGACTCTTCCTAGCTTTATTTGTTGCTAATTGCTTTTTCAAATACTTTCACAATGACATTGTATCTTGACAAACAATGTCAATGCAAATCGTACATTTTTGGGTGCTTCATCGGAACATGGTATAATGACATATTTCGAGTTCAATGTAACAAGAAAGCATATGTTTTCCCTTCCTTTGAAATGACAAATATGAACAAAGAGGTGCTGCACTTTAAGGATAAGTTATACAAATTAAATAAACAGCACTACGTTACACAAATCAAGAACTAAGCAAAAGCTAACCCAAAACTAACATTATAGTAACAGTTGCAAGTACAGATCATATTGCCATATTTTTTCCTAAGGCCACACCAATTTAGTCATTGGTTCTTGGATTCGCCAGCTTCATCCTTTTCCAAACAATTCTAAACTCCAAAAGAACGTACTTAATCTACCTGTAGTTGTTACAGTTTTTCCATCTGTCAATCCTGGTATATTTCATGGCTCATCTTTAGCATTTGGGGCTATCAATCGTAGGATGACTACACCTTGTTTCTTTCGCCCTGTTGCTTCAAACATGTATTTTTCTACAAAAATCTGAGAACCAACTGATTGAATCTGCGTGGCCTAACATCCGTTCCCAGGTTTGTTGACGGAGGTGAGGATGAGAACAGCTTGTGGAAGAGCAGGAGTTTTGAGTTCCCGTCGCGGAAGCGCAGCCCGGTATCGGGGAGGCGGCACCGCTACTCGTTCGGCTGCTGCGAGACGGCGTACGGGCGGGCTCCCTCCGCGCCCCAGCCGCCCTCCACCGGCGCAGGCGCAGGTGACATGGACTACCTCACTGTACCATACGTCCCCGCAGGTTTAACCCTTTTTGTTGCATTTATTCTACTAATTCTCTGTAACTTGGTGATTTATGTTGTAATGAGTGGACGTCTAGCATTGTGACAATAATACACTTATCTACAGCAACATTGTATTTTTCACATTTCTAAACCGATGCCCTTAGAGCTATTTAACTATGACAATATTTTCTTCTCCGTGAGAACTAGGCAGCTGCAAGATGTCTAATGCTACAGGGGTAGTTTATGGCCTATCTTTAAAGTTAGATGTCCCATTGTTCCTAGCCTTGGTGTTGAACACCATTCATCAGTTGAATGCTATTGTCAGATTTCCCAAGCGTTGCCCTACCGGGTAGTTAATTCATATCCTATTTCACACTTTCGGGCAAGCCCTGTTTGATTTTAAACTTAGACGTCCCACTGTTCCTGGCCTTGGTGCTGAACACCATTCTGTTGTATGCTATATGCTAACTGCCACACTAATCTTTGGTTCTCATTTAAAAGGACAGCAGTATACCATTAGTATAATGTAAACTAACTAAACATACTTTCTAGCTTTGTAGGTCTAAGTGAACACTGCTTCAGTTTCCACTAACTTGAGATTTTTTTTTGGCCCGTAGTGTTTTTATTACTGTCGAAATAGCAGAAAGTAAACACATTTTGAACATACTAGTATCAGTAAAAGATAACACGCAAATAACAATTAATGTGCAACCAGCTGGCAAGCCCAACTGCTTTGCATGCCTTAAAAATTGAACAACACACTACTTATGTTTTACTCAAAAAGGCTGTATAAAAGAGCTAAAAACAGCAACAAATGGATTCTCCAATGTCGTGAATCCTTCTTGATGTCCCAATAGCAGATAATATTTAATTATTGGTTGATTTCATTTTATTTTGAATGACACATTGTTGTCGGATTGGCTCAAAATAAATAGACAAACCAAAGAAAGAACGTTCCTCTGTAACATGCAATAGATAAGTAAAAAGTGTGCAATTTCAATGAAGTACATTGTAACTACGTCAACCTTGTTAAGGGATATGAATTGATTCTATGGCAATGCCAATTATGCATAACAGGAACCCAAATGATAAATTAAAACATGTAAAACACGTTGACAATGCTAGAAGTCCATTCATTTCATTTTAAGCTTGTTGTAAAATCACATTAACCATCTGTCAGTCGTATTCCATGGTGGCGTAACTACAGGTGGCCTCGTAAGTATGGTGCAGACAACTGTGATGTGGAACATTACATGATGTTAGGTGTTGATGTTCCTTATGCTCTTCTTTGCCAACGTTTTTCTCTGTTTACATACGGCATGGTGATCTGCCAATTTTTTTCTACTTTTGCCAGGTAAGTAGTGTTTTGACCTGAGTCTTCGCAATGCCTCCAACGTTTCAGAACAACCATCATTATTATACTACTGGCTTCTTCTATACTTCTATGTCATTTCTTGTGCACTTTTGGTGCTATGTTTACAGTGACACCAAATAGACGATTTGTGTTTTCAACAACACATCATTTTTGTCATCTATTTGCTTGCATTGGTAGAATAAAAGGAAATCTCAGAGGCTTACTTTTGACTTAGTAGGAAAGTTTTGCCACTAGAAAGACAGTGCTGACTTAGCAAAGTGCAAATTGCTACATACATTGTCCCTTGCAAAAAAAATTGAAAACACAGAAAAAACATGACCCTGTGACACTGTGAGTGATCGGTGATTGTTCCATTTTTCCTGACAACTTTGAACAGCAAAATATCAATGATTTGAAAAATGGTAGAACTTCAACATCGTCTGATACATGATGATTGCTTCCCGTTACTTAACTATGTACTTTGATGGTAGTGTATAACGTTCACATTGATGGTTCAAAGATATTGTACTAAGTGTTTTTGTCAGGAAAACTGCAGCAAGCTCTTATGTGGTGTTTTGGATGTAACTGATTGTTTTTGAAAACCCCTCTGCATGCAGGCGATCAGCACAGACGAAGTTCCGTTCCTTGGGAGATGACGTTAGATGACATTGGTAACCATGACGATTAGTAAATACGTAGAGCGCAGCTAGAGTAGTTGCCATTTGCAAATGCAGTAGTATAGCAAACTATCGCGTAGACTGTAGTTGCCATGCAGTATATAGTGCGCATCTTTCCTGAAGTCCCTTTCTCATTGCCCTTCCTGTACTGAAACTTTGGCTTTTCCTCACAATATTTTTCTGTCATTTGTAAGATAAACACAGTTGGTTTCTGGGCCATTTTCTACAGGAGAGTCGAGACTCAGTTCTACGTCGAACCTAGACGCAGCTTCTGAGTTAAGAGGCGAGGTTGAGTACACCAGGAGCACGGTAGACAGACTGGACAAACAGGTACGTCACAAAACACAGGGTACGTTACCTACGTCATCAAAATGGCAAATGGTGATAGGTTGTCCATGTCACTACTCGATGGTCGCCTGCCACCATTTTGATGACATAGATTGTACCCCATCAGTATGTCAGACTTAAGGACTGTGACCTATGGACTCCGGTTCCTTTTTTTTTACGATAAACCAATGACAAGTATCCACAATGTACATTAGTAGCCCTAATGGCTTGTGATTTTCTTCCTTATCTGCATGTGGCCCGTTAGTATCACCTTAATCTCCAAGCAGATTCTCGGGGGCCATGAGAGTCTACAGGCTACAGGCAGCCGGCAATAGACTCCTCTTGCCACCTAGAATCTCATCCAAAAAGATCCTATCACCTGGCAAACCTAACATCTCCTCCCGGTAAAAGTTGACAACATATAAAAAATGGCCATGAAATGACAGTACCACAGTACGAAACACATCTGACGTGTTTTTTTTTTCAGGTGTCATCTTTGACCAGAGACGTAGCGACTATGAGTGCGGATCTGCGGCAGTTGATGCAGCTGATGCAGGCCCACGTGGCGGCCACGTCAGGAGCTGCGGTCTCAACATCCAGTTCTCCTACGCAACCTAAAGCCACGGTCGAACGCCATCAATCAATGAGTCCTTCCCTTGCCCAGAGCGGGCGTGGATCCAGCTTGGACACCAATAGCAGTTCGAGTAGCCGCGTCACTGTCATCCCCATGTCGAATTCTAGAGAACCTTTGCTCGAAAAACAAGACTGCGTGTTCGAGAGCGAAGAGAGCCTGCCGAGTAGAGGTAGCAGGTCAAGTAGCGTATCAAGTGCTTCTTCAGCAAGAAAACTTTCTCCGCCAAGATTATACAACGGACCTAACGACGGCACGCAGGAGACTGACGTAGAGTCTGGTGGATCGTTTCCGAGCAGTACGGATTTGTAACAGAATCTTTTTAGACAACTAGAACTAACCGTGTAGATAATGCAAATTAGGTCAATTCTTGTGCATACATACATGACATAAGGAAGGGGCGTATTCTTCTTTTCCGTCCATCGATGTCTCTTAGCAGCATTTCTTCTCATCGACGTCTTCACTTCAGAGACGAGCAAGCTTCGTAGTTGTGACGATTCCCGGATTCTGCTGACCTGGATGACAGTAGCAAAAAGGGTAGATAAAAAAATTCTTCAGTATGCGGAATCATGATGCAAAAATGCTAATCAATTAATGGTACATCTGCACATCTGACATATTACGCTCATGCCTTTAGATCTAAGTATTGATACCTGGGATAATCTGTTATTAGCTACACCTAAAACTACTTCACTCTTTGGTACTAGAAAAATGGAAGTACTAAATAAGTGGTCGCCATTTTGAACACGAAGTCCAGCGATAGGTGTTCACAAATACCGCAAGACTTCACACATAATGTTTAAATTCTAAAGATGGCGAGAGGAGTGTTAGTAACACAAATTGATCGCAAGAACGATGTACCTAATGTCCCTCTGAAACAGCTACCTCCCCCAGGCAAAAAATATTATTTCAAGGACCGACAATCATCTACCTAAACTATGCAAATGTCCCTCTCTGCTGCGAGCAATAAAGCCAAGCAAGCTTAAGCTGATAAAGAATCGACCAACGGCAAAAAATACCATTTGATCAAATTACTGATTATCGTGTATATAGTAGAGGGGATGTATTCCTCAAGCTAACCGACATCTTGCACACACAGTCGTCCCTCATATTGGCATCTGGAGATACATAGTTCCCGTTTAGAACTTTTATTCAGCCTGTCACACAACAGGAACTATGCAGCTTCAGATGTCTTACTGAGGGATGATTGCATGCACAAGATTAGCTATAGGAATGAATCCCCTCTACTATATACTGAACAGTATCGTGACGTATTCTGGGTTTTGTGTGTAACAGTATTTGTACATTGGACGTTTAAATGCCAGGATATAACAACAGAAGTACAGGACCTGGTATATTTTTAAATTCTTTGCCACTATTTTGTCAAGATATCAAAACATAACAAGTATTTGTTGCTTTTATGCATCATTTAAGTACACTGGATGTTATTGAGAATAATCACTTTTTGGTGATAAAACTGAAATTAGATAAACAAGCGTTGTCAGTGTTGTTTTGTTTACATTGAAATCTTCAATGACAGATAAACAACAACTTTCTTTCTAGGAAAGAGATATACATTCTTGATGTATGGTTTTTATATATATGTTCTACCCAGTGCTTGGTATCATTATTGAAGTAGCTACTTACTTAATAACGTCACTTAAATGTTAACCATTCTCTGCAAATACTGTCCATGTGCATCATAATTGTTGTTGTTGAGGCGGGACGTTCCATTTAATTTTGGGGAGGTATAATCTATCGTACGGTCGAGATTATTTGTTATTTCAATAGTTTGACGGCATACTTTGTAAAGTACACTGAAAAGGGAAATCTTAATTTTTGTGTTTACTGCTGTATATATATATGTACGGCTAAGGACGATACACAGTAATGTCTTGTAAACAATTCACACCCCTTGATGAATTCAACATTCGATAGGCGAGCGCCGCCTACCGAGTCATTTTGCTGCTGCAGCTCTAGCAATCTGCACCCTCATGCGACAAATCTCTGCACTGCATATATAATAAATTCATTGAAGGGAATTTGTGGGGATGTTAAAAATGATTACAGAAAACGATTCACGTTTGTTTTCAGAATAATTAGATCTAAACAATATGGTACTTTTAGACTTCAAAAAGCCAAATAATATTTGAGCAGTGAAATAGAATAGCAGGAATGGTACAAACACGAATGAATTATACCACATCCCCGCACTTCTCTCGACCATAACTTTTGCATTAGCAATGATGATATGTACATAACTGCCAGAATGACGCTCGCTGCACATGTATGTACGTATGTATATAGTACCTCCCAACTTCCTTAGATATGTACATAGGACAGACTGAATATGACGAATGTACTACGAGTCTTTTCTTATAGAAAATAAAGATGCTCAAATAGACTCTCGTATTTCATTCATATAGTTATATAAATATCTCAACATAATATTATTTTGAAAACAATTCTACGTAGTACTTTGCTCTGTTCTTCTGATACCAACTGTAATATCACGTTAACCACACAAGAAGAATTCAAATGCAGAAAAATCGCATGATTGTCATCCATAACATAGTTGTTGATAATTTGAGTAGTAGTTTACATAATTCTTCATCTTTATTCATAGGGCGTTGTTGTTGTTCCGTAAAAATTTAAAGGCTTCAGCAACATGGAAGTGGGTGTGTGTTTGTTTGTTTTCGTCTGTCGTTCCGACACGCCAGACAACTTTTCTTGCCAATTACATAATGTCAACTGACAATACGCTAAACTCAAGAGGAATAAGAAACAGGTGTATCATTTTCCCCCATAACAAGCCATTCCTGTCATTGTCGCAAATCGATCTGTGCCTCTAGTTCTGGGGGTATCTTGCTTCTTTTTAATCGATGCCCTCTTTGGTCTCAGTCATCAAATAAAATCAAGCCAATGTAGCGTTCAGTTAATTCTTAGATTATTTTGATTCTGAAATATTTAATTCTACAGACTTTGTACTCTCAGTACATGTGTGAAGGAAAGTCATATTCAATAGACTAAAATCAATCCTAAGTTATTTCTGATGCTGAATAAAAGACAGCAGGGCGGCTTCTCGGAAAGTGTTTTAGAGATCTTTCCATCTGTCGCTATAGCCTGAGGGGTGAAATGCCACAATGGCAAGATGGTTAGAGTTACTCTCTTCTGCTTCAGAAGACTTGCAGTGCTTTCTTTGATCCGTATTAATCACCAGTTGACAATAGAGATACTTTAAGAGATCAAAAGTTGGTGGTAAGCTTTTCCAAGTCCTAGAAATCGCGCGTAACTAATGTCCGTCCAGTGCCAGGTAGAGGAGAAACTCACATAAATTTATAACTCATGAAGCCACTTCCAACACAGTACTATTTTCTATAAAAATGCTTGAGATATGTCGTAAGTGTGTGGATATACTAGTTTTAGCCAGGTACAACCAAGAGAACGGATTTTGTGTGATGGACCCCGTCCGGACGCGATGTTGTGGGTTGGGCAGATTGTTCTGCGTCGGTTTTGCATCAGCCTCCACCAAGACTTCCTACGGGGATACGGATCGTAGAATTCGGTCAAAAAGGGAATATAATGATTAGCTAGGAGAGTCAATCCGTGGGAAGGTTGATTTCTTTATCCGAAGTAACTGCGCGGGCGAATGAACTTTACGACCAAACTCCCCTGGCCAATTATTCGTTATTTGGCTTAACATTACTAATTTTGAGCCCGCGTTGTTATTCTTGTGAAGACTAGTTTTGAACCAACCCCAAGATAATTTCCTCACAAAGACAGGCGTAACCGTCCCCGCCCCACACAGACAACGTTGAACGTCCCCCAGGATTACATGAACAAGCTGAAGATCGCTGATTGTAAATGTAATTTTGTAGTCTGTGACAATTATCAACTTTTCTTGCATATCATGACTTTGATCAATGAAATCCATTACACTGTCTAGAAAAAGGCAACACCTGTCGGAAGAAGAAAGTTGAATACATGTACACGCCCCAAAGTGCTCTGTCTTGATTAATTCACAGCGGATGCCTTGTGGGCCTTTGCCCATTCTTTCTTTATATCTCTACCATCAGAATGTTCAAAATGCAGTCCAACGACCTATTCCATCATACCTACATTGTTGTAGAACACACAAGACGGGTGCCGCTCCCATATAATCGAGTCACACCTGTTACTGCATACATTTATGACTAAAAGAGAATGAGAAATTCACACGTTGAAATGAACGAAAACATAATTTCAAACTTTCTTAAGAGCGAGATTCAATCATTGTTTCACAACTTAAGTTTTCCGCGATCCCTTGGCTATATCATGTTTCCATTGCTTTCCATAATTATAAGCCATGCAGTTCACAGTTTGGGCAAAAGAATGTGGCTCAGTTCCGCTTGTCAATTATGCCCCATCCGGTATGCAAGAACACAAAGCCCGCAAAGAGTCTTCCTTAAGTAAACAACGCACGTCTTCCATCTGTGTAGAAAAGTGTGTAATGCCCTTAATTCTCACAGCAGAACTGGAAAATTCCCTCGCTACCGACAACGTATTCTAATAACTAAGGCGTAGCTTCAGATTATGCGTGATACGCGCTATACATAATTCAAGTACGGAAAAGTCTATTGTAAGGTATAATTATCGACACGGTAGGCCACAGGCACGCCCGTATATTAAAGATTTGGCCAATCGCGTGGCAGTAAAGAGATAATTGACGTGGTCAGCAGACAGTAACGGGGCGTCTATAAGAGCAACAGGTTGCCGCGTGGCTTCACCACTGAGGTAACAGCTTGTACACCGGACGTCGTCCCGTCTGTACGTTCTTCCGTCTCTCCGTGCCCGAGCATCAGACCCAGACACCATGTCTTACCAGAACTACAGCTACTCTAGCAGCAGCACCGGCGGTGGTGCAGGAGGCGCCGGCGGGAGCCTCCGGCTCGGCAGCGGGGGCGGCTTCCAGCAGGTGAGCTCCTTCAGCGACGGCGGGTCTTACCGCACGTCGTGGAGCACCGGGGGCGGTGGCGGCGCGCGGGCCAGCTACAGCGCGGGGAGTCTCAATGCCTCCTCGGGCGCGCTGGTCCCCGTGAGCCGTACCCGCTCGTACGTCCAGTACGGCGCTGGCGGTGGTGGCGGCGGCGGCAGCGTCGCCTTCGAGGCCAACGAGAAGATCGAGATGCAGTCGCTCAACAACCGCCTGGGCAGCTACATCGCAAAGGTCCGCGCCCTGGAGGAGGCCAACCGCAACCTGCAGGTACAGATCAACGAGGCTTCCAGCGTGCAGGTGGTGACCGACGACGGCATCGACTGGGCTGCGGAGCTGGCGGCGGCCCGGGAGGCGCTCCTCGCCGCTAACCTTGAGCGGGCCCGCGTCGAGATCGAGCGGGACAGCGTCCTGTTGGAGGTGAACCAGTGGCAGGACAAGTAAGTCATTCGTGAACTAACTTTGTTTGGGACTGCATGGGTCGAGCTAGCCTCTACCAGACTTCGGGAGGCGACTGGAAAGAGTAGAAATCGGCCAAATAGAGAGATGGCCTGCTAGGGGAATCAGTCTTCTGGAGAGAACAGTTTGCCCCACCCGAAAAACTGTTCTCTCCAGAAGACCAGCTCCCCTGTCATGCTATCTCTGTATTTGTTCGATTTCTACTCTTTCCAGCCTCCCTCCGAAGCCTGGTAGAGACTAGGGACTGCATGGGTCGAGCTTGCTAAAGTTAGCGCATACTAAGTAGTGCATGGAGATCAAATGGCACTAGTAACATTTTAAAAGAGAGTTAACGTTCCTTCTGGAATTCATCCAGTGGCAGGACAAGCGAGTCATTCATGAACTAATTATAACTTTGTTCGGGACTGTACCGGGTCAGACTTGCTAAAGTAATAGCACGTGCGTGTTAGGGCATACTAACTAGTGCGTGGAGATCAAATGGCACTTGCTAGCGTTTGAAAAGCGGGACGGGTGGTACCATGTTTAGAGAGACTTTTAGTGAATTTTGTGACATGAATTCCTATCCATTCGTCTATTCATCTACTAAAAGGCTCAAACTACTTGGTAGCCCCATTCAAGTGTGAGTAGTTGTTTTTAAATGGGGCGTACTATTACAAAACAGTACAGAACCCAAGACGTGCGCGCTTTGCACTTTAAGTTGCGCCAAAATGAAGCCGCAAGAGTTTCAATCTGTTCCTTATTAGCGAAACAAGCACTTTAGTGGTCTAAAATGTACAAAATAGGTACATTTCAAAGACAAAGAGTGGATCTCATCTTGATAACATCTTTGACTAGACAAGCGTTGTCTTTATACTCATGGGACGTAAAGCAGGTGTTTGCACTATTTAAACCAAAGACGCTCTCAAGCAAGTAGCTAGTGATTATGCTGTCATTGATAATTAGAATTTATAATGACAAATTCCCAATAGTCTGCCCCTTGGCACTGGGAATGCCTCCACCCACCCCTAATTATCACACGAAGACAAAGACGTGAGCAGACTACTAACGATCAAGTCATTACGTCCTTTCATGAGAACCTTTCTGCCTGACTGGTCCGCGTTGGCACAACATAAAGAAAAAGATAATATCTTTAAGTCGCATGAAAGGTTGGGCAGTAATTACATTCTATGTTACCATGGTAACGGAAGTGGTCCGATTTCCGAGAAGCATTAAGGACCGCCCGCGCATGCGGAGTTAAGCGTCGTCAGAAAGGGGCGTGTCCACCCCAACACATCTGGTGTTAACTTAAGTCAAGAAATTATAAACCGTGCAAAATGTTCGCTTAGTATAAAGATATACCATATGATCATCTAAATAGTTTTCATTCATTAACTGATTGCTGATAGTTTACAAGCGGGAATTAAGAGATTTTTAAGCTAAAGAGTTGGCCACGCCCACTTTAACACCTGTTCATTACTCAAGGCGCAAGCAGCTATGTAAAAAGAAATATCATTGGACTATCCTGAAAAATACATTTGACGCAACAAATTCAGTTTTAGCCGTGTGAGAAACCTGTTTGGAACGGAATGTTCACTTAATCTACTTCTCTTCAGAAAACAGGCACAGAATATTACATGTAAATCCAACAGTAGTCCCTTGTACCAGCTACCATTGTTTAGGGATAAGCAGAGAAATCTGGTCTGACCGGTTTTCTGTATTGTGTAGACAAAATCAGACCTAGGGATGGGGTCTTGGTCTCCGTCATTCCCAGACGAATGCCATGCCTACCGTATTACTCACATTGCCTATTAACTAAGCGTTCATCGAACCATAGATCCTTAGTAAAGGAAAGGGTTCGTCACTGTTACAAAGGCTGATGATGATAAAATCAGAAATAATTTATCAACAAACATTACTCAGTATTCAGTAGACATGGCTATCAAAGTTAGAATTTGTAACTAAAAGCATCAATGCCATTTTTTCTTTGAGTTTGTTGGGTTTCTATTGAGTTTGGAGCATTTTAGGGATATTTCAGTGTCGTCAGGACAGGGGTGTTTCATAAAGACTTCTATCTGCCCATCCCTCCCCAGATCTCGTGAAATAGCCCTTTGCTCTTGGTCACACGTGGTTAACCGTTGACTGTAGACTGTTACCATGTCATGTGGCATTGTGCCAAAAGATAGACTCAAATAAAGAGCCAGTTGTAGGAAAATTGCAGTTAAGCCTTGCATTGAGAAAAATTAAAGAATCCTACATAAACCGCGTCCTTCAATGAAGGAAGTCACCTACAGAAAGAGACTACGTGATACAACTTTGTCGAAGCGCGAAGAGTGAAGTTTTACGATGTACACACGCCTGTTGGAAAACATAGAAAACTCATGATTATCTTTCCATCTCTTTTCTACAGGATCACCGGAGTCATGGAGCAGCGCGCTGTCCTGGACGACGAACTCAACATGCTGAGGAGGGTAAGATAAATTTACTATGAAGTTTATACTTCATTCTTTCAAAATGGTAGGAAGAGTCTCAGTGAACGATGTATATAAACATGTAATGTTATTCGGTAAATGTGATGTTCTCGTTCGAAGTTACTGAAAGAAATAGTCTCGTTCTCAGCTATTGAAAGAAACGGTCTCATTCCTCAGGTTATTGAAAAATAGTCACGCTCTCAGTCACTTCAAAAGATTTCCTCGTTCCCAGCTATAAAAAGAAATCGCTTTGTTCCAATTACTGAAGAATTAGTCTCGTTCCCGGCTATTGAAAAAGATAGTCTCGTTCCCGGTTACTTAAAAATGATGTCGTTCCCAGGAATCTGATGAGCTGACGATGGAGAAGGTTGACCTGGAGGGTCAGATCGAGGGCGCGAAGGGCGAGCTGGAGTTCGTCAAGCAGCTGCACGACCAGGAGGTGGCCGAGCTCAAGTCGCGCATCTCAGCGCAGACCGTCGTGGAGATCAAGTCAGAGTAAGTAGCATTTCTGTTTTCTTGTGTTTTAAGAATGGTTCACAAGGTAAAACGTATTGAATGTAAATACCTGCTCATAGCTATCTGCTCAATTCAGGCTCTGTAAGTTTGCAATGTGGTATATGTACTGGATTTGTGACAGCCGCAGTAGCGAAACTTTGAAGAAGTCAAAAATCCTACTGCATTATCATGGAGTTAATGGGGGGTCACCATATTGACCATCACTTACAATTTGTAGAATTGGAAAGTTCGGTTAAACCCCGGCCCTCGGCGATGGTTACGCATGCAATACTTAACAATACATCTCCTTTTTTCCCACAGCTTCCAGTCGGTGGATCTGAACGCTGCTCTGAAGGCCATCCGTGAGCAGTACGACGAGATCGCCGCTAGGAACCGTGCAGAGATAGAGGCCTCCTTCCAGGGAAAGGTAAAAAATTGTTCTTAGACTAACGTTTTACAAGAATACTTGCTGATCATTACTGAATTTGCGATAGCGTAGCGATGACAAAAGTCCTATTCTGTTTTACCCTTGAGTCAAAGGACGCCACCATATTGACTACTTGTTTTAACATGTTTATTTGCGCCCCCTGTCGACAGGTAGCCGAAGTGAAGGTGCAGCAGGAGCAGAGTAGCGAGGCGCTGACCCTGGTGAAGTCGGAAGTTTCCGAGACCCGCCGAAGCGTCGCGACTCTCACGGCCGAGCTGGAGTCGCTTAAGGCTCAGGTAAGGACCTAACTAATCATCTGTACTGTTCTCCAAATGATCCTTACATCAAACAACATGAAATCCACCCATCTTTTCCTTAAATGATTCCAGAGCGTAATCCTCAAGCAGCTCTTTTGGTGGCTGCAATTCAGTATTAAATTGACAAGACAGTATCAAATTGGTCATATTCAGTACGCTAGGTAAAGGAAAGATACCATTACGTTATACAAACGCCAGAAGCCAAAGCCTAAACCCTTGGGGAGTACAGTAGCCAGAACGTACTACGGTATTCTGAATCTTTCTAGAAGTAAAATTACGACACTAACGGTTGCTTTTCCCGTTTGATTTTCAGAGCTTCGCGATCCAGGAGTCGATCGCCAGCGCTGAGCGGGAGAACGCGTCCCGCCTGGAGTCCAAGATGGAGATCATCAACAGCATCAAGATGGAGCTGGGTCGCCTCAAGTCCGAGATGAGCCGCGAGATGAAGAAGTACGAGGAGCTGGTCAAGATGAAGCTGGCCCTGGAGTCCGAGATCAAGCAGTACGACGGGCTGCTGTCCGGGGAGGAGAGCCGGTAAGGAGCTCACATTGTCTTTGCGTACGGCGAGAAATCAGGCCTTTCAGGCGCAGTGTCTGTAGCAGGTTCTTAGGCATTTTGTGTTGCAGGTTTTCAGGCTAAATAAAACGTTCTGTACGTATACCGCAGGTTTTAGGCTACAAACGGACCTTCTGTGTGTTCTGATCGAAATTCTGTGTAGCAAGTTTTAGGCTATGGAACTGTGACAAGTCCTTAGGCTACAAAAATAAATTCTTTGTATGTGAATGTCAAAAAGTATATCACCAATACAAATCCGCAATATTGTAGCTTCATGGCCATACATGTTATGCTCTAGTACAGATTTACAGGCTTAGTTGTCTATTCAAAGTTAAAACTTTTGATCCAACACAAAAATTTCTCTCACCTAGAGCTTTCGACTTGTCACCTGGTCTTCCTCACTAGAATGACCCAGTGGGCTTGTCACATGGCTTGTTTGAAGTGTGACGTCAAACTTGGGTCCAAAGTATCTGGTAGACGATGTCGGCCCCCGTCGCGGTTGAGTGAAGTTGTCATTCTACAAGCAACAAAGAAGAATATTTCATTACGTTATTATGACACGCCTCTAACCAGCGATGTGTTGTGTTCCAGCATGGTGGGTGTGGGCGAAAGCAGCAGCAGCAGCACCTCCTACAGCGCCTCTAGCGGCGGGAGCACCACCTACACCACCAAGACCGTCACCAAGACCATCCGGTCCTAGGCGGCAGGGACGGCAGGGCTGTGGTGTTAGTCTCAAATAGACACACACGACAGCCCAACTAAGCAACTGAAACGTGCGAAAACAACTGAATAAGACCACCTGTTACATCAGTTTCTGTTGTAATGTTGTTTGGTAATTTGCCTCATCTTCTTGTAGTGAATTACTTTACAAACATCTGAATAAAGTTGTTTTCCCGAATCTCTCTGTATTTTGTCATTGTAATGGAATGCACAGCTTTCTTGACTGATGAACGTACAAAAGTGCATGATGTATGAATTCCGCTGGGTGACGCTCGTACGTGGTCCTTGAAACAATAAACTACTCTCCAAGCAGATGCCGGGTGAGAAAGAAGGTCACAACACCCTCTGACTTCCCAGATTCCCTGTGTGTGGGGTGGGGCAGTAAAAAAACGACGCGCATCTTTCAACCCAAAATCTGCTCAGACTTAGAGATCAAAAGATGAGCCAACTGCATAGAACATGGGCAGCTTATAGAAACCACACACGATTACAATATATAAAATTTCATAGGTATAGGCATAATATAATGTATTGTGAGATTTTAAAAAAAGAGTACTAGTAATTAATGCCATGTACTCCTTGGTGGACCGACGTCCCTGTTATGTTATCTGTCTATTTGGCCAATTTTCAATCTTTCCACCGTCTTCTGGAGCCTGGTAGAGGCTAAATGTGTCAGTAGTCCACAACCATAGTCTCGTTACGCTACCGTGCACCTCTACACGTAATCTGACATACGATACTTGTTTACAACTTCAGAGGCCATGACGCAACAGGTTGGCTTGGCTCTGGCCCTGATTGGTCAAGTGTTGGGGAATGAAAGACGCTGATTGGCCGTCACGTTGCTTCCGGTGTTCGATTTACATATGTAGATACTAGTACAATGAAGGGAAAGGGGTCATGGCCGGTTAAATCTTTAGTATGTAACGTTGTATTGTATCTTAAGACACTAGTAACAGTAGGTTTAAGTATAGTGTAAGTGCAGTATAGTATTCAATGCAAGAAGATAGAAAGATGTTAGAAAGATGTTAGAAATCAAGACATTTAGCCTGGTTTAGTCAAACCCATTTGAAATGTGAAGTCTTCTGGAAGTTTGCACATTAAAAACGCACCGAACGTTTATAAGAGTCATTGACCCAACCATGAAGGTTATGTGGGGACATTTTACATCCAGAACTAGAGATATCTAGTTGTATACATGAATGTGTCAAGGTTAGAATCAGGCACAGTTCTGGATAGTCTATTCGCATCCAAGAACGTAGATTTGCCCCAGGCACGGTCCTAGATACGAGTGGAACGAAAACCAATAGAAAAGTGCTTAAGAAATTACTAAAGCAGATTTTTGTGCCGTCACATGGTACCCTAAACTGTCCCTCCATGATCCATGCTTGTCCTAACCTGTTCCTATGTCAACGAAGTTCCAAACACTGTTCGGTAATGTTTTGTACACACCGCGTACCAAGTTTAGCAGGGTGGGGGCGTCACGCCCTTAAAACTCCGCTGCCATGGCAACGCCGAATAACAGGTGGCTTTAAAGGTCTCGCCGGTTCATTCACATTCGCTCAAGGCCGCAAACACGGGTGAATAACATGCCTACCCTCACATGTTTTCAGAAAGACGAGCTATGATCCATTTTCCTCCCTTTGTTACCCAGAAAAGGGCCCACTTTTGAAAACAACTTTCCCACCATTGTTTCGACCTCTCCCGTTGCCCCGAAAATGTTTAGACAACAAGTGATACGGTTGGAGTATGTAGTCTTTTGTTGTGTGACGGGTGTTTATTACAATGATCAGGGTGGGTGAGTTAGCGTTGATAAAAGTGTACATTGGAACTTGAACACGTTGGTATTTCCGTAATAAGGTTTAGTGGCAACATAACGCTTTGGGAAAGTTGGCAGGTAGAGGCATTGAAGCTCCATCAACATCAACTTGTTCTTAAATATTTATGGTTCAACCATACAAAAGATTACAATCTAAACGGTAATAACTTGTTTTTCCTATTTTGAACTTACATAGTCTTGCGACGATGAAGGTTAGACATAGTCTTGGTCTTACGAAAACTGGAACAAGGTATCATTTTAAAAAGTTTATCATTTGCCATCATGCAAAGGCTATACAGTTAAGTATTCTGCAGTACAGAAATGTATCTGTATACAATTCCATTGGGTTATCCTGACAAGATGGTTATCTCCTATACTCTCACTACTGTCTCTCAAAGTAGGACATGTTGCCAAGACTTCCCAGTGATGTCCCCAGTATTAGACCCATCTTTTACGTTACCGGCGCTTGAGAAACGCTTGTTGTTCTTGTGTGGCAGGTTGTAATGCATCCACCCTTACACAGGAATACAATAACTTTAAAAGGTTGTCTATTATTGGTGTTCGTCGCAACACCTGTCGGTACGTGTTGTCATTTTGTGGAGAGGTATAGAGTATCATCCTAGGTCCTTTAAAGTACCGATCATTTTCAAATTCCTCTACTTCTTTGATAAAAAAGACTATCAAAAAGTGTACCAACATTGGTAAACATTGCGTAAGACTTCACATCGTAGCGAGTAGCTTTGGGGATGTTAGTGACTTCAAAAACTGAAGTTATATGTACGTAACAACCTAACAGCCAATCATTAGTTGAGTTAGTTTTAACGGCTATATTCGAATGGTTCTTAACAGTCTTCATGTAGGACTAAGAAGCAGCCGTAACTATCTAAAAAGTTGTTGTTCATGTGAATGTAAAGATCATGTGCAGTCGAATTTGTTACTGGGAGGGAGTAACAGGAGAACTATTCAAAGCTTTCTGTACCCCGGTGAAACCGAACTCCAGCTCTTGGAGCCTGGGTACAAAAGTAGGTGCAGAGGCGCGACAAACAACAAGGATTAATGTAAATATTGCCCCGATCGCGATACCCTCGTCTCTGAATTCTTTCTCTACCAAAAGGTAAATCGTTTCTTTTCACTCCAAAACGCACTACCTCGTAAAGAAACCACGTAATATAGATAACAACACAATTCGCGTTCTTTACGATTCGTCTATGTGTTAAAAAACGGAGAACATTTTCTTCTAGCTACCAGTGAAGTTTGGCTAGTTTTCAGAGAGAAACAACATAGGGTGTTGAAACGACCCCCGGCCAGGGAACGTATTTTTCTCATGTTGTTTCTTGTACCATAGAGGGTAAGAGATGTTGTAGGCGCGAGGTTTCCCCAGAACGTTCTTATGGTGAAGGATTAAAGTTCCGAACTTCACAGGACCTTACGACGCCAAACGACGACATGAGAGTGACAATGATGTTCCTGTGGTTCATCTTCGTGGCCCAACCGTGCGGTAAGCACATTTTTTGTACATCACTAGTCCTTACTTAAGTATCACCCTATAGCATGCTCTTTTTACTTCACCTTAATCGAGTTTACAGTGATGTACATAAAATATTTGTTTCTTATTATGTCAGCATATTAGCTCTTAATGGGTTCAATGAATTGTTAGGACAATTTTAGTTACCTTAGGCCCCTAAAAGTACCCCGGTTTGCTAAAAATGCGGTCGCTTACGTAGTTTTCTTTGTAACTCTATCAGTGTCAAGTGCGCAGGTGATAATATCTAAACTAATGGATCCTGATATAGAGAACGAGTGTTTTTTAGTTAAAATACTGAAGTAACTCACACCAGTAGATTTTAAATGGGTGTCAAAAAGTAAAGACAACAACAAAAACTTCCCCTACTACCAGAAGTACACGAGAAGTTGGATATCTATAGGTATTGTCACAAGCTAGACTTTTGTCTTTGGTGTCTTTTGGCTATATTCTGGAATACCGCACTGAGGAAAATTTCATAGAGAAACTGCGTAAAATGTCACTCATTTCTTGATACGTATATGTACGTGAGGCAGTGTACAATTTTCATTGCGTACTGCACTAGAAGCTCCTAAATGAACATCATCGAAACATTTAGCTTGCTTTACATTTAAATGTGCGTCAAAGGGACAAAACGATAAAACTGTCTTTGCCCCTCTGAGGACACAGTGGAGTTATATATAGATACCCATCTCTATAATCATGTTTCTAACGGCCACCATACCGTCATATAGCCGACCGGTTGGGCATTAGATAGTAGCATATAAAACGTTAGCAACATGCCATGCGTGCTAAACGATGTTTATACAGTATCGTTTGTTAGGCGGTTTTCTTTGGACGTGTTTATGTTATACACAGCGACTCCCAAGGCGTAGGGGGAAAGTATATGGGTCCCTTTTCACAAAAATTCCTTTGCTTTGTACAAGAGCTGCAAATAATCACTGATGTTAAAATGATGTACTGACGTTAAAATGATGTACAGAGAAAGCAAACTTATGAGAGACCATATTTCTTTAACGTATTCCAATCAGGGCTTTGGTAAAGTCTTTTCTCTTTAATTGATGTAACGTTAAGGGATAAAAGTTAGAACTGAACTTTTGTATTTGTCCTTTGTTGTTGTATTATGTATGATATGCCCTTGTCATGTTTTCTACTAGCTTAAATTATGTATGATACACATTGCAACAACTAAAGGACAGTGTAAGGTGTAGATGTATCAGCAAAAATGCGGTGTAACATTCTTTTAAATACCTTTTAAGCAAGAACTAAACTCGGAAAAATCAACGATCCACGTTTTTGCTTTATGATTAAGATTATGTTATAAAAGAATGATTGTCTTAATTCTTGTTTCATGTTCATATGTCTACTGATTAAATAATACATATGCTAAAGCATAACCATTGACAAGGTATTAAGAATGAGATTTACCATCTTTGCCGTTCTAAAAACCACTTTCTGGTTGGAACACGACAACAGGAATAGACACTACTACCACGGAGGAGAACAGAAGAACAAGCACGGCAAGAAAATACCCAGAGACAACTTACTCTTCGGGTTCAATAACATCGACACCGAGAACTTTATTCACGTCTCCTACCTCATATACTGTAACAGATATGATAGACAAAATTACAACAACGTCGACAGTACCTTTACGTACCACTAGGACTACCTCTCAGGGCACACAGAGGCAAACTGCAATATTTACTAACACTCCTACTACAAGAGAAAAGACAACAGAATCAACTTATCCTTCAAGTGTAACGGATACCACTAATACACGAACGTTTAGCACGTTTAGAATAACAGAAAGTTCGAGTACAATACAAGAACAAACCACTGAAACAACTACAGAAAGAAGAACGACGAGCTCAAAATCTACATTGATTACAAGTGGCACAAGTGCTCAGCCAACAACCAAGCAAATTACTACCTCTAGCAGAACTGTATCAACATTACTACCAACGACCGTTTCAAATAAAGTAACGACCACAAACCGAAGCACAACTAAGTCAACCACTCCCTTAGCAACAACTTCAACACCATCATTATCCTTATCAACAACTCAAGGCATTACTCAAGGCACTACAAGTCAAAGCACCCCTAGGCAAACCACCTTAGATACTACAATAGCCACTTCAATTCATACTACTGGCCAAACGAGGTCTACGGCCACATCACCATTACCTACTACTAGTACTAATGCTCAAACAACCACCACGATCGAACCAACTACTACCTCTGCCACAACTTTGGCGACTAGTCAAAAGACAACAGACCAAACTACAAGTGGCACCACGTCAAAAGTAACCACCGTTCCTCAAACAACAACAACAACAAGTCAAAGTACAACAATACCTACAACCGTATCCAGTACGACTGAAACAATCCCTACAACTAAAACTCAGTCAACAACTACCTTAACTACAACTGCAACTACAATGAAACCATCATCCTTGCCAACAAGTCAAAGCACAACTGAGCAAACCACCTTAGATACTACAACACCAACTACAGCGCAAGGCACAACCCAGCCAACCACTTTCTCCACAACGACTACAACTACAGCTCAAGCCACAACCCAGCGAACCACCCTCCCCACAACGACTACAACTACAACTCAAGCCACAACCAAGCCAACCACCCTCTTCACAACGACTACAACTACTACTCAAGCCACAACCAAGCCAACCACCATCTCCACAACTCCAACTACAGCTCAAGCCACAACCCAGCCAACCACTATCTCCACAACAACTCCAACTCCAA
>NW_017804088.1:0-1669 GCF_001625305.1 Branchiostoma belcheri
AGACCAGGAAAGATATTTCAAAATAATTCTTACGCTCATATGCACGATTCATGATAGCCTCCAGGGCTTTTTTGGCGTCGTTTCCACCAGACCCCAGCTGGTAGATTTCATCCACTAGTGGAACCCTCCCAGCTGCGTCATCAAGGATTTTCTTCATCTCCTGCTCCATTTCATTTACATACTCTGTGATGACATACAAATAGATACCACTGTGTCAGATATGATATGATTTGATGCCATGCTGAGATGGTTTCACTGGACAAAGGGAATAATGTGGAACTCAAACGGTGGAACGGTATAAGTTCTTCACCAGAGCGCAGAAAGCAGGTGAGACGTTTGATGAATACCTCACAGAGCTGAGGCACTTGGCTACAGATTGTGGGTTTGGAGAGATAAAAGATTCCCTGATTCGGGATAGAATTCTCTGTGGCATCACCGATGGCAAGGTGAGGAAGAGACGTGCAGAGCAGCAGAAATTTCCCAGCGAAGCTTGCAAACAATGGAACCGGTATCAGTGCATGCCATGAGAAGGAAGACGACATAGATGACAGCTCAGGAGCCAATGAGAAACAACTGCAAGTACTGTGGGAAGAAGCACGCACCTAATAGTAAATAGAAGCATGCCCCGCCTACGGAGCAGAACCTTGTCTTCTGTTGTGTCCTCAGCCGTACAGTGAAGAGCCACAGATGAAGTACTTTCCAGCTACTTGTTTATTCACTCACTCGTATGTTTCTTGGTCTCGATCTTCTTAGACTGACTTGTTGCGCATGCGTGTTAGTCTATATGTTAATGCTCTTAACTGTTAACACATGGTACAGACGGGACGTTCCTCACTTGGCAAAACTGGTGCAGCTGTGAGCGGCTGGGAAGCTGGAGTCATACGGGGTGTAAAAAGGCAGGGTCGCCAGCGACTGGAGGGAGGTCTCTGCTAACATGGTCTTCCCGCCATAGCTCTTATGCACATGCGCGGTGATCCCCTGGGGATCACTCTGGAGAGAGAGTCTTGATGTGAATACACTGTGAGAATGGACAGAGACTGTGTTGGGTTTTGTGTGTCTATTTCCTGGATAGAGGAAGGAGTTAACAGGACCAGCATTGCGTCGTTATGATAACGGTTATGATCGTGGCGTCACCCGGCCGCGGTCTTACAACTATGTCGGTGGTAGACCAAAACTACAGCTGGCGGGACGTACGAAACCAGTTGGGAGCCCTCATCTGCTAGCACCAGGGAAGTCCCAGTGGCGCACCTTTGGTGGCGCCAAACCGGTGGACACAGCAGCGAGAGAGCGCATGATCGAGGAGAGGCGGTCACGACAATGGGCCGGGGAATGGAGGCAGCCCTACAGATTCGTGGTGACGCATCGGGCGGGAAAGGCCAATACCAACGCCGACGCTCTGTCCAGGGCCTGAGACAATAAGACACTATGCCCTTTGCTCAATGGGACTCTCTAGTGTTACGTGATCACGTAGGAACATAGGCCTTTTACGGTTGTTAGAAAATGTTTCTGCATGTTAAGTTGTCGTTCGTACTAATGTTTATGTAGTGCTAATTCATTCATAGAACTTGTTTAGCCGTTGCTAAAGTTTAAGTAGATGGAACGCCTGGTAGTCAACCAGTTCCTACGGACGACACATACCTGGACTTCAGTGGACATACATAATATATAT